>NC_140019.1:13042071-13436857 GCF_964263955.1 Coregonus lavaretus
AAATATGTTATCAAACCAACCGTTTATGGAGCTATTAATACCAGAGTTCTCAGCCAGTTCGTTTGCCAGCGTGGTGAGTCCCTGAACGGACCCGTCCGGTGCTGTATTGTTGGGGATGAAAGTACAGCACATAGATCCAAACAGAACACAAACTCCGCCCCGCTCAGCCAAAAGCATATCTAAAGCTATTCTATTCTGCCATGTCATTAAGCTAGTTGCCGCTGTCTGCTCAGCTAATCCCTTTATTGCATCACGAGTGTGGTTTATAAATCTTTGCTGCTTATAGTACATATAATTTATCCAACCTACGCTTTTATTAATTGTTGACCACCAGAAAATACTTGATTCAAACCCAGCTGCGATTTGATTCCTAGCTTTGAATTCTTCTGGAACCCCTCGAGGTACTCCTATCCCATCAATATATATCCTTTCATCAAAGGATCCCGGGAGGAGGTCCCACTTTCTACGTGACAACTCACCAGTCTCTGACACGTTTGATTGTTTGCGTATGTAGGTGAGTTCACAATCTGTTATCACCACACAACCATCAGATGTCAGCACGGGCCTGGTTTTGGTTCCTAAAATCCTCTGGCTGCAACAAAGAGGAGAGATTAGTCATGGTCTCTTTAGTTGTGACATTCTCTGTGTGGGAGCAGGAGCTAAGATGCCCAACCCTGTATCCTATCTTACTAGTCCTAGAAAAACAATAAGAATCCCCTGAGACTTCAAACGGAGGCAACCTAGGTCGGGGTGACTTTGTTATCGGGGGATATAGATAGTGCAAGTTACTACAAGACTCCTTCACCACAGCCCCGGTCTGACTACCTCCCTCCGAGAGGTTTACTCTATAGGGTGCCCCAGTTGAAGAGGATATCTCACTTGTTCAGGTCTGTAACCTGTTTTAGCGTAATTCAGACTTTCAGACAGTACCTACCCTTATATGGGTTGCACTGCCATTTCTGGTAATTCCCTACTTTCACAATACTACACCTGTCCTTAAACTGTGTATGGAGATTGACATATCCCCCCCGCTTGATATGAGCAACTACATAGT
Source organism: Coregonus lavaretus (assembly GCF_964263955.1). Lineage (NCBI taxonomy): Eukaryota > Metazoa > Chordata > Actinopteri > Salmoniformes > Salmonidae > Coregonus > Coregonus lavaretus. The sequence goes on from NC_140019.1 coordinate 13,043,126, forward strand.
CCCAGGATATACATGGTGACATACATATGGTGATGTCCTTCCCTACAGTCCCTAGTACTTCCCCTTTCCCTACGTCTAGTTGTCTCCTATGCCTTCATAGACTGTGTTAAGGTATTATTTTATCAACTTGTTGTTAGGTTAACTACTACTTCTGGCGGATCAGGAGGGTTTGAGTGTGTTAGGAATATGGCCCCCACAATCAGACAGCTACCTACCGTCAGGAGACCTGAGAATCCCCACCCTCGCCCTGAGAACATGTCAGACGCCAGAGGCCAACCCATTGCTTTACCTTCTATCGAACTCACACAGGGATGATCAGACAGGGTAAGGGAATCTTCGTTAAGGAGCCAACCCCCGAGCCCTAGTGGTGATCGGCTCTTTCTCCTAACTCAGTGTTTGTTCGTCAGGTGTAACTGGGTTTACCTTTTTGCAGTGAGTGACATGCACCAAGGTGGATCTTTCGGTGATTCTTACAGCGAAGGCCGTCACCAACAGGACCTGATATAGACCTTCCCAACGGGGCTGCTTCCAGTTTTTCTTCTTTAGGGACTGGATCCACACCCAGTCTCCTGGTTAGATAGAGTGGGTCACCTTCTCCTTTAGTTCACCTGTGGGGCACAAAACCTCTGACATACAGGTGCGGTTAATAAACTACCTTCTCACGTGTTCTGCTAGGGTGCTCTCTAGTTCTATGTCTGCCTGTCTGGTCCTGCCAACTGTGGCATTCTGTAAGGTCTTCCAAACACTTTCTCAAAGGGGGATAACCCATCTTTATCTGGGGTTACTCTAAATTTCTTCCCTTCACTCCGTGATAACTCTATAAAATCAATGTCCAATTGCTGGAAAGGGTACTTAGCCGGAGGATACTCACCCTGAGGTGCCCTTTGTCTGCCCTGGTGATTATTTTGAGCACAGATAACACATCTTGAACAAAAGTTTTTTTTGTTATTATTTTTATTTTTTTATAATTAGTAATCCCATGTGCAATAAAGTGTTGTCTAATCTGTTCTACCATCCATCCCTCCTTTTGACACATGTCACTGCCCATGTGTCAATATTATCACCTACCTAACAATCACTTAGGTAATATTGGTAAAAAATCATCCAATTGCCATCCCTTATTTTTATTTATTGGTAAAATAAACTATCTTAAAGTCCTCCTCTCATGCCTTTAGAATTTACCAGTGTGGATGATTAATTAACACCAGAAAGTTAAAACAGAGTTCAGAGGCAATTGAAATTCCATCCCATAGTATACCAAACATTACCATTATTCTAAATATTTAATAAATGTTACTTATCCCAAGTGTTCATTAATCCTCATGACATTCATTCTCATAAGAAATCATATATACCCCAAACTCAGCCAAAACCTAAAAAACTCCATAAAATTCACTGTGTGCTCCTCTAAGACCTATCACCCTTGACCTGCTGAAAACCCCCCAAAATTGAAACAACAAGGCTTTATAAACATCATACTAGGTGTGTTGTTTTTTATTTGAAAACCCCAATTAAAAAACAACAACCAAACAGCCAGGTCATGAGGACTCCTGATTTCTCTCTTCCCCTTCTGCCTACAGTTTCTTAACTGGTGCCCTTTCCTTGCACAGTAACTACACGGTTCCTCACATTCTCTAGCAAAATGTCCCGTTTTGTCACAATTGTAACACTTCCACTCACTCCTGTCTCCACTATTACCATTTCCTTCTTGTCTGTCTTTGCTACCGTAACCTCTCTTCTCTCCTAGGTATTGACTAATAGTCTCACTGTCTCTAATTCAACACAAAACCCCATCATCCAATGTACTCCCAGCAGAACTGAAAAAAAAAAAACTGACTGATTTCCAGGACACTGCACCTTTGTTTCTGGCCTCACTATCTCCCCGAGAATTGGCCCTCCCTCAAGGTCCCTCACAATCTGCTCTTGGTAAACTGCAAACCTTTTATTGCTTCTGGTTTCATAGGGTATTGCTTCTGATACGGCCTATGATTAGATTTGGGTATCACCTGTACTGGAATTACCCCTTTTATTAATCCTACGTATGCTGGACCCCGGGACCACAAATGCTCTGGAACTTCTTTTAAGTCAGACTCCTGTTGTTCTGTCAACAGGTATTCCTCTCCTCATCGGGGGACATTTTAGTGGGGCCTGGTACTACATCATCAGCAAGTTCCATCAAGGTTCGGGGAATATCAGTTATTCCCCCCCTTAACAATTCTTGCCTATACCAATAACATGGCTCCCCTTCCCCACAGACCACCATATTGTCTCTGACTATGTGTACTTTCATTCCCCTCTCAGCGGAAATGACAGCCACATTCAATTTAGTCATTACATCATGTCCTAGTAAATTTACCCGACACAGCTTAGATATCAGGATGGGTATGGTTGCCTCTCCTCCTGATTGGTCATGTTTTAGGGTTATTGGGGCTGATAACCTTTCAATAAATTGATGACCAGAGGCAGATCGCACTATGATTTTCTCCCCATCAATCCTGACTCCATCTGGCTTGTCTGTTGCACAGGTTGCTGTCCTGCAGGCTCCCGTATCACAAAGGAATTTCATTTTCTTACCCATTACTGTCAATGTCAAATAAGGTTTCTGTTCCTGTTGAAGTGCTAAGTCAATAGTAGCCAATTCAAACACCTCACAATTTGGATCAAAGGGTTCCTTAGTCTTCCCCCCACTAGAGTCTACTATTTCTCCCTCAAGGACTAGTCACGCCTTATCTTCCTCTTCCTCACGCTCAAAGCTGGGGGATGGACTTCTCTCTCTTCTCTCTTTTCTCTCTTTTCTCTCCTGTCTGACTTTCTCTGCCCTTGTCCTGTACTCCTCTACCTCTGGCTCTTCCTCACCTTCCTCTTCCCTTCCTCCTCCAGCCCCTTCTTCCTCATAAGGAGGTGGGGCCGGTGGGGGGGCAACATTTTCCGTATTGACTGACTTCATGTCTTAAAGTAATGACGGACTGTCGTTTCTCTTTGCTTATTCGAGCTGTTCTTGCCATAATATGGACTTTGTCTTTTACCAAATAGGGCTATCTTCCGTATACCAACCCTACCTTGTCACAACACAACTGATTGGCTCAAACGCATTAAATTCCACAAATTAACTTTTAAGGCACGCCTGTTTATTGAAATGGATGAGAGAATGCCAAGAGTGTGCAAAGCTGTCATCAAGGCAAAGGGCGGCTATTTTGAAGAATCTCAAATATAAAATATATTTTGATTTGTTGAACAATTTTTTGGGTTATTACATGATTCCATGTGTTATTTCATAGTTTTGATGTCTTCACTATTATTCTACAATGTAGAAAATAGTAAAAATAAAGAAACACCCTAGAATGAGTAGGTGTTCTAAAATGTATATGTCTTTTTTTATTATGATTTTTCAGGGGGTGCTGCAGGACCCCTACTTCCCGCGGCTATGTGCCAGTGGTTCCCAACCTTTTTTGGTTACTGTACCACCAATAGATTTTTACGCTGCCCGGATTACCCCCTTATGTGGATTTTACCAGTAGGCCTATGGTCTCATGAATCTTCTTAATTTGCCCCTGTGGATAGGCCAAGTACCCCCGGGGGTCCTAGTACCCCTTTGTGTGAACCACTTCTATGCCAATGCTGTGTCACCTGATCAGAGAAAAGAAAACTCCATGATACCATTAAACTTTGGTTTTTAACCACCCAACACAGAGGATGCTTGATCAGAACTAAGCCCAACTGTAGGACATTAGATTTAACAAAAATAACAACTAGTGCTATTTTCATCCAACACAATGATTGAAATTGAAATGGGATTTTGGACCCTAGTTAGTTATTGTTACAGGTAGTTATAATTAGGTTATAACTAAAAAAAATAGCACATTTTATTATAGTCAGTGGGACACTGTACAGTGATGTAAAACAACCCCTCTGAGTTTTTCCTCTTTTCTCACAGGTGACCTTTGACCCCGAGGTGTTCTTCAACATCCTCCTGCCCCCCATCATCTTCCATGCCGGCTACAGTCTGAAGAGGGTAAGGCATGTAGTTAGTTGTTTGAAAGTTTAAACAGTAGTTATATCACAGTGTTGATTTGTTCTTGGGTAATATTTAGGCCTAATCCTTAACATAACTCTATCTCCCAGAGGCACTTCTTCAGGAACATGGGGTCCATCCTGGCCTACGCCTTTCTGGGAACAGTCATATCATGTTTCATCATTGGGTGAGTTTATAGCAGGTGGACTTTTATTGTCATGACTCTTGCCCTAGAGGCTGAACTGAGCAATTTCCGCTAGATGGGCCAGCTGCAAAGTCAAAATTCATGAAAACAAAAAATAGCTTTTTGATCTTAATTTAAGGTTAGGCATTAGGGTTAGCAGTATGGTTAAAGTTGGAGCTAAGGTTAGGGTTAGGTTTAAAATCCGATTTTATGACTTTGTGGCTGTGCCAGCTAGTGACAAATCTGCAGAGCTGCCTCCAGGGCAAGATTCATGACAACAAATGCCAACCTGCAAGTTTATACCCAGATATACTGTATTATGTATGCTTTACATCTTTGTGTGTTCATACACCTTTAGTCCTTTGTGTGACCGGTCAGAGAAATGCTGAACTGAAGTAATGTAATCTGTACCTCTGTGCAGGTTGCTGATGTACGGCTGTGTCACGCTGATGAAGCAGGTGGGACAGCTTGACGGGGACTTCTTCTTCACTGACTGTCTGTTGTTTGGAGCCATTGTCTCTGCTACTGACCCCGGTACAGACTCTGTTCATATCAGTCACCTCTTTAGTACACTCATAGTAATGGACCACGCGGTAATGGTTCAACTGCTTGCTTCAGTAGGAATATGCTTAGTCATATTTCTGTTCAAAGGGGGTTTTCCTGATTCACAAGCTGCAAAAACATGCACTTCCACTAGGTATTTGGAGTACTGTGAGTTGTCTTGCAGTTGAGAAATATAGCATATGCTGACGTTGTACAAAATGTAGTGACTGCACACAGCACCAACAATTTCTAACCTATAGGGCTCTATTTGCTGGTTCATTCTAGTAGAATGTTAAGAGGACAACTTTATGTTGACGTGGTAACATTCTCGAATGCGGTCTTGCTGGTCCATCTGCATGTCATTCTGAAAACAGTGTAAAGGCACACAAAATAAATTCTGTAGGCAAGTCGAAGTCGGTAGCCGAAGTCTACGCACCTTTGTCTGTGATTGGTCAACAGTAGTGATTCTTCAATAAAGTCTTTGTTGTCATTCAACGAGAGACGACTTGTTTTCAGGCACATTTTTTCATTGAGAAATACTGCACCAAACATCTTTAAATGTAAAAATGCGTGACTAAGATCTCCTGAGCAAAAACGTAAAATGAATGACAGATTCCTTGAGTTATCTTAGGCTACGGCGTCTCAAAATGGACAAATAGTACTATTGCTGCTTTTTTCAAGTTTTTCAGGTGGTCTTTTAAGGGAGTATGCAGCCGAACTGAAGCATGTGGAAGCCTTTTCTTTACTGTGTCTCATGTCCTGCAGTGACGGTGCTGGCCATCTTCAACGAGCTGCAGGTGGACGTGGATCTGTACGCTCTGCTGTTTGGAGAGAGCGTTCTCAACGACGCCGTGGCCGTGGTGCTGTCCTCGTGAGTCCTCCGTCTTAACCTGACACACCTATCTACCGTCTGTCTGTCTGTACACACTCACATTGTGAAGTTTGGTCTTTTTTTGTCTTTGTGATCCATTGTTGTGAAGCTTTGGCTGACAAACCTCATCTTCAAACAGCTGTGCTTTGGAACTGTTTTAGATATTTTGGGCTGGATAAGAGGGAGGTTTGTCCTAGTCACACACACACACAAGCACATGGACATGCACACACACACCCCACACACCCTCAACCAAATGTTATTTGGTATTGATTGTCCTGTTTGTGACCTGGTTGTACTAAACCAATAACTATTATTAATGCTGTGGAATGTGTGAGACTGACCCTTTGGTAACCCTAACCAGTACCTTCCCTCTGCCGGGAACTCTGATTATTTTCAGAATTCTAATGTATTATGGTCGGCTCAGCGCGGGGGTGCAGCACGCCCCTGGAGCCAATCAATCAGCCAATCAGTGGGTAGAGGGCGTGGCGGCGACACGAGACACTCCCCTGAACGGGTGTGCTAGCTCAGAGTGCTTTTGCAGTGGCTTCTTTTTTGCATCGTCAGAACATGCACGGCAAATGACCAGCCATTACACCCCAGGTAGCAGATATGCAGCACAAGTACAACCCTTAAACGGAGAGTTCACTCCAACATCAAAAGTGTGTCAGATGTTTGCATAACCTAAAAGTTAGAGTACTGAGTCCATATTTCATGGCATCTGTTTTGTAGATCTTGAGGTATGCATTAGGTCAACTCTTGAGGCCTCAATTCAAAATGTAAGCCAGTTCTTGTGGTGTAGAATCCTGGTGATTTGCTGTTTGGGAGACAGGAGTTTATTAGATCCCCAATTTGCATGGTCCTGCTGCTCGACTCTAACCCTATACCCCTCCTCTCTATGTCTTCTCGGTCAAACTGCTCTCTCACTCACTGCTTTTCTCTCAGCCATGTACTAATGCCCTTATAGTGATGTAATGCGTAGAGAATTGTTCAAGTTAAAGAAATAGAAAGAACAGTAACAACCCTCTTATTTGATCATTTTTACATGGATTTATTTTGCTTTCGCATGAGCCAGAATTGTATAAAGAATTTGGATTGATTGGAATTTGGATTTAACCATGTTATCTAGAATCATTAATTCCAAGCTTCAGCTAATCTTTCACAAGTGGTTCCCCATATTTATGAGTTAAAACAGCTAGGCCTAATAGTCCCCCCAGTCTGCCTTGAATGGAAAGCTGTTGAAGTATTTCTGCCACAGTCATTACTGAGAGATACAGTGAGGGAAAAAAGTATTTGATCCCCTGCTGATTTTGTACGTTTGCCCACTGACAAAGAAATGATCAGTCTATAATTTTAATGGTAGGTTTATTTGAACAGTGAGAGACAGAATAACAACAACAAAAAATCCAGAAAAACGCATGTCAAAAATGTTAAATAATTGATTTGCATTTTAATGAGGGAATTAAGTATTTGACCCCCTCTCAATCAGAAAGATTTCTGGCTCCCAGGTGTCTTTTATACAGTTAACGAGCTGAGATTAGGAGCACACTCTTAAAGGGAGTGCTAATCTCAGCTTGTTACCTGTATAAAAGACACCTGTCCACAGAAGCAATCAATCAATCAGATTCCAAACTCTCCACCATGGCCAAGACCAAAGAGCTCTCCAAGGATGTCAGGGACAAGATTGTAGACCTACACAAGGCTGGAATGGGCTACAAGACCATCGCCAAGCAGCTTGGTGAGAAGGTGACAACAGTTGGTGCGATTATTCACAAATGGAAGAAACACAAAAGTCTGTCAATCTCCCTCGGCCTGGGGCTCCATGCAAGATCTCACCTCGTAGAGTTGCAATGATCATGAGAACGGTGAGGAATCAGCCCAGAACTACACATGAGGATCTTGTCAATGATCTCAAGGCAGCTGGGACCATAGTCACCAAGAAAACAATTGGTAACACACTACGCCGTGAAGGACTGAAATCCTGCAGTGCCCGCAAGGTCCTCCTGCTCAAGAAAGCACATATACAGGCCCATCTGAAGTTTGCCAATGAACATCTGAATGATTCAGAGGAGAACTGGGTGAAAGTGTTGTGGTCAGATGAGACCAAAATCAAGGTCTTTGGCATCAACTCAACTCGCCGTGTTTGGAGGAGGAGAAATGCTGCCTATGACCCCAAGAACACCATCCCCACCGTCAAACATGGAGGTGGAAACATTATGCTTTGGGGGTGTTTTTCTGCTAAGGGGACAGGACAACTTCACCGCATCAAAGGGACGATGGACAGGGCCATCTACCATCAAATCTTGGGTGAGAACCTCCTTCCCTCAGCCAGGGCATTGAAAATGGGTCGTGGATGGGTATTCCAGCATGACAATGACCCAAAACACACAGCCAAGGCAACAAAGGAGTGGCTCAAGAAAAAGCACATTAAGTTCCTGGAGTGGCCTAGCCAGTCTCCAGACCTTAATCCCATAGAAAATCTGTGGAGGGAGCTGAAGGTTCGAGTTGCCAAACGTCAGCCTCGAAACCTTAATTACATGGAGAAGATCTGCAAAGAGGAGTGGGACAAAATCCCTCCTGAGATGTGTTCAAACCTGGTGGCCAACTACAAGAAACATCTGACCTCTGTGATTGCCAATAAGGGTTTTGCCACCAAGTACTAAATCATGTTTTGCAGAGGGGTCAAATACTTATTTCCCTCATTAAAATGCAAATCAATTTATAACATTTTTGACATGCGTTTTTTTCTAGATTTTTGTTGTTGTTATTCTGTCTCTCACTGTTCAAATAAACCTACCATTTAAAATTATAGACTGATCATGTCTTTGTCAGTGGGCAAACGTACAAAATCAGCAGGGGATCAAATCCTTTTTTCCCTCACTGTACCTGAAGACTGGGGAGCTAGAACTCCCATAGAACCCTCCAGTGTAGAACATTGCTACTAAGAGAATGGTATCACTTCACATACAGTACCGTACTTACTAACAGATGTCTATACACAAATATGTGCACCAGTGCAGGCTGGTGGAAGGAGCTATAGGAGGACGGGCTCATTGTAATGGCTGGAATGGAATAAATGGAACGGTATCAAACATATGGAAACCATATTCCGTTTCAATCATTCCATTCCAGCCATTACAATGAGCCTGTCCTCCTATAGCTCCTCCCACCAGCCACCACTGATGTGCACATACTGTAGGATAATCTCATAATTTCTTAATGGTTTCCATATGAAACTACGATAGTCATTGTAGATATTGACACAGCGAGCCACAATATATTTGCCAAGAGAGTCATCTGCACTTCAAACAGACCGGGCATGTAAATGTTAGTACTATACAGTGGTCTTGGGTCATTAGGATCATCAGAGTCATCGGATAAAGGCCTCCCCTGGTCTGTAGGAATATACCTGGTACACCATACCTTAGTTCTGATATCAATTGGGACTTTTCACGACGTTCAACCTTCTCAGGATGGAAGAACATTGTAAACCAGCTCTCTAGGTCTAACTGTACTAATGATCTATGGTTCACATTCATTTCTCGGCCCCAGAAATGATACAGTACATACCGGTATTTCATTTCCATTTCCACCCTCGTAACACTTCATCCATCCACATAGACCGCTTGAGCTACTCTATTATTTTGCACCTTTTCTGGGATTGACAGTGTGTGACTGTGTGTGTGTGTGTGTGTGTGTGTGTGTACCAGGTCCATCGTGTCGTACCAGCCGGAGGGGGACAACAGTCACACCTTTGAGGTGATGGCCATGTTGAAGTCCTTCGGGGTGTTCCTGGGGGTCTTCAGTGGATCCTTCGCCCTAGGAGTGGCCACCGGGGTCATGACAGCACTCATATCCTTTACTCAATGATGCACTTCCTTTGTGTGATTTGCGTGTCTAGATATTTATATTACAACAACAGCAAGGTTACAAACAGATGGAAATGCTTTTGTTCTTGTATTAGAATGTATGAAGTAGATTCTTAGCCTATCGGTTAAGAGCGTTGGGCCAGTAACAAAGGTCGCTAGTTTGAATCCCCGAGCCGACTACGGGAAATATCTATCGATGTGCCCTTGAGCAAGGCACTAATTGCTTTTGTAAGTCACTCTGGATAAGAGTGTCTGCTAAATGACTCAAATGTAAAAATGCTTTTGTTATTGTAACTTGCTAGTTGCTATATGTTGACCTCAATGCTGTAGTGTCTAAGCTGTTCTGTCAGTGTTGGTGAGTTGTGTAGTGTGGTAGTTTCATGATGGATTTTCTCCTTGACTGTTCTCCTCACGTCACGAAGTTCACTAAGCTGAGGGACTTCCAGCTACTGGAGACGGCTCTCTTCTTCCTCATGTCCTGGAGCACCTTCTTAATGGCTGAGGCCTGTGGCTTCACAGGTAACCCTCATCTTACTGCACCGCTACATATAGGTCATGGTCCCACCCCCACAGGTTATTTTTCATGACCCAGCTTATTATGGTTAATCATGATGTGGGTGTGTCTGCTGTTTGCAGGTGTGGTGGCAGTGCTGTTCTGTGGAATCACTCAGGCTCACTACACCTTCAACAACCTGTCCCCTGAATCCCAGGACAGGACCAAACAGGTGAGGACAACGTTTACCATTGCATTTATTTACTGCAAGCTACTCTGGACAGCAATGTCGTCTGCTGAATATTGACATTCCATCATGGTCCCTGAAAGGTTGTTTTTGTGTTGTCCTGTAGTTGTTTGAGCTGCTGAACTTCCTGGCGGAGAATTTCATCTTCTCCTACATGGGTCTGGCCCTGTTCACCTTCCAGAACCACATCTTCAACCCCACCTTCATCGTGGGTGCTTTTGTATCCTCAGTCTTAATACAATGAGGTGATGACAACCCTAGTCTAAGAGTAGAGTAGTGTAAAGGGGTTAAACTGTAAGACTGGGTGGGAATGGCATAAGTAATGACAAACTGGGCATTGTTTAACTGTTATTTAACCACTGCAGTCATAACAGCTTAGAGTAAGTAGCATTAAGTAAGTAACATTACCGGGCATCTATGTACAGAATGTTGTTTGTAATGCTGGGAAGGCACTAGACTGAAATGTTTTTTCAGGAGACTGCTAGGTTTCTTTACCCTCTATGGACCTCTCCTTGACAACAATCCCTCCCAGCTGGCAGTGTTCCTGGGCAGAGCAGCCAACATCTACCCCCTGTCCTTCCTGCTCAACCTTGGACGCAGGAACAAGATCAGCTCCAACTTCCAACACATGATGATGTTTGCAGGTACTGCATTTACACAGGCAGCCCAATTCTGATCTTTTGCCCAATTATTGGCAAAAGAGCTGTTCTAATTCATCAAAAGACCAATTAGTGAAAAGAAAAGATTGGAATTGGGCTGCCTGTGTAAACACCACCTATGTGGCCAGGCGGAGATCTGGCGCCACCATTTTTCCTTTTTTAATCACTAGATTAAATAACCTTGTATATACTTGAAGAGAAAAGGTGATGATAATATATCACTTTCTATCCAATTTCTGGGTTTCAAATGATGAAATATCAGCCACAATTTATTTATTTATTATTAGTTTAAAACATTTTTGGGGAAATTTTAAAAAAGTGCAGAGGCTGGGATATCCTCCCACTTTTTGGCCAAGAGTTTTAAAATGTTGATTTATGAGTCTGATTTCTTGTGTCCAGTGATTTAGGAGTCACTATTCTGACATTACATCCTTAGTCTTCTGAAACTCTGTTGGTAGAGCAAGATGCTATATTGATTATATATATCATTATTAAATATTATAGATATAGAAACACAAGTCATACCAGAACTTGTTGTTGAATTGACCACTATGTAACTGTACTAACTGATTGTCATGTGATGACTTTTATTGGAAATGTTTACAGAGTTCCCACACCAGCGACATTATCTAACAAAAAGCTATTTTAAGTGATATGACTTGTTGAGACACACACACTGCTTGTCGCTTGCGCACACACTTACAGCATATTATAAACTGGGTGGGTCGAGCCCTGAATGCTGATTGGCTGACAGCCGTGGTATATCAGACCGTATACCAATGGTATGACAAAACATTTATTTTTACTGCTCTAATTACGTTGGTAACCAGTTTATAATAGCAATAAGGCACCTCTGGGGTTTGTGGTATATGGCCAATATACCACGGCTAAGGGCTGTATCCAGGCACTGCGATGCGTCGTGCATAAGAACAGCCCTTAGCTGTGGTATATTGGCCATATACCACAACCCCTTGTGCCTTATTGCTTAAATAACCCCTCCTTGTCCTCCCTAGGGTTGCGTGGGGCGATGACTTTTGCCCTCTCCATCCGGGACACGGCTACGTACGCCCGTCAGATGATGTTCACAACCACCCTCCTCATCGTCTTCTTCACTGTATGGGTCTGTGGAGGCGGCACCACCCAGATGCTTTCCTGCCAGCACATACGGTAGGTCCACCGTGGGGGTCGAAAGTCAAAGTTTGGGATTGTTGGTGTATGTCCCCCCCAAAAAAATTGCCTTAAAACTGAACCTTTTGTTGTTCTGATGTCTATTCTAATTTAGGATACACACAGCACATAAAGTTGGCTGTCCAGTTTCAATATGATGGTCTGTGACCACTGTGATCTGGTAGACTAATGTATGTGTTTCTGCATTTCTAACAGTGTGGGTGTAGATTCGGACGCAGATAACTCAGTGAGTATTAAGCTTATGAAAATTGTGTTATTTGACTTGAATGCTGTAATCATCTGATTTAATGTAGTGATGTTGTTTTGAGTGGATCTCTGTATCTGTATTTTCTGTGACTCTGTCTCCTCAGGTGAGCATTACAGAGGGATCAGAGCGGAGGAGCACCAAACACGAGAGTGCCTGGCTCTTTAGGATCTGGTACAACTTTGACCACAAGTATCCTTTGGTGTCACTCCCATCAGCACACAGCAGATGGCGCTCCAGTGACAGATTCATTTCACAGAGAAAGCTTTTATGTTCTCTATCCAGTATATTAACGCATAAAGTAGAAAACCATGATTTGTCCTGCATAACCAAAATGATCATGTATACAGTGCATTCGGAAAGTATTCAGACCCCTTGACTTTTCCCACTTTTTGATATGTTACAGCCTTATTCTAAAATTGATTAAATTATTTTTCCCCTCATCAATCTACACACAATACCCCATAATGACAAAGCGAAAACAGGTTTTTAGACATTTTAGCAAATGTATTAAAAATAAAGAACAGATACCTTATTTACATAAGTATTCAGACCCTTTGCTATGACACTCAAAATTGAGTTCGGGTGCATCCTGTTTCCACTAATCATCCTTGAGCTGTTTCTACAACTTGATTGGAGTCCACCTGTGGTAAATTCAATTGATTGGACATGATTGGAAAGGCACACACCTGTCTATATAAGGTCCCACAGTTGACAGTGCATGTCAGAACAAAAACCAAGCCATGAGGTCGAAGGAATTGTCCATAGAGCTCCGAGACAGGATTGTGTCGAGGCACAGATCTGGGGAAGGGTACCAAAACATTTCTGCAGCATTGAAGGTCCCCAAAAACACAGTGGCCTCCATCATTCTTAAATGGAAGAATTTTAGAACCACCAAGACTCTTCCTAGAGCTGGCCGCCCGGCCAAACTGAGCAATCGGCAGAGTTTCTCTGTGGAGATGGGAGAACCTTCCAGAAGGACAACCATCTCTGCAGCACTCCACCAATCAGGCCTTTATGGTAGAGTGGCCAGATGGAAGCCACTCCTCAGTAAAAGGCACATGACAGCCCGCTTGGAGTTTGCCAAAAAGCACCTAAAGGACTCTCAGACCATGATAACCAAGATTCTCTGTTCTGATGAAACCAAGATTGAACTCTTTGGCCTGAATGCCAAGCGTTACATCTGGAGGAAACCTGGCACCATCCTTACGTTGAAGCATGGTGGTGGCAGCATCATGCTGTGGGGATGTTTTTCAGCGGCAGGAACTGGGAGACTAGAACGGAGCAAAGTACAGAGAGATCCTTGATGAAAACCTGCTCCAGAGCGCTCAGGACCTCAGACTGGGGCAAAGATTCACCTTCAAACAGGACAACGACCCTAAGCACACAGCCAAGACAACGCAGGAGTGGCTTCGGGACAAGTTTCTGAATGTCCTTGAGTGGCCCAGCCAGAGCCCGGACTTGAACCCGATTGAACATCTCTGGAGAGACCTGAAAATAGCTGTGCAGCGACGCTCCCCATCCAACTTGACAGAACTTGAGAGGATCTGCAGAGAAGAATGGGAGAAACTCCACAAATACAGGTGTGCCAAGCTTGTAGCATCATACCCAAGAAGACTTGAGGCTGTAATCGCTGTCAAAGGTGCTTCAACAAAGTACTGAGTAAAGGGTCTGAATACTTATGTAAATTTGATATTTCCGTTTTCTATTTTTAATACATTTACAAAAAATTCTAAAAACCTGTTTTTGCTATGTCATTATGGGGTATTGTGTGTAGATTGATGAGGGGAAAAAACTGTTTAATCAATTTTAGAATAAGGCTGTAACGTAACAAAATGTGGGAAAAGTCAAGGGGTCTGAATACTTTCCGAATGCACTGTATGTATGTACAATTGCTGCAATAACATACTAGCCTACAGCATTGGAGGCTGATGCATTGAGGAAGAGGAGGATGGTTGACCTATAGTAAATCTCCATTATGTATTTGAGCAGTTTGTTTTGATTATCTGTGACACAGTTGAGGCCTTGACTCAAACCCCTCTCCAGCTACCTGAAGCCCATCCTGACACATAGTGGCCCCCCACTCACCGTCACCATGCCTGCCTGCTGTGGACCACTGGCCAGATGTCTCACCAGCCCACAGGCCTATGAGGTCAGTCCCCACAAACCATGTGTCCCTATTACCCACATGACCCTGTTAGGGTGATTATGGTAATAGTGATGACATGTAGTGAGGTACTGTTTTCTTCTTAGTCTTAATGAGTATCACAATGGATAATGTATCAATTAATGGACTCAATTGAAGAGTTGCTGATTTCATAAGAGCTAAAGCATTAGTTCAGTTATAACAGGAGTATTTGATCAGTTAGAACTAGTGAAGACCTATTCCTAAATGTTCCTTTCTCTCCTTCTCTTTCCTGCCACCAGAACGAGTGCCAGCTGAAGGACGACGACTCGGACCTCATCCTGACGGATGGGGATATCAGCCTGACCTACGGTGACATCACGGTGAGCACGGACGCCAGCGGCGCCCACACCAGTGCCGGGCCCGCGGGCACCACCTCCGCCGTCATCTCCGCTGACGACCTGGACCGCGAGCTAACGTACGGTGACCACGAGCTGGTGATGAGGGGCACCCGCCTGGTCCTGCCCATGGACGACTCCGAGCCCCCGCTCGCGGACCCCCGACACCGTATTCGGATGTAAGGGGAAAGAGAGGCCAGCTAGCCAGATGACCAATTCACTCTACGTCCTGCTCACCTTAATCTGCAGGAATGAAATCAACTAAGATCAGCAAGAGACTGGTCTCTCTCTGTCTGTTTGTCTCTCTGATTGTGTCTGTTTGTCTTCCTCTCTCTTTCTCTCTCTTTCCTTTTCTCTCATACCACTTTGAGTTTCTCAAGTGGCTAGTCCATGTCTCTACCTCATTCTTGTTTGCTAATTTCTACTCCTGTCGCCATCACTGTAATATGAAGTATTTATTCATGTTTTCTTTTGATTTGGTTAAACCGATTAGCTTTTCTCAGTTTGTCTTCTAATAGGACCACACTGAAATCACGTGGCAATCTTGTCACAGTAGCGTTGTAGAGGACTCTATACGAGTCTATGCGCATGCATTAGTCTATATGTGGAGGTCACAGTACAACAGCTAGTTTGTCTCTGTATCACAAGGTGTATAATAACGGTGACATGCTAACTGTGCATGCTAAATTGTGCATCCTTTTTCTATGCGTGGGGAGTGAGAAGGTCGAGGGGCTGACTGAGTTTGTAGCCTTGTTTTTGGGTCTGATCCTGAATGTTACTGCCTTCTCTGTGTGATCCAAGGCATGCTGACCTGATTTTAATGGCGCTGCGTCGTATTTTGTTGCTATGCGTATACGGTTACAATCAAGTGCCTCAGTGACCACTGTAGTTTATTTTCCCTTTTAGAAGTAATACAATCCTCCATCCACAGGGTGGCGACCTTCTCTATGGGTGACAGGCTGTCTGCGTTTGAGCCGTTGGGCTGTAGATTGTTACAATGTTATAGCCTGGTTGAACGACAACGGTAAGGACAGAGCTCAGTCTGGTTTGACCAGGCTAACGATGTAATTCTGCTCGCTCTGTGTAACCTGGCGCACGTCTTGGATCTCCCACAACGACCTTAGACTGTGACTTTGCGAGGGTTTGACACCTTATTTTAGAAGCTGATGTCACTCACCACAGATGCAGAAAGAAGGGCTGCCGTTTTGAATACCAGATCCAATCTCCCGTACGGTGAAAGCTAGTGCCATTTCTCCTGCATTGACATTTTATGAAAAGAGTGCAGACAGCCTCAAAATACTTTGTATGTATTTTGCAACATACTATAAGTACTTTAGCTACATAACTCTGTCACTGTAATTATACTAGACTGTATGTGTAACATGGTGAATATTTGATATTAGGGACTGCAATGTTACTATTATCAAACCTACTGTGGACTTTATCTGTGCTAAGCCCTTGCTTCCTACTGGCTAAGATCTATCTGGTTATTCACTGCATTGAAGTAGTATACAGGGAACATTCTACAGTAGCTCTTGATCAAAGATCAAATTTGCTTTGTTTTTGGCAAATTTATCTGGAATTAACATTTGTGGATCAACAATGTTGCTTCATTTCTTATCCAATTATTTTTCAATTGAATTTGCTTCATTTGGGATTATTTATGGAAATGGCCTGATGACTGTCCATGTCAAAAAATTGATGAGCTGCTGCTACCGCAGTTCAACTGTTAACTGCCCTGAGTTACTGATCTATTGACTACATTGTTCTTGATACTGTATGATGTTGTGATATGAGGGATTTCTACATACTATCCGAAACAATATATGAATAGGCAAATTGGGATAACATTTCAGATATTAAATGATTCAGAATAGATATTTAGAGAAGCTGGTAGGGATCACTTGAAGAAAACAGAGTGGTTGTACAAAAGGAATGTGTGCTAATCTTTATTTGTGTAAAATAATGATACAATAGGTTTGTATTAGACATGCACTAGTCTAATGTATCCTATATGCCTCGCTCTTCATTGTATGGGAGTTGGGCTGATTTTATAGCTGATGCCTGGCCTCTGAGTGAATAGCTCCTCTAACCTTCTTGGCTACATGGGCTCTGTCCTGTGACAGGTCTGGGATCAGAGTGAGTAGCTCCTCTGAGCTGTTTGGCTACATGGGCTCTGCCCTTGTGACAGGTCTGGGATCAACGGTGGCTGTTAATGTGGTGCAGCAGGAAGTGTTGACAGGTTCACGGCCTGACAACGCACTGTTGATGTGGATGGAATCGGCCGCTGTGCCAGACAGCACTACAGAGGGAGGGAGTAGGAGAGAGTGAATGAGACAGGGTAGGGGCAGAGGAAAGGGAGGTAGAGAGATACTGTACATCTTTCCTGTAGTCAAAGCAATTACCTTTTGCACCTGGGGTGGAGGAGAGTCAAAGGGAGGGGAAGGTTAAAATAAAGAGGGAGGGAAGAGGGCAGTTTACTAGACATGCCTTGGGTCTTCCACTCAGTGTTACCTCCTGCTGTGCAGGAACCTCTGATGGCACGTGTCTTTCTTCGTTTTTATCAGGCATGCCTCTTGACACCACAATGTGCAGTAAATGATTTTCCCCGCCATTTTCTGTTTTTTTCCCCTCCATTTTGTTTATTCTTGATGGAGATGGGAAATAAGGCGAAAGCATTAAAGATGTTGCAGCATTTGCACTTGTTTTTTGAGAATTGTTTGTTTCATTTTCATCTTGCTTTGATTGTCTTGCATGTGACATTTGTCATACTTTTGAGCTGCTTTTTAACTGGCTTTGAATTATGTGTTGGGTTTATAATGAAATGAAAAGGAATTCACATGAATCCAGTGAAATATGATCAATTTATGTACAGGTTATTATGATCAATGTTACCAAGAGAAACAAGATTGGCCTCATTCCTTTCCCATGCCATTGACTGACTCTTCACAACAACAAAAAAGTCTAAATCAGGAGTGTGTACCAGTCTATCACTGACAGATCAAATAATGTCGTTGGTCAAAAAAGCCCCTTGTAGGTCTACTTATATTTGCCTGTACTGTTCTTACAGTATGTGTTCTATTTTTGATTTGAACTATGAATGTTAACTTGTAATTAACATGTTGACACTAGTCTGAAGTAGCTGACCAAAGGGGCTTGTTGTACTCTGTGTTTTCAGACTGGCCAATCTGTGTTTATACTGCTACTTCGCTGTGTGTGTGTGTGTGTGTGTGAGCCCGTGCACATGCGTGTGTGCATGTTGTCTACACCTGTGTGTGTGTGTCTGCTGTAATGCGTGTGTGTGTCACACTGTGCTCTCTCAGTGTTGTCGGTACTGACTGTTTACATCTCTGTAAATATCCTCACCTGTTCAAGTTGCGTGCAATGTTCAAGAAACAGAAGCCTGTGCTTTGGATTAAACCCTCCTCTGTAATCGTATCCTTATTGACTTGCTGATTTCACATGATGATATAGACACGATCTAGTTGGCCTCTGAGAATTTGTTAGCTAATAGCCAACCATATCCAGGAAGTCTCTGATGCAGACTACTCTTAAAAACATCTCAGTCATTTATCCAACAGGCTTGGCCTTCATCCCCTTAGTACTGAACAGCCTGAGACTCAAACCTACCTCTCCTCTCCAGATCCTCTCTTCAGAGACTGGTCCATCCTTCACCTGGACTGACACAGGCTGAGGTGGGGTAAGGTTTCCTCCCTGGGCAGATGTAGGTATAGAGAGGTGTTCAATACTACCTTCTCTGGCTATAGGTTCAGGAGTTGTCCCTGACGAAGAATAACTAGGACCCAGAATTTTTCCTGCCTAGGTCACATTGTCAGGAAACAACTCCTAACCATTTGACTAGGGATGGACATTTCCCATTCACCTTTCCAGGCAGGAGATGTGTTTCGGATGGAAGGCAGCTCTCTTCACTGTGTTAGGCATTCTCCCGCCAGCACATTTCCTCAGTGCAGATCAGGTAACATGATGCTCCTAATGTGGTCACAACTCTCCTAAAAAATGCTTGTTTGGTGTAAATAAACTTGAATGGGTGACTGGGACTACATAATGTTCTCCCGAGGGTATTTCACACTTTCTCTCGCTTTCCCTCTCTATCTCTCTTTCACACACACGCACATACACCTCTCTCTAACAGAAATGTATCTCCTACATTTGGAGAGTGTGTGTGTGTGTGTGTTCAAAGTGTGCACTGGTTTAGCAACTACTCATCACCTACCAGATTGAAGCGGGGACAGGAAAGCTAAATGTCATAGCTAGCCAACTCTGCTAGCCAACACAGTTAGCCAACTCTGCTAGCCAGCCAGACCCTCATATGACAATGAAAGTAGGGTGACCACATGTCCCGGTTTGTGCGGAACAGTCCCGCATTTTGGCTATTTGTCCCACGTCCCGCAACCAAAAAATCATGTCCCGCATTATATAAAAAGATTCGAACACCAATAATTTACAAAAAAGGTAGATTTGTTCCGTATTTGTTAGGCATTCAGCAGAGAGGAAGAGGCGAAGCGAGAGGTTTCACTCGCCAAAATGTGTCCAAAATAAACCCAATGCGTTTCTATGGGCTTATTTTGGACCTAAGCTTTTTGGACTTTGGGACAACGACTCCCATTGTTAGGGCGGAGACATTATATACAGATATCTGTTTGCAGTCACGTTGCTCGTTTGACAAGATATACAGTGGGGAGAACAAGTATTTGATACACTGCCGATTTTGCAGGGTTTCCTACTTACAAAGCATGTAGAGGTCTGTAATTTTTTATCATAGGTACACTTCAACTGTGAGAGACGGAATCTAAAACAAAAATCCAGAAAATCACATTGTATTATTTTTAAGTAATTAATTTGCATTTTATTACATGACATAAGTATTTGATCACCTACCAACCAGTAAGAATTCCGGCTCTCACAGACCTGTTAGTTTTTCTTTAAGAAGCCCATAGTTCTCCACTCATTACCTGTATTAACTGCACCTGTTTGAACTTGTTACCTGTATAAAGACACCTGTCCACACACTCAATCAAACAGACTCCAACCTCTCCACAATGGCCAAGACCAGAGAGCTGTGTAAGGACATCAGGGATAAAATTGTAGACCTGCACAAGGTTGGGATGGGCTACAGGACAATAGGCAAGCAGCTTGGTGAGAAGGCAACAACTGCTGGCACAATTATTAGAAAATGGAAGAAGTTCAAGATGACGGTCAATCACCCTCGGTTTGGGGCTCAATGCAAGATCTCACCTCGTAGGACATCAATGATCATGAGGAAGGTGAGGGATCAGCCCAGAACTACACGGCAGGACCTGGTCAATGACCTGAAGAGAGCTGGGAGCACAGTCTCAAAGAAAACCATTAGTAACACACTACACCGTCATGGATTAAAATCCTGCAGCGCACGCAAGGTCCCCCTGCTCAAGCCAGCGCATGTCCAGGCCCGTCTGAAGTTTGCCAATGACCATCTGGATGATCCAGAGGAGGAATGGGAGAAGGTCATGTGGTCTGATGAGACAAAAATAGAGCTTTCTGGTCTAAACTCCACTCGCCGTGTTTGGAGGAAGAAGAAGGATGAGTACAACCCCAAGAACACCATCCCAACCGTGAAGCATGGAGGTGGAAACATCATTCTTTTGGGGATGCTTTTCTGCAAAGGGGACAGGACGACTGCACTGTATTGAGGGGAGGATGGATGGGGCCATGTATCGTGAGATCTTGGCCAACAACCTCCTTCCCTCAGTAAGAGCATTGAAGTTGGATCGTGGCTGGGTCTTCCAGCATGACAACGACCCAAAACACACAGCCAGGGCAACTAAGGAGTGGCTCCGTAAGAAGCATCTCAAGGTCCTGGAGTGGCCTAGCCAGTCTCCAGACCTGAACCCAATTGAAAATCTTTGGAGGGAGCTGAAAGTCAGTATTGCCCAGCGACAGCCCCGAAACCTGAAGGATCTGGAGAAGGTCTGTATGGAGGAGTGGGCCAAAATCCCTGCTGCAGTGTGTGCAAACCTGGTCAAGACCTACAGGAAACGTATGATCTCTGTAATTGCAAACAAAGGTTTCTGTACAAAATATTAATTTCTGCTTTTCTGATGTATCAAATACTTATGTCATGCAATAAAATGCAAATTAATTACTTAAAAATCATACAATGTGATTTTCTGGATGTTTGTTTTAGATTCCGTCTCTCACAGTTGAAGTGTACCTATGATAAAAATTACAGACCTCTACATGCTTTGTAAGTAGGAAAACCTGCAGAATCGGCAGTGTATCAAATACTTGTTCTCCCCACTGTATATCATAAGGATGTGGTACTGATGATGTTAAACACTTCTCCAATTGTTGTTGAGATCTGATATTCTGTGGAGCGCAAGGCGAGATGTAGGCCAATATCATATCGTTGACCAATCACAAAACTCCAGCTAAATTTGGAGAGGACAGTTAAAAAAACATGCTTCTGACGAAGAGCTACAAAAGTAAATAAATAGCCATATTAGACTGAAAAATATACACAGTACCAGTCAAAAGTTTGGACACACCTACTCATTCAAGGATTTTTTATTATTTTTACTATTTTCTACATTGTAGAATAATAGTGAAGACATCAAAACTATGAAATAACACATGGAATAATTTAGTAACCAAATAAGTGTTAAACAAATCAAACTATATGTTATATTTGAGATTCTTCAAAGTAGCCACCCTTTGCCTGGATGACAGCTTTGCGCACTCTTGGCATTCTCTCAACCAGCTTCATGAGGTAATCACCTGGAATGCATTTCAATGAACAGGTGTGCCTTGTTAAAAGTTAATTTGTGGAATTTCTTTCCTCCTTAATGCGTTTGAGCCAATCAGTTGTGTTGTGACAAGGTAGGGTTGGTATACAGAAGATAGCCCTATTTGGTAAAAGACCAAGTCCATATTATGGCAAGAACAGCTCAAATAAGCAAAGAGAAATGACAGTCCATCATTACTTTAAGACATGGAGGTCAGTCAATCCGGAAAATGTCAAGAATTTTGAACATTTCTTCAAGTGTAGTCTCAAAAACCATCAAGCGCTATGATGAAACTGGCTCTCATGAGGACCGCCACAGGAAAGGAAGACCTCTGCTGCAGAGGATACGTTCATTAGAGTTACCAGCCTCAGAAATTGCAGCCCAAATAAATGCTTCACAGAGTTCAAGTAACAGACACATATCAACATCAACTGTTCAGAGGAGACTGTGTGAATCAGGCCTTCATGGTCAAATTGCTGCAAAGAAACCACTACTAAAGGACACCAATAATAAGAAGAGACTTGCTTGGGCCAAGAAACACGAGCAATGGACATTAGACCGGTGGAAATCTGGTTCTTGGTCTGATGAGTCCAAATTTGAGATTTTTGGTTCCAACCGCCATGTCTTTGTGAGACGCAGAGTAGGTGAACGGATGATCTCCGCATGTGTGGTTCCCACCGTGAAGCATGGAGGAGGAGGTGTGATGGTGTGTGGGTGCTTTGCTGGTGACACTGTCAGTGATTTATTTAGAATTCAAGGCACACTTAACCAGCATAGCTACCACAGCATTCTGTAGCGATACGCCATCCCATCTGGTTTGCGCTTAGTGGGACTATCATTTGTTTTTCAACAGGACAATTACCCAACACACCTCCAGGCTGTGTAAGGAGAAGGAGAGTGATGGAGTGCTGCATCAGATGACCTGGCCTCCACAATCACCCGACCTCATCCCATTTGAGATGGTTTGGGATGAGTTGGACCGCAGAGTGAAGGAAAAGCAGCCAACAAGTGCTCAGCATATGTGGGAACTCCTTTCAGACTGTTGGAAAAGCCTTCCAGGTGAAGCTGGTTGAGAGAATTCCAAGAGTGTGCAAAGCTGTCTTCAAGGCAAGGGGTGGCTACTTTGAAGATCCTTAAATATAAAATATATTTTGATTTGTTTAACACTTTTTTGGTTATTACATGATTCCATATGTGTTATTTCATAGTTTTGATGTCCTCACTATTATTCTACAATGTAGAAAATAGTAAAAATAAAGAAAAACCCTTGAATGAGTAGGTGTGTCCAAACTTTTGACTGGTACTGCATAAGGTGATTAAACTGAGGATGTGCTGCCCCAAAAAAAGTATTAATGTAGGCTACACTGTCCCGCCAAATCATCCCTTTGTCCCTTATTTGGGTATTTTAAATGGGTCATCCTAAATGGAAGACATAGCACACCTGTCTAAGATTGTCCTGCATCTAGATTTGTGGGATTACTTGGCAGCATCGCAGGAACAGCTGTCAGCCAAAGGAAATATGTCATGCTTTCAGCTATAAATAATAAAAAAATAATATGCCATTTAGCAGACGCTTTTATCCAAAGCGACTTACAGTCATGCGTGCATACATTTTTTTTGTGTATGGGTGGTCCCGGGGATCGAAACCACTACCTTGGCGTTACAAGCGCCGTGCTCTACCAGCTGAGCTACAGAGGTTATAGAATCTCAATACAGATGCCCTTGCTATACAGGAAGACTACCCTCACCTTCATCATTACATTAGCATACAGAGGAGGCACAATGAATTGGTCTCCTCATCATCAGTTTATGAAAGGAACATATCATGGTTCTTGTTAGCCTTGCCAAGAGGGAGATATGTGTTTACTGTCATTTACTGTGTTACTATGGTAGGTGCTTGTTTAGAACTAATTCATTAAGATGTTAATCTCTCTAAGGTAGAGGATGGGAGCATTCTCTCAATGATATAGTGTGTTTGTGTGTCTGCTTACAAGAGAGAGAGAAAAAGAGAGAGAGAGAGAGAGTATGTGTGTGAGATGACAGTAACCCAATCAGTGTGTCAGCCTTCACCCTTCCCTTCAGTAGAAATTAACACCAGCTCAACATAAACTCAGCTCACATATTTCTGGCCTGATGTTTGAAAAACCCAGTCACCTATAAAACATTACAGACTCAAGTTCTCTCTCTCTCTCTCTCTCTCTCTCTCAAAATTCTATTTAAGGGCTTTATTGGCATGTCAAACGTATGTTAACATTGCCAAAGCAAGTGAAGTAGATAGTAAACAAAAGTGAAATAAACAATAAATATTAACAGTAAACATTACACTCAGAAGTTCCAAAAGAATAGACATTTCAAATGTCATATGTATATATACAGTGTTGTAACAATGTGCAAATAGTTAAAGTACAAATGGGAAAATAAATAAACATAAATATGGGTTGTATTTACAATGGTGTTTGTTCTTCACTGGTTGCCCTTTTCTTGTGGCAACAGGTCACAATTCTTACTGCTGTGATGGCACATTGTGGTTTTTCACCCAGTAGATGAGGGAGTTTATCAAAATTAGGTTTTTGAATTCTTTGTGGATCTCTGTAATCTGAGGGAAATATGTGTCTCTAATATGGTCATACATTTGGCAGGAGGTTAGGAAGAGCAGCTCAGTTTCCACCTCATTTTGTGGGCAGTGTGCACATAGCCTGTCTTCTCTTGAGAGCCAGGTCTGCCTACAGCGGCCTTCTCTCTCTCTCGCTCTCTTTCTCTCTCAGCAAAAAGTATTTCAGAAGGGTCAACCACCATCTGTGACTCAAATCTCTAAAGAGTAAAGATGGTTAGATGAGTGATTTAAGAGTAGAGATATACACAAAAAACAAACCAAGTTATGAAACAACTGTTTGACAGAACATTTCATTCTTAGCCTATTTGCCAATGATTGTCTCTCTGGATACTTAAGTTATTCCAGAAAGAAGGGGATTTAGTATTAGGAAAGTCTGACAAAACGAGCGCTTGGGACTATAAGGTCCTATGTGTGTACGCACATTTTCGTTTCTCAAAATCATTGTCATGTGGTTAATCATACAAATCTGAAGTAAAATTATACAAATCTAAAAAGCAACTATGGCAAGAGCACTAGCCTCTGCCATATGGATACATTAATATTCTGTGACCCATTGGCGGCTAAAGAAATGAGAGCATAGAACTCAGAGATAGCCTATTGGCAAATGCAGCAGTAGGCCTATGACTTCCGTCGTCAAGTAAGTAAAATACATAGGCCTAAAGGTGACAAATAAAATCAGTAGAAAATATCCTGATGAAAATTCCGGTTCTACATTTATCTCTCTACTCCGCCTGTCTGCCTCTCTTTCTATCTGTTTTGACTTCAGCTATTGCTAGTGAAGTGCAACATTGTATCGAATCATCGCTGGGTCCGGCCTGAAGCTGTAGCTAGCGAACTTGCATCATTGTATCAACTAGCCTATTCCGGGCCCTCCGAGTTTCCTGGGCCAGTGAGCTCAGGACAGACAACTGTTTTATTATGACGTTTCCACTGGATATATGGGATCATCCGATCATGATCTTTTGCTTCGTTGACTTGTGTGAGGCGAAGAAAAAATGACTGCGAAGCTCAGTTTATTAGTGGTGTACGTTTACATTTACTTAGCAGACGCTCTTATCCAGAGCGATTTACAAATTGGTGCATTCAATTTATGATTTCATTCCATTTCCTGGTTGCTAAAACAAGCTGTGTAGATAGTCATTGTACCACCTAAACCGCTGTGAAATACATACTCAATAACATAAAAATAATGTATTTTCAGCTGTTTAATGGTAATGTACTAAACGGGAACCATAGAAATGGCGCCATTGGTTCGTTGGGCAAATTCTATTTAGAAAATGATTGGCTGTTTTGGGAGAAACGCCAAATGTAGTAGGTGGTAAACACCTGCTTAGATCTTATGTTCTGGGGCATCAGTTAACATAAATTATACAATGTAATAAGCACAAAGGCTTCATTCATAAAGGTCATGGTAACTGACTGCCATCTCAGACAAAAGTATAAGATCTGAGACATACCTCAGACATCATTTTCAGCGATTTTCCAAAACACTTATTTCGCCGTAGGGATGGCTGAACGAACCCCAGTTAACTCGTTTTTGGAGCACAAGCTGGCGTGCTCTGAGTGACACAACAATTCTATGTGAATTTGGTCCGGTCGCCCAAAAAGTGACATTGCAGCAACTATTTATTCTGAAATGTTTGACCATAGAGATGAAGGGCATTGCTCAGATTCATTTCAATTTGTAAGTCGCTCTGGATAAGAGCGTCTGCTAAATGATGTACATTTCATTTCATGATAGCCAGTGGGACAACCACTTTTTTTTAATTTTTTTTATGGGGGGGTAGAAGGATTACTTTTATACTATTCCAGGTATTCCTTAAAGAGGTAGGGTTTCAAGTGTCTCCGGAATGTGGTCAGTGACTCCGCTGTCCTGGCGTCGTGGGGA
The DNA here is from genome assembly GCF_964263955.1 of Coregonus lavaretus. Classification (NCBI taxonomy): domain Eukaryota; kingdom Metazoa; phylum Chordata; class Actinopteri; order Salmoniformes; family Salmonidae; genus Coregonus; species Coregonus lavaretus. The sequence goes on from NC_140019.1 coordinate 13,069,243, forward strand.
TGCTTGTTCCACAATTGGGGTTCCAGAGCAACGAATAGCTTTGACTGGGAACTGTGCTTCGGTAGAGGTAGGGGGGTTAGCAGGCCAGAGGTGGATGAACATAGTGCCCTCGTTTGGGTGTAGGGTCTGATCAGAGCCTGAAGGTAAGGAGGTGGCGTTCCCCTCACAGCTCCGTAGGCAAGCACATATGCATGCATACCGGAGAGAGACGCACCATATCTTCGCCACACACCCTCCCCTTCTTCTTGATGCAACTTGATGGAAGGCAGGCGACAAGCTTAGGTCTGCATATTATTCCCATAGAAACGAATTGGGTTTATTCTGGACAGATTTTGGCGAGAGTGAGCCCTCTCGCTTCGCCTCTTCCTCTCTGCTGAAACTATACTTGTGTCACCGGAGAAAGAATCCGAGCGAGCGAAACAGCGCCCCTCTATATGTAGCCCATGTATCTGACGCTGTCTTTCCAGAAATAGTATGACATGCCATACTCTTTTGGTCCTGACAGCATCAGATACATGGTCTACACATACTGAAACAGAGAGGCGCTGTTTCGCTCGCTCGGATGCTTTAACTGAGATTGATACGTCTTTCTGTCCGCGCGCGTCTCGGTCAAATAAATGATAAATATTTCAATATTTATTTGGACGCGCAAGGAGCTTACGGTAGGGCGGGCCAGGTCCCCTAAGCCCCGCCCATAACGCCAGCCCTGTAAGGTTCTATCTGCATTTTTTGTCAAAATGTAGTTATTGAAATAGCTTTGTTCTGTTCAATGTTCTCAATCTATATAGTAAATACCCCAATTCATGTTGTTAAGTTCAAAAGAATACAAACTCAAAATTGCTGACATCATTGAAACCAATGAGGTTTCGGAACTTTAAAGCCAATTATCTCAGAATCATCTTTTTGCAGATATAATCTTTTTGCAGATAGACACCCTCAAACACCTTTTCAAAATAGGCCATGGCATCATCACTGTCAATCATGAATGATAGGCTAATTCTTCACGTTTTAGGCCTACTAATGAAATGCAGTGGAGTGTATTCATGGATGCCAAAGGAATCCAGGCTTCCCCCAAAAAATTACCAATAAACAAATATTAAAAGATATAATAATGATGTATCTTCCCCAGTGATTTTACCCACGCACCGCGACTGGTGAAATTTCCAAACTGCGACTGCATGCCAATCATTTGATCTCAATCACTTTAATGGGAATGTGCATTTAGATCTTCTTGAATTACTGTTTCGTGAGGAAATTAGAGCAGATGGTATTAAAAAACTATAGAGCCTTCCTGTATTTTGTTTCAATCAAAGCACATTTTGCCTAGTTGCACGCTGTTTTGACTTTTGGCCGCGTTAGATTTTTTTTTGACTATACAGCTAACCATCCTAAAATCTCATAAGAAATTAGGTGGTGTTTTTGATGTAACATCAACGTTATATTATGCTACTATTTGGTTATGTTATGTAAAATACTCATGAATCATTATGTGATATTCCAAGACACTGATTTAGCTTTGATCTAACTTTACTAAACAAGCACCATTGTGAGAGGTGCGGCACTAGCCGCCTCGCGCAAAATTTAGTGATGCAGAAAGGAGAGACCACATGGGTGGCCGTTTAATGAAAATCTGGGAATATTTGGCCACGGAAACATTTCTGGTTGGTCTCAGGGAATTTAAAACAGTTAGGAAGGGAGACTTTTCAGACGGGATTGAGTTTTTGAGTGAAGTAGCAGCAAATATGTTGAATGAGAAACTACCACATCCTTATGATATATATGTTTTTATACGCGCAACGTGACCGCAAGAGACAGGTTGGTTGTCTGACTGAAATACGGGACAAATCTACCTTTTTTTCTAAATTAGTGGTTGAATTTGTTGATAAAATGTGGGACATGTTTGTTTGTTTGTTTTCGGGACAAAGGGACAAAATGCGGGACTGTCCCGCACAATCCGGGACATGTGGTCACCCTAAATAGGACCACTGGGAGAGGGGTGTCTGCTCCCAGGGATTTCCCATCCATGTACTGTTAGTGATGCCAATAGTAAAGCCAAGCCATTTCGATCTTTGTTGATAGAATTATGCTTTTGATAGAAAATAATATATAAATATGGTTATTCTTATGTCATTGATACCTTACAGTTTGATAAGATAGAACGTTTGTGGTTCTTCTGTATCAAAAATATGATTTACCTGTGTTATTCCTTTGTAGTAACAGGTGCAGGCTTAAGGATGGTGAGTAAGGATACAAGTACTGTATTTACTTTTGGCTTAGTGTGACTCATCTTGTTGCAATCTCTCTCAGCAAAATATATTCATTACCAAAGAAGGAGGTGAGCATGCACTGGGGAATACTTAGCATACATGTGGATAATATAGATGACAAATAGATGCGACGTCAAACATCTCCATCCTTAAATTCATTTTCTGGACAGCACAAGAGATCCTCCTCTGAGGGCAATGAAATTAATCTATGTAATAAAAATAGCTTAGGCTACGCTAAGAGTTGCACACCATACTGAAACATTACAAACTTCTATTGCGATTGCTTGATTCATATACCTGTTCTCAAAGAGTAGCCTATTGTTACACAGAAGCCCTTTCTTGATGCTTTTGAATTCTACAGTATTGCTTCCATTACCTCCAGTATTAACCAGTGATAAGTTAAGATCCTAACAGCTACATCTTATAAATTCCTGGATGAGGTCATTGTTGATATTAACTTAGAGGTTTGGGTCATATCCTGCTGTGTTTTTTTTTTCTAAGCTCCACTTGCTTTTAAGGAGCGTCAACGACGCGTCTGGTACCTCCCCGCTAAAAACGTACTGTTGGACGCATCACCGTGGAGAGAGGAGGGAGCATATTTACGCTTGGAGATAGGTGAGTAAAATTACATTTTGAGAATTAAAAAAACAACATAAAAACTAGTAATATTCGTTTTCAATGGTGGAATAAAGTTTATCTTTGACTGGGAAAATTCCAGCTGACCAGACTGTTTATGCGAAAAAGTGAAGCTTTTTTTTGTTATATATTTCTTTACTCCCCTTTATGTCTATGACATGTTAAATTCTGACTTTGGGTCCATGCTAAAAAAAAATGGACACAAGGTGCATGTGCATTTTGGCACATTGAATGCTGGTGTACATAATTCAATAACATGTAGTCGGCAGCAGTAGCATTAAAGAGGTCTGATAAGGAAGGCTGGAATTTTAATAGTCAGTGATAAAGTCCCATCCCTGGAGGCATGTGATGTTTTTATTCTTAGTGCATTTTAGCCAATTGGCAATCATTCATCTCAAGTATTTTGTATTTTTTAAGAAGCTGCTGCAGTACATTTTGTGGACTGAAAATGTATAGATTTTCAGATAAAACCAAAGATCTGTGAGTGTCTATATGCATATGGGCATTGTGTGGCTTGGTAATTTACTGTAGCCTATGTGGTCAGTTTTAATGGTTTAAAATGAGCAGTTTGGTACATTTACTAGTGTTTTTAATTCCAAGTTTGATAGTTTTATTGACATATTGAAAAATAACCATTTTATAGAAATTGTATTGTGTTCTGTACACTGATGATGTCATCTATTCAATCAAACCCTGAAACCAGCTTTCTGGCATAAGTCAAAAGCAGCATTTGTCTTCCTCAATTAAAATATTGTGTACAATGGGGCTCACAAAAAACTGGACTGCATATAATGTTGTTTTGGACATATCCAATAGTCTAAATTTGGTAACCAGTTTTAATTGAATAGGGCCCTGACCCCATGTCTACATCAACAGTTATTCAAAGTCAGCCTAAAAAACCTATAAGAAACACACAGTACAATAGGTTGCCCTCAGCCCTGCTACACTTTACTGGTTAAGCCAGCTGCCAAGCCAAATGTATGATGTCATTTTCTCCCAGCAGCAGCTTCAGAACACCTGGAGAGGCCCCTCCTCCTCTACTGTGACTGGCTGTCATTGTGCTAATGACATCACCATTTTAGGCAATGACAGCCTAAACTATTTTCTGATTGGATTGGGTTCAGTGCCCATAGCTTTTCATAATATGGTACATCAATTATATGGTACTTTACAGTACACTCCTTGTCTCTAACCAGACTGATTGATTCAGTCCTGTTTGTCATGTGAGCATTTGTGCCTTTGTGAAGAATGTGTTCATGCAAAGTTTAATCTGATCAACCAGTCATATAATGAAATATCAGTGTGGCACACCAGCAATAGCAGCAGGACATTGATTGTGTTAGATCAGTGGGCTCAGTTACTGGAGGGCCTTGTGTTTCCTGTATGGTCCACATCAATCCCAGGGACAACTGGCCTTCTGCCCAAGAAGACAGCCTCTGGAGCATCAGTGTCCTCTGTTTATTCTAGTACAGACAATCTTTATTCATCTTAGTAAATAGAGCAAGACTCAGTGCAGTAGCCCCCATCTCTCTACTCTCACTACGTGTGTATAGGCTCACGCCTATGTGTGTGTAGATGAGTGGAGCATATGAAATTATGATACAGCACGCTCACTAGCGAGCAGATCCTAATTAGGCAATGTAGTGTGTCTGTCTGACTGGCTGGGTGGGAGGGTAGCAACATTGTCTCCAGTGGAGGCAGAACTGTACCTCCCTGCCTTACCCATTTTACATTTTAGTAATTTAGCAGAAGTTCTTATCCAGACCGACTTACAGGAGCAATTAGGGTTAAGTGCCTTGCTCAAGGGCACATCGACAGATTTCAAAGCAGATTTCGGGGATTCGAACCAGCAAACTTTCAGTTACTGGGCCAACGCTCTTAACTGCTAGGGTACCTGCCACCCATCTCCACATCCACACCTCATTGTGTTATTGTTACAGAGAAAGAGAAAGAGAAAAAGAGAGAGAGAGCGAGAGAGCGAGAGAGAGAGAAAGAGCTCATAACCCTCTCCCAGACCCTCTTTCCAATTGGCAGAAGTACTGTATGACTCTCCAAATGACTCTGAATGTAACCATATTGTGCAACTTGGGGCTCACCACTTTTTAAGGGCGGTCTGTGGGTTTATAGGGAGGGATGAAGTGACTCTGTCTTTCTTTAAGTGCTCTTTCCATCGTCCTACTTGACATATAGTGGAGACAGACTGTTGGAGCAGTTCACTTTTGGAGAGATTCAGAGAGCTGTGAGTCATGCAGAAGCAATGGGAGCTCGAAGTGTTGGCCGGCCAACTGTGAAATCCTTATCAGTGTGTGTGTGTGTGCGTGTGCGCATGTGTTCGTGTGGAGCTCAATGTCATGGGAAGAAGGGTTTGGGAGGTGGTGAATGGAAAAACACATGCTCCTCCACACCCCCTCTTGTTTGGAAACACTGTTGCCCTTGATTGACACATAGGACCCAGAATAAATGTGTGATTGTCAAAGGGATAGTGACCTTTTTGTGCAAGTGTGACTGGATATCATGTCAGTGTCATGTCCGGTTCTGAGATGAGGATATGTGATCATGTCAGACTTGTTGACAAAATGGCTCTGGTGGCCCTTCGGCCTTGTGTCCACTCAGAAATCACACATATTTGACCCGGGTCTGTCTCTACCTTCACCTCTGTTGTTGCTAGGGAACATGTGTTGATATAGTGCTGTGTCTGTCACTGTGTCTGTGTGGCCTGTCCACTGACCAAGACCAGGAACGGATGGTGACTGAGTCACAACAGAACTCAGAGAGACAGACAGAGGGGACATTCTGATAAATGACCCTTTGGATAGGCTGTCCTTTTGTTTTTATCCAGGCTATTTCAACCATCCATTAACTCATTTATCACGATTAGAGGCTGACATTTTTTGCCAGAGAGGTGGTCCTTGAGAATGTGTTATTTAAGCAATAATGCCCGAGGGGATGTGGTATATGGCCAATATACCACGGCTAAGGGCTGTTCTTATGCGCGTGCCTGGATACAGCCCTTAGCCGTGGTATATTGGCCATATACCACAAACACCCAAAGTGCCTTATTGCTATTATAAACTGGTTACCAACATAATTAGAGCAGTAAAAACAAATGTTTTGTCATACCCATGGTATACGGTCTGATATACCACGGCTGTCAGCCAATCAGCATTCAGGGCTCGAACCACCCAGTTTATAATGACACGTAAAACACAGCCACACAAGATGAATAATGCATGTTGCCAGTGGACCTCAGTGTTACTGTAACACATGGTAAGGGAGAATGAGTGCTGTAGGGTGTGATAAAACCGCAGACAATGCACCAGTGATATAGCTGTCTCACAGGGAACAGGGCTGTGGTGATCTTAGGTTGTGTCTGTACACACTGTACACTAGGCTGTACAGTAGAAGGGGTGGTGGCATGTTCTAATGACCCAATCAGGACCTACTCCTACATCTGGTCAGGAAGTCCACTCCAGACATCCTATTTTTTCCCAACCTCTCTAATCCCAATGGTAACATGTGCAATACGACTCTGTCTGGTTAGATATATGATGTTTATGCACAGAGGTTTTCACATGATGTCATTATCCACCACCACCACTACTGAACCGCTGCCAGGTTTTCCTCTGAACAGTTCTTTTAATCTCTGCCAGGGAGCATAAAGACTGAGACCACTCCCTGGAGAGAGGGGAACACACACATGAACTCTTTCATCAACACACATTACATCTCATCTGTGTGGGAAATAGCTTTTTGATGCAGAGGAGTGCTAGGAAGTATTGCGGGACAGTAAGTCTGCGGTGAAGAGATTGTAGAGTCCCCATATCTGTGTCCCCGTTGGATAGGTAGATACACTGTGACATGGACACAGTAGATTAGAAAGATAGAAAACTAAATGTAGTTAACATATTTTCCTACAGTATGTCAAATGTATTGTCAACATTTTTACACTGCAGTTTGTATGGCTATTGGCTAACTAACTCCTATCAGTTTCCATCTTTTGATTGGAAAAGGTATTTGTGGTTCTGGTAAGGTTTGTTGTTTCTGATGGAGCCAGGGTCAGCGTGTGGTGCTATTTCTGTCCTGTATAAGGGCAGGACCTAAGGCACTGGCAGGTGGGCGGGTGGGTGCGCATTCCTCTGCAGGAGAATAGACACAGTCTCAATAGCAGTACCCGCAAATGAGCCTGTCACACCGCTGTCAACATTCCACACACACATGCGCACAGGGACATGCACAGACACACGCACGTACATTCACACACACACAGACACATGCACAAACACAAAAGAACACACACACTGATTTATATTGTCAACACAACAACTGCCTGTGCCAGAGAGAGGGGGAGATGGAGGGAGATATTGAGAAAGGATCAAGAGAAAGGGATGACAATAATGGGGGGATGAGTGTACAAAACAGAGGACAGAAGACAGGCTTAAAAGGGCAATCTGTGATTGCCACATCAATTTTGGGATTTTTAAATGTATGATATATATTGATTCTGGAAGAAAATGACTTATACATACCTCATGAGCTTAGGTCAACTGTCCTACCCCACCAGAACCCAAAATATAAGCCAATGTTTGTAAACAATGTAAACAAACACTGAATATCCTTCAAACATGGTTAAAACGATTTCATGGATGGTCAGTTCTTGCATCCATAGCTCTGTATATGAATTTGAGTGGTTACATTTCTCCAAACCCATCCCTCAGCTTTTTACCAAAACAGTGGCGGGGAGTCACTGATCTACAGATTACCCCTTTAAGTGGTGTGATGTGGTGTCCATGGTGCCTACCTGATCATAAATGTTTCTCTGTGGGTTTAGTTTAATTGAGGGACAGGTGATATAAACAGACAGGCAATAAAATAACAAACATTAAGTTAAATCCTCAACAATGGGAGGAAACTAATCTGCGATTACAACCAGATACCTTAAACAAGCATCCACTACTTTGTATTCTCTCCATAGGATCTGTTGTCCTCTGTCTGGCCTGTAATGTTGTTATTATCCTGGTTTACATGGGTTTCGTCCCAAATGGCACCCTATTCCCTATATAGTGCACTGCTTTTGACCATTGTCAATGGGGCTCTAGTCAAGTGTAGTGCACTGCGTAGGAGATAGGGTGCCAGTTGGGACAAACAAGTGTAGTGCACTGCGTAGGAGATAGGGTGCCAGTTGGGACAAACACAGGGAGAAGTGCTGAGACATGGTAGACTCATTAGGGCAAGTAAACAATGGGGATCATGGGTCTTTACTCGGGTCATTGACTTGATGATGTCATGATTATTTAAACCAGTTTCCGTCATTACCTCCAAAACGTTCCTGTTCTTTGTGTGTGTGTGAGTGTGTGTGTGTGTGTGTGTGTGTGTGTGTGTCTAGAACAATACTTATGTGAGGTAACACTATTGTATGGGCAACTGGCGGATCAATTTCTTTTTAGTACTCAGTCGGGGTCTCAACTTACTGTTGAGAGTTAGAATAGTAGAATACACAAGGTGCAATTTCAAAATGTGGTTGTGCATCAGCAGTTTTTCTCTTATGTCAGTCACTGACAGTCACTCAATTTGCCATGTGATGTCAGCTAACAATTTTTAGATTGGTAAATTAGTCTAGCCAGCTACCTAAACTTGTAGTAATCATGGCCGAATACCGACCGGGCACGCAGCGCTAGTTGGCTATAGATGCACCAAAACGGCAGTATTTTTCCTTCATAGCCTGTTCTCCATCTTCTTTTAAAAAGGGAGCCAGTTTGTTTTCAGCATTTTTTATTTCATTTTCTCATGGCTCTCTCTTGTCCCTCTGCAGGAGACATATGGTGAGCAATATGTTTGGAACATTGAATCGCAATTAAATCACAGTATCAAATCGCAATACATATAGAATCATGACAATCGTGAGAATCGCAATACATATCGTATCGGCACCTAAGTATCATGATAACATTGTATCGTGAGCTCCCTGGCAATTCCCAGCCCTACCACTCAGCATGGCTAAAATGGCTCCATTCAAAGTTATTCAAAGTTGTAACCTATTGCTATAGGGGCCTCCCTATATTAAGCCTATCACTTGGCTCAAAGACAAAAAAAAATTGGGGGGGGGGGGCAACGGCAGCCAATGTACGAGGCTGACAGGCAGGAAAAGTGGGGGGATGGAGAGCGGGAGGAAAGAAGTGGAGAGGATGTGATCAACAGCTCTCCGAGCCCTGGTAGCAGCCCTTTCCTAGTCCCCAGTATGTGCAAAGGTGTATGTGTTTGTGTCAGGAGCATTGTGAGACTGCTGACAGAGGGGTCGTCATGTGATAGCACTCTGGCTGCTGATCAAACTCAAACCAATAGTCTGAAATAGTCCTGACTCCTGTCCTTCATGTCCGCCACTGATAGGTGGAAGGACTGGTTGGAATTTTCAACTGCTGCTTCGGTGATGCTCTATCTAGTTAGATCAGAGATTGTGAAGGGAAGAATACAGGAAAGGAGGCAGCAAAAGATTCCCTTTCAGATTGTTGGAACAAAGCCTTCTCCTGAAGCGGTTCAGTGCTATAGGCTAGCAAAGCCCAATGAGTGTATGAGACGCTAAAGTAGCCATCATGCTTAAATAGAAAGTCTGAGACAAACAAAGTCAAAACAGAACCTGTCCCTTCACTGCATTTATGTCACATATACAAACCAGAATTTTTGTGCAACAGAAAGGAATCATGAGCCCTACTTCCCACAGCACCTCTGCCTCTCCCTACATATCGGGATAATATTAGTTTAAATCGTTTAAAAAATATTGCAATATTATTTTTGCGCTAGTTGGCTGTACCTGCACCAAAACGCCAGCATTTTTCCTTCATAGCTTGTTCTCCATCTTCTTTTTAAATAGTGAGTAAAAAAAAATTCTGCACTTTATTTTCCATGACTGATCAAAACACGTTTTCTCATGGCTCGCTTTTGTCCGTCTGCAGCAGACATATGGTGAGCAAAATGTTTGGAACATCGAATCGCAATACATATAGAATAGTGAGAATCACAATACATATCGTATCGGCATCTAAGTATCTCGATAATATCGTATCATGAGGTCCCTGGCAATTCCCAGCCCTAATATTAACATGGCAAAAGTCGTAGAATTGCAGAAAATTCCCTTTAAAGCTGCAACAATCTCTCTCCACCCCATGGCAAAATGAGTAGAATTGCATGAAATTTGTTACAAAATATACTTTAAAACTTAGATGTCTCTCTCCACCGTCAAGACGGGGGCCAAGAAAAGGTTTTGCCCACGAGGTGCCCCAACCAAATCTCGCTTAGGGCCCCCAGAAGGCTAGGGCCGGCCCTGGCTACTAGTATTTTACATTTAAGTCATTTAGCAGATGCTCTTATCCAGAGAGATTGGTGCATTCAACTTAGGATAGCCAGTGGGACAACCACATCTTGATCACAGTAAGTACACTTCTTCAAACAAGCAGCTGTGAGCAAAGTCAGTGCAATCAGGGACAACTACATCTTGATCACAATAAGTACATTTCTTTAAACAAGTCAGTGCTAGCAGGTGAAATAAGTCAGGTGTTAGTTTAGACAAAAGACAGTGGTAGTAAAGGGGGGGTAGAAGGATTACTGTTATACTATTCAAGGCATTCCTTAAAGAGGTAGGGTTTCAAGTGTCTCCGGAAGGTGGTCAGTGACTCCGCTGTCCTGGCATCGTGGGGGCGCGTGTTCCACCATTGGGGTGCCAGAGCAGCGAATAGCTTTGACTGGGCTGAGCGGGAACTGTGCTTCCGTAGAGGTAGGGGGGCTAGCAGGCCAGAGGTGGATGAACGTAGTGCCCTCGTTTGGGTGTAGGGTCTGATCAGAGCCTGAAGGTAAGGAGGTGCCGTTCCCCTCACAGCTCCGTAGGCAAGCACCATGGTTTTGTAGTAGATGCGAGCTTCAACTGGAAGCCAGTGGAGTGTGCGGAGGAGCGGGGTGACGTGAGAGAACTTGGGAAGGTTGAACACCAGACGGGCTGCAGCGTTCTGGATAAATTGCAGGGGATTAATGGCACAGGCAGGGAGCCCAGCCAACAGCGAGTTGCAGTAATCCAGACGGGAGATGACAAGTGCCTGGATTAGGACCTGTGCCACTTTCTGTGTAAGGTAGGGTCGTACTCTGCGAATGTTGTAGAGCATGAACCTGCAGGATCGGGTCACCGCTTTGATGTTAGCGGAGAATGACAGGGTGTTGTCCAGGGTCACGCCAAGGTTCTTTGCACTCTGGGAGGAGGACACAATGGAGTTGTCAACTGTGATGATGAGATCATGGAGCGGGCAGTCCTTCCCCGGGAGGAAGAGCAGCTCCGTCTTGCCGAGGTTCAGCTTGAGGTGGTGATCCGACATCCACACTGATATGTCTGCCAGACATGCAGAGATGCGATTCGCCACCTGGTTATCTGAAGGGGGAAAGGAGAAAATTAATTGTGTGTCGTCTGCGTAGCAATGATAGGAGAGACCATGTGACTTGGTGTATAGAGAGAATAAGAGAGGGCCTAGAACTGAGCCCTGGGGTTACACCAGTGGTGAGAACATGTGGTGCGGAGACAGATTCTCGCCACGCCACCTGGTAGGAGCAACCTGTCAGGTAGGACGCAATCCAAGAGTGAGCAGCGCCGGAGATGCCCAACTCGGAGAGGGTGGAAAGGAGGATCTGATGGTTCACAGTATCAAAGGCAGCAGATAGGTCTAGAAGGATAAGAGCAGAGGAGAGAGAGTTAGCTTTGGCAGTGCGGAGAGCCTCCGTGACACAGAGAAGAGCAGTCTCAGTTGAATGACCAGTCTTGAAACCTGACTGGTTATGATCAAGAAGGTAATTCTGAGAGAGATAGCAGGAGAGTTGGCTAGAGACGGCACGCTCAAGAGTTTTGGAGAGAAAAGAAAGAAGGGATACTGGTCTGTAGTTGTTGACATCGGAGGGATCGAGTGTAGGTTTTTTGAGGAGGGGTGCAACTCTCGCCCTCTTGAAGACGGAAGGGACATAGCCAGCGGTCAAGGATGAGTTGATGAGCAAGGTGAGGTAAGGGAGAAGGTCTCTGGAAATGGTCTGGAGAAGAGAGGAGGGGATAGGGTCAAGCGGGCAGGTTGTTGGGCGGCCGGCCGTCACAAGTCGCAAGATTTCATCTGGAGAGAGAGGGGAGAAAGAAGTCAAAGCATAGGGTAGGGCAGTGTGAGCAGGACCAGCGGTGTCATTTGACTTAATAAATGAGGATCGGATGTCATCAACCTTCTTTTCAAAATGGTTGACAAAGTCATCCACAGAGTGGGAGGAGGGAGGGGGAGGAGGATTCAGCAGGGAGGAGAAGGTGGCAAAGAGCTTCCTAGGGTTAGAGGCAGATGCTTGACATTTAGAGTGGTAGGAAGAGGCTTTAGCAGCAGAAACAGAAGAAGAAAAAGTAGAGAGGAGGGAGTGAAAAGATGACAGGTCCGCAGGGAGTCTAGTTTTCCTCCATTTCCGCTCGGCTGCCCGGAGCCCTGTCCTGTGAGCTCGCAATGAGTCATCAAGCCACGGAGCAGGAGGGGAGGACCGAGCCGGCCGGAAGGATAGGGGACATAGAGAGTCAAAAATGCAGAAAGGGAGGAGAGGAGGGTTGAGGAGGCAGAATCAGGAGATCGGAGGGAGAAGGATTTAGCAAAGGGAAGAGATGATAGGATGGAAGAGGAGAGAGTAGCGGGAGAGAGAGAGAGAAGGTTGCGATGGCGCATTACCATCTGAGTACGGGCAGAGTGAGTAGTGTTGGAGGAGAGCGAGAGAGAAAAGGATACAAAGTAGTGGTCAGAGACTTGGAGGGGAGTTGCAGTGAGATTAGTAGAAGAACAGCATCTAGTAAAGATGAGGTCAAGCGTATTGCCTGCCTTGTGAGTAGGGGGGGGGGGGGGGGGGGGGGGGGGGGGTGAGAGGGTGAGGTCAAAAGAGGAAAGGAGTGGAAAGAATGAGGCAGAGAGAAATGAGTCGAAGGCAGACGTCGGCAGGTTAAAGTCACCCAGAACTGTGAGGGGTGAGCCATCCTCAGGAAAGGAACTTATCAAGGCGTCAAGCTCATTGATGAACTCTCCAAGCGAACCTGGAGGGCGATAAATGACAAGGATGTTAAGCTTGAATGGGCTAGTGACTGTGACAGGATGGAATTCAAATGAGGAGATAGACAGATGGGTCAGGGGGAAAAGAGCGAATGTCCACTTGGGAGAGATGAGGATTCCTGTGCCACCGCCGCGCTGACCAGATGCTCTCGGGGTATGCGAGAACACATGATCAGATGAGGAAAGAGCAGTAGGAGTAGCAGTGTTTTCTGTGGTAATCCATGTTTCCGTCAGTGCCAAGAAGTCGAGAGACTGGAGGGTAGCATAGGCTGAGATTAACTCTGCCTTGTTGGCCGCAGAACGGCAGTTCCAGAGGCTGCCGGAGACCTGGAACTCCACGTGGGTTGTGCGTGCAGGGACCAACAGATTAGAGTGGTAGCAGCCACGCGGTGTGAAGCGTTTGTATGGCCTGTGCAGAGAGGAGAGAACAGGGATAGACAGACACATAGTTTACAGGCTACAGCAAAGGCTACAATAATGCAAAAGAGATTGGAATGAAATTAACTAAACATCTGGGGAAGCGAGAGAGCGGGGCCTCCCTCGACTAACTCACGCAGAACAACTTGGCAGAACTGTCTTTGTTTCAGGAACAGTCTTCGTTTTGGGGACAGCTGCCGCAGACAGCTGGAAAAATAGGTTGTGCTAATAACACTAAGCTAATTGCCTAGCACAAGTATAGCCACTCCCTCTCCTATTGAGTTGTAATCTGCAGAGAACAAAAGAAGTGGCTGGACCTGCGTCCAGTGTGAATGGGTAGCAATCGCTTCTTAAGCAGACTGGGTAGCTTACTAACTATGACAGACAGACAGAACCAACACAGTTTACAAGTTAAAACAATTCTACTTACAGAATCAAGCAGGATCCTTCCAATACTATTAATTGATCATGCATTTAGTTAAGAGAGTTATATTGATTGCACAAATCCATTGACTGCATGTGTGGGTATCGATGTGGGTATGCAGACCCGAGAGCCACTGTGGCCCCTCATGATGAGTTCATATTTTTTGTGATCCCCATCTCCATCAAAGTAGCTCATCCCGGGTCTATGGTCTATAGTTCCTTTTGAGTTATAAAATAAATCCCTTTACTGTGAACATCATGACTGTCTGCTTCGCTCCTTTCAAGGAAATATTTTCACTGAGAGACACCAAGGTCACAGAGAGGTATTCAACATTGAAATATTAAGTGCTTGAAAATGTATTTTTTTTAAATGTTTTACTTAAATGCATCTTGTGTTTGTGCCTTGAAGAACCTTGTCTGGGAGCACTTTAGCAGTTAGTTTTTAGCACACAATCTGGTTATGTAAAAACATACACACACAAACGCACGCACAGACACGCGCAGACGCAACATGCACACATACGCTTGCACACACACACTAAGTGTTTATGGTAATATAAACAGTGTTACTAAACAAACGAACCATAAATTATGGCTTGATTAATACACTGTTTGCACAATGTCTTTTAGCACTTTCACTGAGTGATGATGTCAAATTCCTGGTCGGTTGCAGTGTTGCACTCTCTCAGCCATTGTCTTAATGTTAATATATATAGTGGGGAAAAAAGTATTTAGTCAGCCACCAATTGTGCAAGTTCTCCCACTTAAAAAGATGAGAGAGGCCTGTAATTTTCATCATAGGTACACGTCAACTATGACAGACAAATTGAGAAAAAAAAATCCAGAAAATCACATTGTAGGTTATTTAATTTATTTATTTTCAAATTATGGTGGAAAATAAGTATTTGGTCACCTACAAACAAGCCAGATTTCTGGCTCTCACAGACCTGTAACTTCTTCTTTAAGAGGCTCCTCTGTCCTCCACTCGTTACCTGTATTAATGGCACCTGTTTGAACTTGTTATCAGTATAAAAGACACCTGTCCACAACCTCAAACAGTCACACTCCAAACTCCACTATGGCCAAGACCAAAGAGCTGTCAAAGGACACCAGAAACAAAATTGTAGACCTGCACCAGGCTGGGAAGACTGAATCTGCAATAGGTAAGCAGCTTGGTTTGAAGAAATCAACTGTGGGAGCAATTATTAGGAAATGGAAGACATACAAGACCACTGATAATCTCCCTCGATCTGGGGCTCCACGCAAGATCTCACCCTGTGGGGTCAAAATGATCACAAGAACGGTGAGCAAAAATCCCAGAACCACACGGGGGGACCTAGTGAATGACCTGCAGAGAGCTGGGACCAAAGTAACAAAGCCTACCATCAGTAACACACTACGCCGCCAGGGACTCAAATCCTGCAGTGCCAGACGTGTCCCCCTGCTTAAGCCAGTACATGTCCAGGCCCGTCTGAAGTTTGCTAGAGTGCATTTGGATGATCCAGAAGAGGATTGGGAGAATGTCATATGGTCAGATGAAACCAAAATATAACTTTTTGGTAAAAACTCAACTCGTTGTGTTTGGAGGACAAAGAATGCTGAGTTGCATCCAAAGAACACCATACCTACTGTGAAGCATGGGGGTGGAAACATCATGCTTTGGGGCTGTTTTTCTGCAAAGGGACCAGGACGACTGATCCGTGTAAAGGAAAGAATGAATGGGGCCATGTATTGTGAGATTTTGAGTGAAAACCTCCTTCCATCAGCAAGGGCATTGAAGATGAAACGTGGCTGGGTCTTTCAGCATGACAATGATCCCAAACACACCGCCCGGGCAACGAAGGAGTGGCTTCGTAAGAAGCATTTCAAGGTCCTGGAGTGGCCTAGCCAGTCTCCAGATCTCAACCCCATAGAAAATCTTTGGAGGGAGTTGAAAGTCCAGCGACAGCCCCAAAACATCACTGCTCTAGAGGAGATCTGCATGGAGGAATGGGCCAAAATACCAGCAACAGTGTGTGAAAACCTTGTGAAGACTTACAGAAAACGTTTGACCTGTGTCATTGCCAACAAAGGGTATATAACAAAGTATTGAGAAACTTTTGTTATTGACCAAATACTTATTTTCCACCATAATTTGCAAATACATTTATAAAAAAATCCTACAATGTGATTTTCTGGATTTTTTTTTCTTATTTTGTCTGTCATAGTTGACATGTACCTATGATGAAAATGACAGGCCTCTCTCATTTTTTAAGTGGGAGAACTTGCACAATTGGTGGCTGACTAAATACTTTTTTCCCCCACTGTATAGTGTAAATATTATATATAAAAAATAAGATAGGGGGCAGTGGGGGTATCTGTTGCCTCTGAATTGGCTTTCTCTGTCCATCTCCCACCTGATGTCCATCTGTTGCCTCTGATGTCACAGCCATGGAATTGGCTTTCTCTGTCCATCTCCCCCTCTGACTGCCCCCCCCCCCCCCCCCCCCCCCCCATATATATACACCCCCTCTAACACACAGCCTGACGCCCAGGCTGTGTGTTAGAGGGGGTGTATATATAACCCATACCTTGGTGGGGTGTGTGGTGTTCTCCTTTCTCCCTGTGTGGATGCTACTCTCTCCTCTGGTCCTTGGATCTGTCTTTCTCCTCTCCTTTCCTGGACCTAAACATGGCTTACAGACTTTCAGGTAGCTAAAGAAATAGGCTGATGTAGTGTGGGGTTGCATTGTGATGGATGCTTGTCTTGTTCATATGGGTTCAATCCATTACTGATACCTAGTGCTGGTGGTTTGGTTTGGGGAGATTTTCTCAAGTTCGGTCAAAGACACTGGCTGGTAGGTTGTGGGAAGTTCCTCTTGGGCATTGGCTAGTATGTTTGGTGGGTCAGAATGGACATTTTGTGGGGAACCACTACTCTGGAGTTCATTTTCTAATGATTGTATTTTTGGTGGAAAGGAAGCTAAGGTCTTATGACACCACAAAGGGAGCAACCATTTTTCTGGAGAAAAGCGACAGTTTTACCTTTTTTAAGGCAATGCTATTTACAGCTGGATTGATGCATCTGTATCGTGGAAATTAAGTCCTTGGGACAGCATACTTTAGGCTGTCAGTAGTGGATGAAAGATGATTCATTCAATATTTAATGGGTACATTTCAAGTCAGACAGAGATATCACATGGTAGATCCTATACATACAGTGCCTTCAGAAAGTACTCAGACCCCTTGACTTTTTCCACTTGACTTTTTTTGTTGTGTTACAAAGTAGGGTTAAAATGTATTTAATTGTCATTTTTTTTCAACAATCTACACAAAATACTCTAATGTCAAATTGGAAGAAAAAATTTAACATAAAACCCCCGCTAATATATCTTGATTAGATAAGAATTCACCCCCCTATGTCAATACATGTTAGAAACACCTTTGGCAGCGATAACAGCTGTGATTCTTTCTGGGTACGTCTCTAAGAGCTTTACACACCTGGATTGTGCAATATTTGCCCAATATTATTTTTAAGCTCTGTCAAGTTGGTTGTTGATCATTGCTAGCCAGCCATTTTCAAGTCTTGCCAGAGATTTTCAAGCAGATTTAAGTCAAAACTGTAGCTAGGCCACTCAAGAACATTCAATGTTATCTTGGTAAGCAACTGTAGTGTAGATTTGGCCTTGTGTTTTAGGGTTATTGTCCTGCTTAAAGATGAATTCATCTCTGAGTGTCTGTTGGAAATCAGACTGAACCAGGTTTTCCTCTAGGATTTTGCTTGTTCTTAGCTACATTCAGTTTATTACTTGCCGATGACAAGCATACTCATAACATAATGCAGCCACCTCCATGCTTGATAATTTGTAGAGTGGTACCCAGTGATGTGTTGTGTTGGATTTGCCCCAAACATAACACTTTGTATTCAGAACAAAAAGTTAATTCCTTTGCCTATTTCTTTTTGCATTATTACTTGAGTACCTTGTTGCAAACAGGATGCATGTTTTGGAATATTTTGTATTCTGTACAAGCTTCCTTATTTTCATTCTGTCATTTAGGTTAGTATTTTGAAGTAACTACAATGTAATTGATCCATCCTCAGTTTTCTCCTATCACAGCCATAAAACTCTGTAACTGTTTTAAAATCATCATTGGCCTCATGGTGAGATCCCTGAGCGGCTTTTCTTCCTCTCCGGCAACTGAGTTAGGAAGGACGCCTATATCTTTGTATTGACTGGGTGTATTGATACAACATCCAAAGCCTAAATAATAACTTCACCGTCCGTGCTCAAAGGGATATTCAGTGTCATAAAAAAAAAAAATCTCCCTTCTTTCTGAGGCATTGAATCTGTTTGAATCTGTGCTTGAAATTTGATACTCAACTGCGGGACCTTACAGATAATTGTATGTGTGGGGTACAAAGATGGGGTAGTCATTCAAAAATCTGGTTAACCACTATTATTGCACACAGTGTGTGTGATTTGTTAACCTAAATGTTTACTCCTGAACTTATTTAGGCTTGCCATAACAAAGGGGTTGAATACTTATTGACTCAAGACATTTCAGCTTTTCATAAAAAAGAATTTTTGTACACATTTCTAAAATCAGAATTCCACTTTGACATTATGGGGTATTATGTGTAGATCAATTTAATACATGTTATATCCAGGCTGTCACGCAACAACATGTGGAAAAAGTCAAGGGGTGTGAATACTTTCTAAAGGCACTGTAGCAGTTGATCTTACGGACCTCCATAACCCTCTCTCTGGGGTCCGTTTGGCTTTGATCTGCCATCAGTAAGCCATCAGTGATCAATGTTGATGAGAGCCAGGCTCTGTGAGGCTATCCCTGGCACCATCCTGGTTCACCACTCACTGTACTCTTACTCTGATCTTTCCATTGTAAAGTGGTTCCCCCACCCCAGGGACCAAAGTGGTATACTCCAACCCATCCTACAAAGAGTGCTGGTGCATACCAGGGCTGTTTCTGTGGAGGCAGCTGTGTGATTGGCAGTAGCTGAAAGGCTTAGCGCTTAATCACAGTGGTCTTTTATTAGGCACATCTAGACCCACAATGGTCACTGTGGCACAGTTGCATCCACAGTGTCCTCAAAAGTCACTCCTCTGACTTTGTGGGCCTAGATGTCCCTGCCATAAGGGCACAGTGCTTACACACTCAGAATGGAATGCATGGTTAACTAATTCTGAGACTGTGATACCTTGCTACCCTACTGCCTCTATTCTAGCCATTGATCCGGTCCTGCCAGTTGGATTCTGTTGGACTGGCTCGTACCACGAGATAAGAATGGGGATGACTCACCGGTGGCTCAGTATAGGGGCTTAAACCAGGCTGCCTCCTGTGAAGACGGGCCTCTCTCTTTCCCCTCTCTAGTAGTCACTCTGCTAAATGACTAAAATGTAAATGTAATCCATTCATCCTCACTGGACACTACAGCTGGGAGAGAGCACATACCACAGCTCCTCTAACTCATCCCGTTCAGTTCACCACACTCACTGTTGACCACATCCCCAGGCCACTCGAAGAGCACCAATTGGCTTTCGTAAATATTTGCAGTGTTCCCATGGCTACCAGGATATATTGTCATTCCATCATGAGTATTTCCCCCCATTGCTCTCATTGTATTAAAAAGGATTAAGATACTTGAGCGCTCACAATAATATCACATCTGTTGTCTCATAAATCAGAGATATTTTCGTCATGGCTCCCAAACGGCTAACCCCACCAAAGTGATCCACCCTGATTGAGATTTGGTAGTTTTGGCATAATCTAGATTCTAGTGTGTTCCTCTCTAGTGTGTATAGCTGGGTTGGTTGTTTAGCAACAAAACTGACACAACTATGGGGCAAAATAGACAGGGTTGGCTTAGATTGTTGACAACATGTAAACTATATTTTGTCTCCAATGTTTATTGAAAACATAAATACATTTGCACAATTAGCACTTCTCGCTCAAATACATTCTTACAGTTGTTAGTTAGGCAGCTAGCATATTTTAGCCATATTAGCATTGACATGAAATCAGTCAAAACAAGACATGGTATCAAGAACAAGATGAAACTAGTTTAAACGAGTCACTTACGATTCCCAACATGGCAGTTTCTTGTCATTCTTGCTAGCAATCTGTCCATCCAGAATCACAACAACACGCTGACTTCTGCCCCATGGAAGCGCGCAAATTGTTTTCGGGACGTTGTCAGCTAACCCATCTATGGAGACATGTAGGAGGCTTGCAAGTGCATGACACTGACAATCAAGATGATCACGATGACACATAGGTCATTGAAAGGCTGAAAGAGCATGGTTCATTCCAGGGAGGCCATAGAACACAACCAATCAAGTCGACTGTGCTATTTTGGACGCAGTAATTGCAGAATAACTGCAGTGTACTGCAGTTGAACTTCAGTTACACTGCAAAATTACTGCAGTAAAAAAACAGTGTTATTTTGGACGCAGTATTTGTAGCATACTGCAGTTATACTGCACTCTAATTACAGTTATACTGCAGTGTACTGCAGTTATACTGCACTCTGACTGCAATATTTTTCCTAAGGGCAGTGTTGGGGAGTAGTGAACTACATGTAGTTCAAATAGTAATTTAACTAATTTCTGCAGTAGCTTGGTGGTAGTAGAACTAAATAAAATCTAGGTAGTGTTTTCACTAGTTAATTGCTTACTACTGGAACTACACACTACTTTTTTTTGCAAAACGCAGAGAAAATATGGGTGAAGAGGCAATAATTTACATTATTTTCCGGCATCAGACCTAGCTAATTCTCACTTGAAACATCGTTTTTGTATTGAATGGGCTAATTTACACATTCTGTAAACATGACCCCAAAGGGATCTGTCTTGCAATTTGTATTCTATGACATTTCAGATTTACATATGATAATCTTTCACAAAGTAGTTTGGCTGTAGTGAACTACTTTTTCAAGGTAACTTTAGTTAAGTAAACCGTATTTTTCTTAAGGGTAGCTTTAGTGTAGCTTAACTTCTTCCAGTGTGAAGTAATTGGTAGCTTGGTAAACTATATTTTCAGAGGAGCGTCCCCAACACTGTAGGTCTTATCCTGACGGATGATCCATCCGTGCTGCCCGTTGTGATGGGAATTTCGGAATGTTAATGAGAGGAACAGGGGACGGTTTTGTTTACACTAACAGCCAATGAAATGACGCTGCCAAAAAGGAGACAACGGCAGAGAGGTTGGATGGGGTGTGGTGGCCTGAATGAGCCAGGCACTCTAAAAATATGACCTAAACTTTCCAACAAAGCCTGATAAAGTCAGCCAACCCCTGCAGGGCCGAGTTAGACACAGCGTGATGACTACACGCTAAAGCTCTGTTCACAGCCAGACATCTGTGGGTCGTTTTCGGCAGCAATTTTCCACACACTTCCCTCAGCCGTTTGGCATGCCGGTGCTAAGCCCCTTGCCTGGCTGGGTCTGATTAGAGGACAGGTCTCGTACTGGGATGCCAGCTTGAACATGTATTTTTCTTAGCTTGGATGATGGATAGGTTTTGTGTGTCTGGGTGCCTGCTAGACAGGGCCATGTTTTATCAACATGACAGGACGTGTGTGTGTGTGTGTTAATGGCAGTGTGAGGACGTTTGGAGGGCCCGGAGTCATTATTCAGGTCTGGGTGCATGCATTGAAGACGGCTGAGGAACTAGTTTCAATTTCAAGTTTTAATGTGCACAAGTACAGTAAAATGCTTTTATTGCAAGCTCTAACCCCAACAGTGCAGTAATCAATAACAATGTAATTCTAAAAATAACATATGGTAGAACATAAACACACGATAAATAGAAATAGGAATGACATAATAGCAGAATAAGACTGATATGAATAACCCATTGTATGATGACTTACAGGTATTACATAAATCATATAGGTATTACATAAGTACTTGGATGTATTTTGCAGGCCCACAGGGACCATACAGATGTTGGATCTTAATTTGATCACCCTGTTGCAGGAGTTTGTAATTTCTACTTTGACATTTCAGAATTGATTTTCATTAAAGAAAAATCGATCAACCCTTACTAAAAAGTGGCATTAATTATAATCCACATTTCCTGTTGCTGCAGGATTATTTTCCTGCTGTAGCAAACTGCCTCAAATTAAGATCCTACATTTGTATTGAGATCTAGTCTGTAGTGATGCTGACTCAAAGTGTAATCTACACTGTAGCCCTGTGGTGACTCTGAGACATTGCATGTGTATGACAGTTTAGTTCCAATAAATCTGCTTACTTGTCAATTGATTCCTCAATTAATTAAATGAGTGATTCATGTATATATGACTTCTTCCCCAATAGTAAATGTGATTGTTGTTTGTGTTCATACAGGGCCGAGGAGCTATTCTACTTCCACCATGACTGAACGCTTTGACTGCTACTATTGCCGTGACAACCTGCTTGGGAAGAAGTATGTGATGAAGGATGAGAAGCACGTGTGTACAAAGTGCTTCGAAAAGCTCTGTGCCAACACCTGCGCAGAATGCCGTCGCCCCATTGGGGCTGATGCCAAGGTGGGTATTGTGTATGTCCTTGTGAGTGTGTGTGTGTGCCCTGAAGTGTGTGTATGTGTGTTCATAAAGCTGATTGGCTTCAGTTCATATGTCTAGATTAAGGCCAGTGTTACATATCTGGGCCCGTATGCACAAGGTCTCTCAGAGTAGGAGTGCTGATATAAGATCAGTTTTGCCTTTTAGATCATAACGTATATGATTAAATGGACAGGTGTCGACCTGATCCTTGGGCAGCAGCTTCCACAACATAATAGTCAGCATTCAGTCACAGATACTTACTTGTGTTATAGACACTATCATTGCTAACGAACCCTGAAGTATTATACCATTCACATTGTTTCACCATGATTAGTGTCTACCCCATATTGGCGGTCAGTCCCTTCATGCTATGCTGCACTCAAATTCACTTAATCTACACTAATGCTTTCCAGAAGGACATACTCTGTTTCCTGGTTAACACCTCTGAATACCGTCGCCAACAAATGATTGGGGAAAGAGCCTCAGTTTGATGAGGTGTGAATGAAGCCCATGTGAATGAATGCATCTCACGCTTCTCCCTCCCTCCTCCACTCTGTCCAGGAGCTTAACCATAAGAACCGTCACTGGCACGAGGACTGCTTCCGCTGTGCCAAGTGCTACAAGCCCCTGGCTAACGAGCCCTTCAGCGCCAGGGACGACGGCAAGATCATGTGTGGCAAGTGTGGCTCCCGCGAGGATGGCAACCGGTGCCAGGCCTGCTACAAGGTGGTCATGCCAGGTGGGCTTAACCATACCCATAATACACTTCTTCTTTCCTAAAAGTGACCTAGCACTGTGTAGTTGGCTGCTGTTTAAAATGTTTTATGTTGTTCTTGTGAAGCCCAGGGCAAATTCCAATAGTGTGTGTGTGTGTGAGTAAATTCACTCTGAAGTGCCAGAGTGCACTCTGGGTGTTCATATATTCAGAGCATTGTCAGATTGTCAGTTCGTAAATCCAGAGCATTTCGCTCTCAGTCTCGGAGTGTTCAGAGTGCACACTGGACGCTCTGGCCGAGGAGTAGGGTTGATATGAGTCTTCTGACCTCACAATGGCAGTCAAGCACCCAAGCTAACTGGCTAAAGTTGGCTAGCTTGCTAGCTACTTCCAGACACAAATGAGAGAACACCTCACTGACCATTTTACTCGCCCTAGCATAATAGGTTAGACTCTTCATGTTATCTAGAGCGTTGGTGACATGCTGACTAGCCAGGGCGCGTGAGTGCGTCCGCGTGCGCCATCGTGCGCATGTTGATTTTATCCACCCACACCAGACACGATCAGTACACGCATGTTAAAATATCAAAATGAACTCTGAACCAACTATATTAATTTGGGGACAGGTCGAAAAGCATTAAACATTTATGGCAATTTAGCTAGCTAGCTTGCTGTTAGTAGCTAATTTGTCCTGGGATATAAACATTGGGTTGTTATTTTACCTGAAATGCACAAGGTCCTCTACTCCGACAATTAATCCACAGATAAAACTTGTTTTCTAGTAATCTCTCTTCCTTCTGGCTTCTTCTTCTTCGAACTTTATATTGCGTTTGTCAACCAACTTTAAAAGGTGCATTACCACCACCAACTGGACTGGAGTGTGTCTTTCAATCGCCCATGTGGGTAGATGCTCCTAAAAACCAATGAGGAGATGGGAAAGGCAGGACTTGAGCGTCACAAATAGAACCGAGTGCTATTTTAGCGCCTGTTCACGCAGACGCTCGTTGACGCGCGCGAGCAGTGAGGGTGCAATGATTGAATAACATGTGTACATTTATTTCGCAACGCTCGCTCACGCGACGCGACGCGTGCGGTGTGGTCAACATGTAATAGTTGTGCTGCTGGCAACAATTGAATTACGTGTTTTTGCCGACGCTTACTGATACCGGTCAAATTCAACGGGTGTTGCACATTCGTAAATGCATCAGAGATTCTGCGCTCTGGCACACTCAGACAAGAGTGCTCTGAAATCGGAGTAGATAGCCAGAGTGAATGTACGAACTCACCCACTGTGTGAAACAAGTGTCTGTATTCTAATGTATTCTATCTTTGACTGCCAGGCACCCAGAACGTGGAGTATAAGAACAAGGTGTGGCATGAGGAGTGCTTCACCTGCTTCGAATGCAAGCAGCCAATCGGCTCGCAGAGCTTCCTGAACAAGGGCGATGACATATACTGCTGCCCATGCCACGAGAAGAAATTTGCCAAGAAATGCTTCCACTGCAAGCAGGTGCATAAGATCTGTCCCTTCACAAACCCACAAACAGAACAATATATATTTCATTCTGTTGTGAATTTTGCTTAATTCTTTCCTGCCATGTTATTACAGTGTAATTACAGTAGGCCTAATTATAGCATTCTTATACTCAAGTATACCTACATAAGGTACAAGTTAAAGGAAATTATTTATGTTATTCATATAGAATAACATGGTGGTGTTTCTCTCCCCTCACCTCAGCCCATCACCTCAGGTGGTATAAGCTACCAGGACCAGCCATGGCACTCCGAGTGCTTCGTGTGTCGTACTTGCGGTAAGGGCCTGGCCGGAACCCGCTTCACCTCCCATGAGGAGCATGTCTACTGTGTGGACTGCTACAAGACCTCCGTGGCCAAGCAGTGCAACGGCTGCAAGAATCCCATCACAGGTCAGACACCCACACTTTACATGAACATTTATGCCTTATATTTATTGTATGGACAGACTGTTTTTATGATAATAAATTAAGGACTTCATTATGTGTAGGATGGAATGTTTTTAGTGAGATTCAGTGGCATTAATAAGATGTTATGGCTGTAAACTGGTTATAATAGATCTGACCCATTACTATGCTGACTGCTGCACATACTATCGCACATAATACAGGGTTTGGCCATGGGACCAACGTGGTGAACTACGAGGGTCACTCCTGGCACGAGTACTGCTTCAATTGCAAGAAATGCTCCCTCTCCCTGGCCAACAAGCGCTTTGTCATCAACGGAGAGGACATCTACTGCCCTGACTGTGCTAAGAAGCTGTGAGCACAGCCAGCAATAGGGCCAAATAAGTGACCTGTCTCATTCATGTTGGGGGCAGAACATAAACAGGATAAGCCAACTAACTCAAATTAAGTGCCAATCAAGGGGTTAAAACTACAGAGAGAAAGCATGTATTAGGTTAATCACCTGAATGAATTCTAACAGCAGTTGAATATGAATCTTGTTCCACTGTTTTCTGTTATTGTTGAGAACTAACACACCAAGTGGTTTGCTTTTTTTGGGCATGCAATATAATACTAAAAAGCTTGGGTCAAATTCAGAACTCTTCATAGTCATTAGGGAATGCCCTTTTCAGTGGCTTACTGAAACAGTCATTTGAAAATACTAATATGGTAATTACATGTTACCTGCTTCTTGAATCATATACTAGCTAAGTAATCGGTCATGGTATCTCTAAAGTGATGTTTGAAAAGTTGATATATATATATATATACACACACACACACACAACTGTTCAAAAGTTTGGGGTCACTTAAAAATGTCCTTGTTTTCAAAAGAAAAGCAATTTTCTTGTCCATTAAAATAACATCAAATTTATCAGAAATACAGTGTAGACATTGTTAATGTTGTAAATGGCTATTGTAGCTGGAAACTGATGATTTTTAATGGAATATCTACATAGGCGTACAGAGGCCCATTATCAGCAACCATCAGTCCTGTGTTCCAATGGCACGTTGTGTTTGCTAATCCAAGTTGATCATTTTAAAAGGCTAATTGATCATTTGAAAACCCTTTTGCAATTATGTTAGCACAGCTGAAAACTGTTGTGCTGATTAAAGAAGCAATAAAACTGGCCTTCTTGAGACTAGCGGAGTATCTGGAGCATCAGCAATTGTGGGTTCGATTCTAATGCATTTGTCCTCTTGCTCAGTTGTGCACCGGGGCCTCCCACTCCTCTTTCTAGTCTGGTTAGAGCCAGTTTTCAGCTGTGCTAACATAATTGCAAAAGGGTTTTCTAATGATCAATTAGCCTTTTAAAATGATAAACTTGGATTAGCAAACACAACGTGCCATTGGAACACAGGACTGATGGTTGCTGATAATTGTAGCCGTTTCCAGCTACAATAGCCATTTACAACATTAACAATGTCTACACTGTATTTCTGATTAATTTGATGTTATTTTAAAATGGACAAAAAAAGCTTTTCTTTCGAAAACAAGGACATTTCTAAGTGACCAAACTTTTGAACAGAGATAGACTACTACTATCTCTGAGCATAACACCGTTTGATACCTACAAAGAAAGACCTAGTTTGTCCATACTGATTATTGAAGCCCTATACGTGAAACCCTCATATATATATATATGAGGGTTTCACGTATAGGGCTTCAATAATCAGTATGGACAAACTAGGTCTTTCTTTGTAGGTATCAAACGGTGTTATGCTCAGAGATAGTAGTCTAATCATGTACTCAGCTTTTTGAAGTGGAGTTTGGGATGTGAATGCACATTATGGATCAATAAAGGCAAGCGCCAAAATTCTGTGTTTATTTCCCTCTGCTAGACAGAAATGACAAACACCTTTTTATTTAGCAAAACTTTATTTTTTAACAGTTCATATCTTCTCAGTACACTTTAGATATATTTACAAATATAATTTGTGGACAGGGCTTGGGTTAGGGTCTGAAAAGCCTCCAGAAACCAATTCATATTCACACTGTAGCCCTGGTCGGGTAGAATGATTGTCATGGCCAAGGTAAGGACATGTGATGCGTTTTATAGTTTTTAATTATTATAGCAATCTAAGGCACCGTTCTCTCCTACCGTCATCACAACTGACTGTCATGAGATCATTAAGAACAGTTAGCTCTGTATTCAAGCCCACTGAGATGCAGAAAGGGATAAAAAAAAAAAACATAACAGGACTTTGACATTAGTCTAGTATAAGAGCAGGACAGCCATGTATTGGCTCTGTCTATCTGTGACTGGATGTGCCACTGCCATTACCTAAGCACATGTAGCGCTGACCAAGGAACCACCTTGTGTTTCATTTTGAACAAGTCTACAGCAATACCCTGCACTTTGAATGGATGAAGGTTTGTCAAGTCAAGGAGGGAAGTTCATAAAAGGCCTGGATGGGAAGAGACAGGAGAGGGTAGAAAAACAACTTATTTCCTTCAAGAATACCACACCTCTCTCTAACAGGACTATACAGTAAAGCTACTTCTTGGTGATAAATCACCCCAATCTACAAACGTAATTCATTTCAGAAAGCTTTTCAACCCTTAAAAAAGTGGAAAACCTCCCACAGTGCATGTTGTGATGAATAATAAAAAGGTTTGCACATGAAAACTAAAAAAGGTTTCTCCTCTGACAGAGAGATGCATGTTAAATGATTAAGGGCTTGTTTGTTTAGTCAAAGTTACATTCTTTATGCCTAGAAGTCAAAGCTAAGCTCATGGGCCTCCAAGTCTAGACATTAGGTATGTATAATATAAAGCCATTTCAGAGAAACCTTCTGGTTTATTAGCACGACAATCAGCCAACAGGCTTCTTATGAGGCAAAAAATAAGGTCCCCAAACCTCTGTTTGGACAATTCAAGCATAGGGAATTCAAGCTTCTCGACACAGCTTAAAAAAAAATGAACATAAACGAGACAGAACGAGACTAGCACGGCCAAGAACAAGACTGACCAAATCACATTGTTCCCATCTCCATCATTCAGTGGTAGACTCAGTCCCACTGCTGCTACAAAGAGAGGTGTGTGGCGCAGTGGTCAGAGTCCATGTTAACTTTTCTATTGCAACCTTCAAAACACCACCATTGCAACCTTTCACACCATGTTAAAAAGCACTGAAACATTTCTGCTTCTCCCACTCCTCAGTCCACCCCTCAGTTGGGAACCAAGACAATTGTCGGAGGTGGTTGGGGGATGAAAAGCAGAACTTTTCAGAGCCTCACAAAAGGCCCTCAATCAACATACACAGACACACCCATGTTCCCTCAACAGTATGAGGATCCCATGTGTTGTCCCCTAGGGCTTGTAGAGTACTGGAGAAGAGAGTTTCCTATAGCGCCCAGGGTAACACGCCCAAACAAACCTGACTCAATTGCTCAATTCCACACCAACCCTTAGCCCCTATCCCTTTGCACTTGAGGTGATCTGTAAGTACTTGATATGTATAAGCAATATAAATAGCGTCTCCTTGTGGAATTGTTGCCAGATTGCTTACACCGATCCAATCTAGTGTCTAGAGGGTAGGGACTAGGGCATGACTTGGAACAGAGCGTAGGGCAACAGCACTGACTACCCTGCCAAAGGGCACGAGTCAAACAGAACCCAAACTAAAATACAGTAACAGATAACGAGACTATTATTAACATCCATTCCCACTACACCACCCCACCCACATTGGCATAATACTGATTATATACACGGTACAATAACACTTAAATATGTAGAAATATATTTTCATATATATATATATAAACAGACAGCCAAATTATATAGTTTTTTTTTGCGAGGAGGGAGAATGTATAAAAGCATTAGCTAGTGTGTTTTGGAGATCATAGGGCCTTAGTAGAGAAGCAATGGAATTAGTATGGAACAAGCTACACAGAGAGAGAGGAGACCGCATACATCTACTGCCGGGTCAAAACTGCTCTGAGATGCCTGACAACTGTTGTTTCAGCCCTATACTTTGGGCGTTGTAAGAGAGAACTTCAAACCATTCAAGTTCAGTTTCTGGACTAGTACTGTACACACATACACACCCTTCAGAGAAAACTCTGAAGCAATTCTAAAATGAAACTGATGGACCTTAACTGACTGCAATTAACCAACATACACACACTTTAATCCGTTATGGGCTATAGTTATTCATATGGTAAGAGTATAGATTCATGCAGTCATTGCTGGGGTTCAAGTTATACATCAGCACTCAGGATGCAATTAAATTATAATTTGATATGAGTTAGCTAACAATTAAGTCTATATACATGTAAAACCATAACGACACATCAAAATATTAGGATAAACCTAAAGACCAGGAACTGAAAGTTAACAGCAACAGTTAAAATTCACTGAACAAATATATTTTTGAATTCCTACATCCATCAGTTTGTAAAGACAAAGCAGTAGTCAACAGTCATTTCGTAAAACCATCAGTTTGATTTGTAGACATAAGTGCCCCCTAGTGGCCCTAAGGAGAAGGGTCGAAGTGAGGGAGGTGGGAGAGGGAGGCTCTGACCAGCCCTTTGGGGCACGGCGAGAGGAGTAAACCATGGGAGAATAGGGTCTAGAGAGTTTTAAGGCTGGGTCTACGGATGCTGGGAAAAGCAGCTAGCCAGACAAATCCAGAATTCTAGGTCAGATTACAATTTGGGTAGGATGGGATTACAGTTACATAGTGCTGCTCACGGCTTGGGCACGCAGCAGATCATAACCTAGGTTTGTGTAACTGCTCCCTCAGCCTGTATCCACTGGAGATGGCCCTGTAGGCAGACCCTGATAGACTACAGTACCCAGGGCCCTCAGCCCACTCCCCACCAATCAAAATGTGTTTGATCACACATAACTCAAGTTTCCTGACTCACTCATGACATGAGAAGTAGTATACATACGAGTGTATACGAGAGTACATACGAGTGTACATGCATCCTGAAATATTCTCAAACCAGAGTAACCAAAAAAAACTAGACACGAGATAACAGTAATTACATATTACGAAGAAGCCCAAATGTATAAATTACAACAACGTCGCACCCCCTGCCCCAACACCTACAAAACAAAGTGTGAGCAAAACGAAATAAAAAAGCACCAAGTCAAATGGTATAAGTACAGGAGGATAAAGATGAGACCTTGAAGCGAGCACATTGAAGGAAAATTGAGATTTTCCCTGAAGCATCGTTTTTTTTTTGTATTTTAAAACTATTTTTTTTTCCTGTGGGGGGTGCAAAGCTAGCGTTCAGGGTGTGTGTGTGTCCCCGTGCTCTTCCTCTGGCTGAGGTGGTCCAGACAAGAAGCTGGGCGGGGTGTGTGTATGTGGGTAGGTGTGTGTGTGTGTGTGGAGGAGGGGGGGGTCTGGTCTGGAGCTCAGCTGGACAGGAACTCCAGGAGTGCAATTTGAACAGGCCTCTGAGGGAAAGCTGCAGCCTCACATCTCTACAGAGAGAGAAAGAGGGGGAAAGAGAGAACAAATGTGTAACTGACTATAGGATATACACAAAGCTATTTACTTTTCTATACAACATGTGCAGTACAGTAACAGTAAATCAACTATACAACAGTTTAGTTGCCAAAGTACTTTTCTCTCACCTGACAGGGCTTCGATAGGCTGGCAGGAGGGGTGGAGGGTGGCCACGGGGGTGCCCTTGTCCTCGAAGGCCACCCTGGGCCCCTCGGGTCCCCCGTCACAGTCGATGAGGCCCTGGTTGCGGCCCTCTGCATCAATGAGGGGCCGGCCCTTGGAGTTGACGCCCAGGTCAATGAGCTCCTCGAAGCTCCAGGGGCCAGGCTTACCGTTGAGCCCCGGGGCCAGCTTGTTAGAGTCCTCATTCAGGAACTCTGAGCCTTCTACCAGACGACCCTTAGGCACTGGACTGGAGAGAGAGAGCCAGTCAGAGTATAAGGAAGGCATTGAATGAGTAAGTGAATGAGAGACGCCTATAGCCAAAATAGTCCTATATCAATGACATTGTGCTTCAAGTATTTGGGAGTGTGTGTGGTTGTGCCATACCTAACAGCCAGGGGCTCCTCAGCGCTGGTTCCGTTGTTGTTCTCCTTGTCGTCCGCCTCTGGCTTCCAGTTCACGCTGCCCAGCGGCTCCCTACGCTCTCCCATTGGCTCGCTGCGGGTCAGGCCACGCCCCTCCTCGTCCATGCCGTCCATCTCCATGGCGACATCTCCGGTCTGGGCTGACTCGTCGTCTGCGGAGACAAACAAGCAGATGGCAGATGACTCAATTTGCACACGCACACAGAGGGAGTGGTGTCCGTGCAAACAGACAGGCCATTCACACAGTGTACACACACGGATGGTGGACAATTACCCTTGGTTTCTTCTTCGTCACCCTCCTCGTCTCCCTCCTCATCCTGCATGTCTTTCTCATCATAATCTCTCTACACAGGACACAGGTCAAAATATGTACAAGGTAAAATATCTATCAACAAGTATGTGCAAGGACTACTGGGTGTTCTTATCTAAGGTGACTGACTAAGTATTGGAGAAATCCCTGTTGCCATGGGATTTCTTGAGAAATGTGAACTCACTTTTTCTTGGTCCCCTTTTCTGGTTCTCTTCATGATCTCCTCAATTCGCTACAAGTTAAAGAGCGACAGGAAGGTTCATGTCAATAATTGCTGGCAAATTACACCCTGCAGACAAACTCAATGTAGTACAAGTTAATGACATGGTCGATTTGATTGGACTGCTTTAAAAATTCAAGTGTTGGTATATAGGGAGTGGATGTAGGGGGTATTTTCACTGAGTGTGCATACTGAATG
This sequence comes from Coregonus lavaretus, assembly GCF_964263955.1. Classification (NCBI taxonomy): domain Eukaryota; kingdom Metazoa; phylum Chordata; class Actinopteri; order Salmoniformes; family Salmonidae; genus Coregonus; species Coregonus lavaretus. The sequence continues at coordinate 13,101,097 of NC_140019.1, forward strand.
TGTATGATGAACATGTTACTGAGAACATGCAGTGTGTATGATAAGCTGAAATGGTGATTCTTCACCCACCTTCTTCCTCTCCATGCGTTCCTGTTGGTTCTGGGCCATGACCCTCTCTCTCTCAATGCGGACCTTCTCTGCCTCAATTGCAGCCTGTGCCTCCGCCTCTTCACGCTGCAATTGGACAAACAGGTTGTCAATCACACAAGCAACCAATCAATTAGACCATCAACACAAGACTGTAAAAATGTATTTGTCTGTACCTCTTTCTGTAGCTCAGCCTGTCTCACGGCCTCCTCTACCTCCAGTCTTTCTCTGTCTTCCTCCGCCATAAGAGCGTCCTCTTCCTCTTTCTTCTTCCTCTCCTCCGCCAGCCTCTTCTCCTCCTCCAGGCGTTTCAATCGAGCCTCCTCGGCCAAGCGTTTCTCCTCCTCCTTCCTCAGCCTGTAGATAACAAGATAAGGTCGGTCAATTTCACCCCACAGAGAGAGAGAGAGAGATTATAGTAGCATCGTCTGGTTCCTCACTTCTCCTCCTCCTCCCGTAGTACTCGGAGTGCCTCCTCTCTCTCCTTCTTCTCCCTCGCCAGACGACGGTTCTCGGCCAGGATCATGGCAGCCTCTGCAGCTGAGTTGGTGCCTGCCATGGACTTGTCTGAGAGCCAGAGAGGAGACACTCAGGAGTTTAGTTTGACCAATCTAAGCTAATATATTGGTTCACTAAATACCTAAGTTAAGACATAATAACCAAGTTTCAAGGCATAGCCAACAAGATACAGGATAGCACCAAACACTCCATATACAACTCAACTACTATAGAGCACATTGAGAGGAGAATGAGAACTATAGGTTGAGAGAGGGAGATCAATGAAAAATATAGAGAGAAAGAAGGGAGCAAGAGAGAAACAAAGTGTGGGAAACGATTTCAAATGACAGTCTCTGTGGCTGCTGGTCATAAAGAGCTCTCTGTGTCTCCTACTGCAGACCGAGTCCTATTGATAGCATTGAGTCCCTGCAGCACACACACTATCCATTAACCATCTCCTAATGAGTTCTACACTAGTAGTACAGGACTCTCACCAGCAGGGAGCACTAGACATCTCTAGGGCTAACAGGATGTAACTACAGATGGGAGGGAGTTAATGGCTGTGCTGGTCCACAGATAATCTACAGCTAGCTACACACTACGTTTCTGCTGCTGCCTGTGCTCCCAAGTCAGTTTCACTTGCTAATGAACCGCAGAGGAACCCACTAACACACTGTGGTGAAACTAAGGAATTAAGCCATAGATCGTTTAGATACATCAGGATAGAGGACAGAGCAGAGGCTACTCTATCTGAGCCAAACTGATGCTCTTTATGGGAACTGAATAATACAGTACAGGGTTTCCAATCCACTGCTTCAGGGACTCAAAGTACAGGCCCTCGCTCTCATTATCAGATGGAATTGAGTCTCAAGACTATGTGACCGTTGGTGTTTTTTCCTGCTTAATCTGAGCGCGGCAAAGTCCTTATGCAAGTGAGATTTTAGCCCTATGTCATGACTGGTACTAACAGAAGGAAATAGCTAACTCAGCCCAGAGAGAAAGGTGATCTCAGGGAGGTTGACGTATGTGAGGTTGGAGGTCCTCTTCACTCACCGTCCTTGTCTTTATCTTTGGTCTTACTGGAGGTGGTATGAGTAGGGGTGGGTGTTGTGCTGGTCTGGGGGGCCTCTGGGGACTGGGGCGCCACAGGCTGGACGGGATACAGGTCCTTTGGCTTGGAGTCCCTCTTACGCAGGGTGGGGGGGCCGGTGGGGGCAAGGGCCGGTCTCTGGATGGGTGGAGGTTTGGCCGAGATGGGCTGGGGCTTGGCTGAGCTAAACTGAGGGGATGAGGGGCGATGTTTGATACCCCCGGGTGACGGGGGACGGTTACGGGGGCTTTGCCTGTAAAGGGGAGACAAGATTTCTGACGGTTTTATAAATTATCCAACACAGCTAAGCAATTTCAACAGTACACAATTAAACACAGGAAATATTGAATATTGTTTTTCTGAGCGAGAGATGTGGTGTCTTACTTTGCTGCACTGGGGGAGGGGGTTCTCTTGCTGGCGGGGAGGGGAGCGGGGGAGGGGGTTCTCTTGCTGGCGGGGAGGGAGGCGGGGGAGGGCGAGCGGTGGCGTCCCGCGATGTTGGAGGGCGAGGCGGGGCGTTTCGCCCCGGGCGACGAGAACCTTTTCTCCTTCTGTCGTTCCACAAAGAGAGACAGAGAAGAGGGACAATTCAGTCCATTATGTCATATCATCCAAACGGGGCAAGTCATCCGGCTAGGCTATCCCTAAAATAACACATTTCAAAAAGATCAAATAAAATGTTTCATGTGGGCTATATCATTTTTCATTCATTTCGTGTCATGCAGGGTTTTAATCTGGATCAAAAGGGGCTTAGGTGGTGGGCGTGTCAGGGGTGTGGCATGGGGGTACATAATCTATCTGCTTTTAGTCCATTTATTGCATCCCAATTTTTTTTTACAATTAAAAACACTGGAATTAGTCAGCCTGACAGAACGCTTAGGCGGCCCGCCCAAGTATTTCAATGGCCAAAAAATCCCTGTCATGTATTTGTTCACACGTTAAGCACATAATGGCACCCCAACACTAAAACTGCAATCCCTCATTAGAATACAGTGAAACACCAGAAGTGGATCAATAACATGGAGTGACCAGATACCACCTGATCCATGACACAGACAGACAGTCTCCCATGTGGTCTCAGAGTACCCCCCACTGCAGCACACAGCTGGCTTTAAATAAAATCACAGCACTGACAGTCACAGTGAAGGTTACCATGTGGGCCTGTCTGATTCAAATACATCTATTTTTAAAAGCCCACGTGCCATGAGCGGGGTCAGAAAACATGCTGACGGGAACAGCAAGGTCATCCACCTGGCACCACAGAGGGACACACGCCAAACTCAGGAGAGGTGTGTGTGTGATATAGATATATCATTTAAAAAGGCTAATTGATCATTAGAAAACCCTTTTGCAATTATGTTAGCACAGCTGAAAACTGTTCTGCTGATTAAAGAAGCAATAAAACTGGCCTTCTTGAGACTAGTTGAGTATCTGGAGCATCAGCAATTGTGGGTTCGATTACAGGCTCAAAATGGCCAGAAACAAATAACTTTCTTCTGAAACTCGTCAGTCTATTCTTGTTCTGAGAAATGAATGCTATTCCATGTGAGAAATTGCCAAGAAACTGAAGATCTCGTACAACGCTGTATACTACTCCCTTCACAGAACAGCGCAAACCGGCTCTAACCAGAACAGAAAGAGGAGTGGGAGGCCCCGGTGCACAACTGAGCAAGAGGACAAATACATTATAGTGTCTAGTTTGAGAAAATGGTGCCTCACGTACATATACACACACACACAGAACAAAAATATAAATGCAACATGTAAAGTGTTGTTCCCATTTTCCATGAGCTGAAATACTGTAAAAGTTCCCAGAAATGTTCCATACGCACAAAAAGCTTATTGCTTTCAAATTGTGTGCACAAATTTGTTTACATCCCCGTTAGTGAGCATCTCACCTTTGCCAAGATAATCCATCTACCTGACAGGTGTAGCATATCAAGAAGCTGATTAAACAGCACCATCATTACACAGGTGCACCTTGTGCTGGGGAAAATAAAAAGGCCATTCTAAAATGTGCAGTTTTGTCACACAATACAATGCCACAGATGTCTCAAGTTTTGAGGGGCATTCAATTGGCATGACGACTGCAGGAATGTCTAACAGAGCTGTTGCAAGAGAATGTAATGTTTATTTCTCAACCATAAGCCGCCTCCAACATCATTTTAGAGAGTTTGGAAGTACGTCCAAACCGCCTCATAACTGCACACCATGTGTAACCACACCAGCCCAGGACCTCCACATCCGGCTTCTTTCCCTGCGGGATTGCCTGAGGAGGGGGGATACTGAGGAGTATTTCTGTCTGTAATAAAGCCCTTTTCCGGGGAAAAACTCATTCTGATTGTCTGGTCCTGGCTCCCGAGTAGGTGGACCGAGCTCCCAAGTGGCTGCGCCCCTGCCCAGTCATGTGAAATCCATAGATTAGGGCCTATTGAATTGATTTCAATTGACTGATTTCCTTCTATGAACTGTAACTTAGTAAAAAAAAAAAAAAAATGTATATATACAGTACCAGTCAAAAGTTTGGACACACCTACTCATTAAAAGGGGTTTTCTTAATTTTTACTATTTTCTACATTGTAGAATAATAGAGAAGACATAAAAACTATGAAATAACACATATGGACTCATGTATTAACCAAAAATGTATTAAACAAATCAATATATATTATATATTTGAGATTCTTCAAAGTAGCCACCCTTGACAGCTTTGCACACTCTTTGCATTCTCTCAGCCATCTTCATGGAGGTAGTCACTTGGAATGCATTTTAATTAAGTGTGTTTATTTCCTTCTTAATGTGTTTCAGCCAATCAGTTGTGTTGTGACAAGGTAGGGGTGGTATACAGAAGATAGCCCTATTTGGTAAAAGACCAAGTCCATATTATGGCAGAAACAGCTCAAATAAGCAAAGAGAAACGACAGTCCATCATTACTTTAAGACATGAAGGTCAGTCAATACGGAACATTTCAAGAACTTTGAAAGTTTCTTCAACTGCAGTCGCAAAAACCATCAAGCGCTATGATGAAACTAGCTCTCATGAGGACCACCACAGGAATAGAAGACCCAGAGTTACCTCTGCTGCAGAGGATAAGTTCATTAGAGTTACCAGCCTCAAATTGCAGCCCAAATAAATGCTTCAGAGTTAAAGTAAAAGACACATCTCAATATCAACTGTTCAGAGGAGACTGTGTGAATCAGGCCTTCATGGTCGAATTGCTGAAAAGAAACCAATAATAAAAGGACACCAATAAAAAGGAAGAGACTTGCTTGGGCCAAGAAAGACGAGCAATGGATATAAGACCGGTGGAAATTTGCCCTTTGGTCTGGAGTCCAAATTGGAGATTATTGGTTCCAACCGCTGTGTCTTTGTGAGACGCCATGTCTTTGTGAGACACGGTGTGGGTGAACGGATGATCTCCGCATGTATATTTCCCACCATAAAGCATGGAGGAGGTGGTGTTATGGTGTGGGAATGCATTGCTGGTGACACTGTCTGTGATTTAGTTAGAATTCAAGGCACACTTAACCAGCATAGCTACCACAGCATACTGCAGCGATACACCATCCCATCTGGTTTGGGCTTAGAAGGGACTATAATTTGTTTTTCAACAGGACAATGACCCAACACACCTCCAGGCTGTGTAAGGGCTATTTTACCAAGAAGGAGAGTGATGGAGTGCTGCATCAGATGACCTGGCCTCCACAATCCTCCGACCTCAACCAAGTTGAGATGGTTTGGGATGAGTCTGACCGCAGAGTGAAGGAAAAGCAGCCAACAAGTGCTCAGCATATGTGGGAACTCCTTCAAGACTGTTGGAAAAGCATTCCAGGTGAAGCTGGTTGTGAGAATGCCAAGAGTGTGCAAAGCTGTCATCAAGGCAAAGGGTGGCTATTTGAAGACTCATCTGACCAGAGTACCTTCTTCCACATGCCTTTTGGGGAACACCAAACGAGTTTGCTTATTTATTTCTTTTAACAATGGCTTTTTTCTGACCACTCTTCCGTAAAGCCCAGCTCTGTGGAGTGTATGGCTTAAAGTGGTCCTATGGACAGATACTCCAATCTCCACTGTGGAGCTTTGCAGCTCCTTCAGGGTTATCTTTGGTCTCTTTGTTGCCTCTCCGATTAATGCCCTCCTTGCCAGGTCCGTGGGTTTTGGTGGGCAGCCCTCTCGGCAGGTTTGTTGTGGTGCCATATTCTTTAAAACATTTTAATAATGGATTTAATGGTGCTCCGTGTTATGTTCAAAGTTATGGATAATTTTTTATAACCCAACTCTGATCTGTACTTCTCCACAACTTTGTCCCTGACCTGTTTGGAGAGCTCCTTGGTCTTCATGGTGCCGCTTCCTTTGTGGTGCCCCTTGCTTAGTGGTGTTGCAGACTCTGGGCCTTTCAGAACAGGTGTATACAGTTGAAGTTGAAAGTTTACATACACCTTAGCCAAATACATTTAAACTCAGTTGTTCACAATTCCTGACATTTAATCCTTGTTAAAATTCCCTGTTTTAGGTCAGTTAGGATCGGCACTTTATTTTAAGAATGTGAAATGTCAGAATAATAGTAGAGAACGGTTTACTTCAGCTTTTATTTATTTCATCACATTCCCAGTGGGTCAGAAGTTTACATACAGTGGGGAAAATAGTATTTAGTCAGCCCCCAATTGCGCAAGTTCTCCCACTTAAAAAGATGAGAGAGGCCTGTAATTTTCATCATAGGTACACGTCAACTATGACAGACAAAATGAGAAGAAAAGAAATCCAGAAAATCACATTGTAGGATTTGTAATGAATTTATTTGCAAATTATGGTGGAAAATAAGTATTTGGTCAATAACAAAAGTTTCTCAATACTTTGTTATATACCCTTTGTTGGCAATGACACAGGTCAAACGTTTTCTGTAAGTCTTCACAAGGTTTTCACACACTGTTGCTGGTATTTTGGCCCATTCCTCCATGCAGATCTCCTCTAGAGCAGTGATGTTTTGGGGCTGTCGCTGGGCAACACGGACTTTCAACTCCCTCCAAAGATTTTCTATGGGGTTGAGATCTGGAGACTGGCTAGGCCACTACAGGACCTTGAAATGCTTCTTACGAAGCCACTCCTTTGTTGCCTGGGCGGTGTGTTTGGGATCATTGTCATGCTGAAAGACCCAGCCACGTTTCATCTTCAATGCCCTTGCTGATGGAAGGAGGTTTTCACTCAAAATCTCACGATACATGGCCCCATTCATTCTTTCCTTTACACGGATCAGTCGTCCTGGTCCCTTTGCAGAAAAACAGCCCCAAAGCATGATGTTTCCACCCCCATGCTTCACAGTAGGTATGGTGTTCTTTGGATGCAACTCAGCATTCTTTGTCCTCCAAACACGACGAGTTGAGTTTTTACCAAAAAGTTATATTTTGGTTTCATCTGACCATATGACATTCTCCCAATCCTCTTCTGGATCATCCAAATGCACTCTAGCAAACTTCAGACGGGCCTGGACATGTACTGGCTTAAGCAGGGGGACACGTCTGGCACTGCAGGATTTGAGTCCCTGGCGGCGTAGTGTGTTACTGATGGTAGGCTTTGTTACTTTGGTCCCAGCTCTCTGCAGGTCATTCACTAGGTCCCCCCGTGTGGTTCTGGGATTTTTGCTCACCGTTCTTGTGATCATTTTGACCCCACGGGGTGAGATCTTGCGTGGAGCCCCAGATCGAGGGAGATTATCAGTGGTCTTGTATGTCTTCCATTTCCTAATAATTGCTCCCACAGTTGATTTCTTCAAACCTAGCTGCTTACCTATTGCAGATTCAGTCTTCCCAGCCTGGTGCAGGTCTACAATTTTGTTTCTGGTGTCCTTTGACAGCTCTTTGGTCTTGGCCATAGTGGAGTTTGGAGTGTGACTGTTTGAGGTTGTGGACAGGTGTCTTTTATACTGATAACAAGTTCAAACAGGTGCCATTAATACAGGTAACGAGTGGAGGACAGAGGAGCCTCTTAAAGAAGAAGTTACAGGTATGTGAGAGCCAGAAATCTTGCTTGTTTGTAGGTGACCAAATACTTATTTTCCACCATAATTTGCAAATAAATTCATTAAAAATCCTACAATGTGATTTTCTGGATTTTTTTCCCTCAATTTGTCTGTCATAGTTGACGTGTACCTATGATGAAAATTATAGGCCTCTCATCTTTTTAAGTTGGAGAACATGCACAATTGGTGGCTGACTAAATACTTTTCCCCCCCACTGTACACTCAATTAGTATTTGGTAGCATTGCCTTTAAATTGTTTAACTTGGGTCAAACGCGTCGGGTAGCCTTCCACACGATTCCCACAATAAGTTGGGTGAATTTTGGCCCATTTCTCCTGACAGAGCTGGTGTAACTGAGTCAGGTTTGTAGGCCTCCTTGCTCGCACATGCTTTTTCAGTTCTGCCCACAAATGTTCTATAGGATTGAGGTCAGGGCTTTGTGATGGCCACTCCAATACCTTGAATTTGCTGTCCTTAAGCCACTTTGCCACAACTTTGGAAGTATACTTGGGGTCATTGTCCATTTGGAAGACCCATTTGCGACCAAGCTTTAACTTCCTGACTGATGTCTTGAGATGTTGCTTCAATATATCCCCATAATTTTCCTTCCTCATGATGCCATCTATTTTGTGAAGTGCACCAGTCCCTCCTGCAGCAAAGCACCCCCACAGCATGATGCTGTCACCCCCGTGCTTCACAGTTGGGATGGTGTTCTTCGGTTTGCAAGCATTTCCCTTTTTCCGCCAAACATAATGATGGTCATTATGGCCAAACAGTTATATTTTTGTTTCATCAGACCAGAAGACATTTCTCCAAAAAGTACAATCATTGTTCCCATGTGCAGTTGCAAACCGTAGTCTGGCTTTTTTATGGCGGTTTTGGAGCAGTGGCTTCTTCCTTGCTGAGCGGCCTTTCAGGTTATGTCGATATAGGACTCATTTTACTGTGGATATAGATACTTTTGGACCCGTTTCCTCCAGCATCTTCATAAGGTCCTTCGCTGTTGTTCTGGGATTGATTTGCACTTTCCGCACTAAAGTACCTTCATCTCTAGGAGACAGAACGCGTCTCCTTCCTTAGCGGTATGATGGCTGCGTGGTCCCATGGTGTTTATACTTGCGTACTATTGTTTGTACAGATGAACGTGGTACCTTCAGGCGTTTGGAAATTGCTCCCAAGGATGAACCAAACTTGTGGAGGGATACAATTGTTTTTCCTGAGGTCTTGGCTGATTTCTGACCCACTGGAATTGTGATAGAGTGAATTATAAGTGAAATAATCTGTCTGTAAACAATTGTTGGATAAATTACTTGTGTCATGCACAAAGTAGATGTCCTAACGACTTGCCAAAACTATAGTTCGTTAACAAGAAATGTGTGTGACTCCAACCTAAGTGTATGTAAACTTCCGACTTCAACTGTATACGGAGATCATGTGACAGATCATGTGACACTTAAATAAAGTCCACCTGGGTGCAATCTAACTAATTGGGTGACTTCTGAAGGTAATTGGTTGCACCAGCTCTTATTTAGGGGCTTCATAGCAAAGGGGTTGAATACATATGCACGCACCACTTTTCCGTTATTTATTTTTTAGAATTCTTTAAAACAAGTTAATTTTTTTAATTTCACTTCACCAATTTGGACTATTTTGTGTATGTCCATTACATTAAATAAAAATAAAAATCCATTTAAATTACAGGTTGTAATGCAACAAAATAGGAAAAACGCCAAGGGGGATGAATACTTTTGCAAGGCACTGTATATGAGGGTTTCTGTTAGGAAAATGTGGTGCCGGACATTTGACCAGCAGCAATTTAATTCACCGGATATTTGAGAAATGTATTGGACCCATATGCATTGGGTGCGTAACCTGATTTGGGCGTTCACCCAGGTTGCTCAGAATGACAGAAATCACATTTAGATTATGGTAATTCATATTAACATTAAAGTCGAGGATGCAATGATGTGCGGTCCTTCTTACCTAATTCTGATACGCACTTTGAAGATGTTAGAACAACTGTCCACATTTACTTTTCCTCAGCCAACAAGACGAGAAACGAATAGCAAAATCACTAGCCCATGTCAATCTACTATCGCCCTTAGTAGACAAGTTAACCTCTTCTATTGGTCAGCTTGTTGAGAAAGAAATGACCCATTCCAAAACAGACTCTGGGACGATAAATCCAAAATTCATACAACCAGTTGGCCTAGGCTACATAAAAAAAACAGTTAAAAAGCAGAGGTTAATGCAACAAATCAGAAAGTTTAGCTTAAAATGTTGATAAACTATTATTTCTTCACATTATAAGCACAGCAATGAGCACAAGGCAGTAAGCTACACACAAATGTTCGTTCCATAACGCAATTAGCAGGAAAACACTTGTCAAAAGGGCACCGGACATGCGATCGGGTTCATGTGACAAATGAAAATATCAGTTAGAAATTTTGAGAGGCGAGATCTAATATGCAACAACTAGCATGGGTTGCTAATATGACTAGGATTGTGCCTTTGGCTGCTGGACAACGAAAGAAAGTTTATAAAAAATTATTGCCTCCACGAGTCCATGGATACTTTGACGCAAGGTAAGACATACCTCATAATATGTAGTAAAACGTTCAGGTTTAAAACAATTAAGTATATTTTTTCAAAATGCATACTGCCTAAGATAAATAAGATGCATAACGAATATACTGTACACACGCACCAATTTAATTCCACTAAACTATGCATAGTAACCTTTAGACCGATAAGTATGACCAGTCAAATGTATTTACATCAACTGGTATTTTAATTGAAGAACAGGCTAAAAAGCATTATTTCACAATGAGATTTTTTCTTCTCCCGGACAACTGTAAATTGGATTTTAAAAAATAAAAAACTATTTCAGCTTTACTATTATTATTATTATTTTTATTTTTTAAAAATCGGCCAAAAGCTGGCTATTACCGGCTAACAGAAAACCTGATGTGTGTGTGGCACATGCATGCCTGTGTACGTCTGTGTGTATTTATCCAGGGTTAATCTGAACACTGCTTAAGAAAGACACAGTAAAAGCCAGAGAGCAGTGTGCATTTAGTTCTAGACCATTTGTTTTATGTGGGATAGAAATAGCTTTCAAAGCTTTCCAAAAGCAGAGAAGGCAAAGTGCATGCACTCTATGATAATTATTCTGTGAGGTGAGGATTTGTGTGGAGAAGAGACTGGAAGAGAGGGATGGCTTTATAAGAGGAAGCGCCGTCACCTCCTATCCATGTCACCAAACAGAGTACCTTCTGTCCACACACACTGAAGGAGATTTACACTAACTAATCACTCAGAGGATGAGTGCATGGACAAGTACACACACAAAGATACTGGCATGTCTGCCCGCATCATAGGAGCAGCACGCTTCCTCAAATACCATCTCCCGAGCTGTCCTCGGCAAAGCCTTGGTGAGATACCTACACAAGTGTCTTTCTCTCTGTCTCTCTGCAATCTCTTTGTAGGCTGTACTGTGACCATCTCTCCTGGAATAGGACACCCACAGCTTAATCTCATTATCTTCTCATTTATCCTAGCTGATCTTTAAAAACACAGACTGGGTCAAAACAATATGGAGGCTACCTACCAGGAATTGGCTTTCACCTGTCCAGTTGTTCATAGTCAGTCGGTGGAGGAAAATATCAAAGGAGACGAGGGGAGGAAGCCACCTCAGGCTATTGAGATGCAGCCCCGGGAAGGCTCAGGGTGTGGCCTGCTCTCTCTGTCCGTCTGTCCTGCTTTGCATGGCCTGACCCAGCCGCTCCTACTTCACTACTGTACACAGCCTATTGCGGGCTCCTTTGTCTTTTTCTGAGACAATAGTGCTCCTTCATATGCATGGAGGACCATGTAGGAAGGGCAGGGAGGGAGCGAGAGCCAGGCAATGGAGGACACTGAACGAATCAAAGAGCTTCCCCCAGGCTGCATGGAACACATCGAGGCCAACATGACGCTGCTAATGCCCAATGAATCTACTTGGGGAATAAATATTGAATGCAGTATAGTTGCATCCTCTTATTTACTTGCTTGGTAGACATCTCTAATGCAGCAAGAGTGACCAACGCTCTCCCCTAGTGAACAAAGCTCTTCTCCCCCAATGGACAATAAAGGTATTCAATTCAATTCAATTCAAACTGGGTCTGAGCCGTGGGATAGCAATGTGATCCTGAGAGAACACAGCTCTCAGATCAGTACCATGGATTGATAACTCAGAGGGCTGCTTTGACTGGCAAATCATACAGGATGTGTGCATATAAAATCAGTGCCATTTGTCCACAGGACTTAATTTCCTGACAGCGTATCATCGCAGGCTTGGAGAGATGGTGTCATCATGGCTTTAAGCACCTTGTTCCTATAACTTCATCCTGGTGTCTTACAGGCTTCAGGGAAAGATATCCCGCACACATTTACATGGCCTACATTTCCAATGTGGACTTCATACCTGAAACAGCTTTTGATGATCTGGGACTAAGTATAATATACTTACTGACAATGCAGAGACTATGTAGATACTGTATTTCCACTGGCTACTATGGCATTTAAACAGTGGAGACAAGACATATTTACACCCCATTAACAGTTTTCCACCATCCACATGAACACATTAGCTACACCCACCGCTATCATTTGTTTTAGTGCACGGCTGAAAAAAAGTGACTTTGCCATTCTTTCATGATAATTCTATGTCTTCCATACATCCATTCTATTAATGCTAATTCTATATCTTCCACATTCATGAGATCTCACCAGTGAGGGGTCCACTTGGTCTGCCGAGGCGGAGGTAGGCAGGGTGGCGCTCTTCTGCCGGTCGATACTGCGGCTGCGCAGGGGTCCTCGCTGCACCGGGTGCAGGGGGCTGGCCGAGGCTGAGCGAGGACACAGGTGACACTCTGGTAAAGGACACAGTCATCGCAGCGCAGGGAAACCAGCCAATGGGAGCACGGGTACAAGCAGCCGAGTTGGGTGAGCAAAGCAGAGGCATGGAGAGAGAGAGAGAGAGAGAGAGATGGAGAAAAGAAAATAAAGAGTGGAAAGAGAAGAAGAGGATGGTTCGGGGTATAAGAGCACAAAACATGGCCTATTGTTAGATTACGCACTGGTAGCACACGGTTGGTTGTTGAAGCGTCGGGGCTAGGCTGGCAGTGGCAGGGCTGGAGGGGGGAGACGGAGAGAGGCATGGACAGACTGACATCCCCTGATTGGTTCCAAAGCTCTGGTGCTGCACAAAGCTGAACACATCCACACACCACGGCACTGAGCACACCGCCACAGCAAACTCTGAACACAGCACACACACAACCCACCACCATCACAAAAGCATCACACCAATCCACACCAATGCAGCACACGCCAACTATGCGCACACACACTCTAGTCTAGAAACACTCCAAATGCTGGAGGACGTTAATGGCTAGTATTCATTAGTAAAATAAAAAAAAATCGGATCATTTCAGGCTTTCCAGCATTTCCTGTGTTTTAAAGACAGTGTTTTAGAGCTTAGCCTAGTATACCAGTGCCACTATTCCTTCCATCTTGAATAAATCCAAATCAAAACAGTAGAATATGACAGAAGTCCTTCAGGGAGAATTCTGTACGCCAACCATCAGCTACACCATAGAGTATTCCAGTATATTTGGCTTACTTGGCTAGTCAATTTGTAACCCACATGGAGTAGCTAGCCTCTCTAAAAGGGTGCTAATGAGTAAACTTGAGTTAGTCTTTCATATAGAGAGCCAGTGTAAGCTGGTCTGTGGTTTGGGACTCAGGTCCTTACTACTGTAGCTGGGTGCTTGATGTGTCAGATTGGAGGATTAGCAGTGGTAATCCCGAAGCCCGGGGATCTCTCTCTTGCTCTCTCACCCTGCCAGTCCCAACTCCCAGATATGCTCTGTAATTCATCCTGACTGGTTACTGAATGAGCAGCAGTAGAGAGATAAAGGATTAGCTATTGAAATTAACGCTCCCTGTCCATAAACTGTCACTGGTGCTGATGCGTCATGTTTCTGGGGGCTATATTTATGAGTGGGGAGGGAATCCATACCAGCTAACATGTCTCAATGGGTTGTCGATACGCACGACACAGCTGTCACATCAACACCTTGTTATGACACTGTGGCACATGGCAGGGCAGCCAGGCCACCCAACCATGTTCAACCAGCCATCTCAGAGCATGGAGCATATAGGGTTAATGGGTTCAGCTCAGGTAATGTGATCAGGGGGTTAAGTCCATTAGGTAAGCGGAGGAAGACCCTCTAGATAGGGATCAAATGACCCCTAAGTAGTATGGAAGACATCTCTTAGCTTCTACACTTTCTCAGCATATTAGATATTAACAAATAGCGTTCAAATCACTGATGTAGCATGTCAACGGAAGTCAATGACCTGGGCTGTTCTAATGGCAGTGGGTTGAACTAGCTTTAGGCCAAATGATTACGACCAGGTGAACTGAGTATTCTGTAACAGGTATTCCACAGGTGGTGTACTAATAGAGTTATAACACAGGGATTGGAGCAGAAGCTCCTCAAGGCAAGTCCCCAGCTCCCTGGGATCATTACCAGTACACAAACACCACAACACTCATTCTCTCTCACGCAACCAGCACTGGGCCCACAGGAAAGCAGCTTAGTGCAAAGCCTCCCAGCATGGATCCTGTTCCACAGGGCTCCTTCCTCAGACACACCAGACCAGCTCCCAGCCAAGACTCTACTTTTTCTACACACACACACACACAATTGTGTCTGAGCTATGAGTGCATGTGAGCAGGTCCTGCGTGTGTGTGGGTGTGCGCCAATATACATATGTATGCACAATCTTGTGATCACGAGTGTACTTTTACAGTAAAGCAGGTTTTGTACCACTAAGCAAGCATGGCCCCTCAACATTGAATTGCAGCACTGTAGCCTTCAGCCACCACTGTACAACAACCACCACCAGACAACAAGAAAGGGACCACAGTTTGCTTCAAACTATTTGCCTAGCCAGCAGCAGCGGCCTGGGCTAGAGATATATTTCTATACATCTAGTGACATAATTTTATAGTTTTATAGCTATTAGCTAGTGATGTAATGGGGACAGGGGTGTAGATTTCGGGGTATTATCGTATACTGCAGCTGGTGATATAATGGAGGCCAGAAGCAGGGGGTGGGGGGGAGATCACTGTGCGTTGCTGAGTCCTCACTCTCTACAGGGGGTCTCCTCTGTGGGGGTTACCTGGGTCGTCGCCTCCTTCGGCCGACAGGGCAGCGGTGCTCTTGCTCCTAGCTAGTGAGGCCTGGGTGGGGGTGAGCAGGCGACTGAGGAACCCTCTGTCCACGGGGCTCGCCAGGGGCTTGCGAGCTACACGGAACCCCCCAAAAATGAAGGAGCCAAAACAAGAAAAAGAATGAGGCGAGGGGGTTGGGGGGTCAACACAAAGAAAGAGGTGGAATGGGGTTTGGGGGGGGGTCACCATGTGATTTCAACTAGTAACAGGAGAGAATAAACATAAGAAACCAAGGCTGTGTCCCAATAGTCTTGAATGGCTTCCTTGTGGAAACCTAGTCCTAACATCCATTCCACCCAGTGGTCATGAGGAGAAGGAGACCAGGAAAGGAAGCCATGAAAAAGTATTGAGACAGACCCAGCATGATTATCGAGCAACTGAAGAGGACTACAAGTGAGGTACAATGAGATCAAATCAAGGTGTGTCCCTGGTGCAGAGGGGGTTCTGGGGGGTAAAAATGGTGTTAGTGAGCTCAGTCCAGACAGGAAAGGGGGTGTGCTATGGGGTGGATAGGGAGGGCAGGGAACATGGAGGTAAGGGCTCAACGTAAGAGTGCGCAAGTACTCTTAGATTTCTACTGTACAGACTTTGGTAGTGTTTTGTTTTGGAAATAACAAGAATTTAAAGTCTTAAATGGAAATTGCCAAACCAAGACAGTAATTCTAGGCCCTGCCCACTGTATTTTAATAGACAGTGGTGTACCGGTCACTTACACACATTAGCAGGAGACCTTGAGCCTGACAGTAAAAACCAAGGGCTCTTGATCTCATGCAATGAAGGAATACAGTTACCCTTTGGTTCCATTGGAATCCCAGTATCCCAGTTACAAAGGTTGAAAAACAAAAACAGAAAGGTAAAAGTAATGGGCTGTAGGGATGTAGCTCAGTTGGTAGAGCATGGCGTTTGCAACGCCAGGGTTGTGGGTTCGATTCCCATGGGGGGGGGGGGGGGGGGGGGGGGGGGGGCAGTATAAAAACAAAAACAAAAAACATTGTATGCACTCACTAAGAGCGTCTGCTAAATGACTAAAATGTAATGTAATGGGCTATAAGCGCGGTTTCCTTTTTGGCACTTTGGATTAAGGGACTTCCATCAAGGCCTCCTTCAGGCTCCCTGACAGAGAGTGGACATCTGTTTAAGACAGACTCATGTGGTTAGAGGCAGAGTGGGCCAGCCTCTTAAAGCATGGAGCCAGCCCTTTAAACTGTCAGTTGTGGGG
The DNA here is from genome assembly GCF_964263955.1 of Coregonus lavaretus. Lineage (NCBI taxonomy): Eukaryota > Metazoa > Chordata > Actinopteri > Salmoniformes > Salmonidae > Coregonus > Coregonus lavaretus. Next base: position 13,117,292 of record NC_140019.1, read on the forward strand.
CTCCAGACTGATTAGAGGACAGGGTCGGCCAGGGAACGTGGTTAGGAACGGTTGGGGATGGGAGAGTTGTCCCTGTCTAGTTAATGAAGGGATCCAGTTTTTAAGGACAGACATGGATGGCTCGTTGTGGGATTCTTCTAACTCAGCAAGAGACGTTCAAAGATGATGTTATTGACTCAAAATGAAAGGCTGAAGGATATTTGAACAGTGCATGGAGTCTCACAAAACATCACGTCACTGAGAAACAATTTGCCCTGTAAATTAGATATTGTAAATACAGTCACTTTGAACAACTACTTCAATACATATACAGTATGGTTGGATGGAGTGGAATATGGTTAACAACACATAGGCATACAGTTAGAGATACAACACAGTTAGTAGCAGTAGTACAGCATTTCAACAAGGAGAGTCAGTGGCCATGTCAGTGCTCTCTAGACCCTAGCTACAGTGGGATGGCACTGACACACACCGCGGGGCACGAGACCCCAAGTGTCAAATCCACTGCTTACATACGTCATCTGTATGGAAAACAACAAACCCACTGTGACCAACAAACAAAACATTGTGTTAGTCAGGAGCACAAAGGAGGTATTTCTGGTGTGTAGCAGCTCAGAGGAAAAAGACAGAGAGAGAGAGAGGTTAAGACAAGATTATCTGGAAGCGAAACACAGCGGGCGAGCAACAATACAGGAGGGATCTGTTAGAGAAAGACAAAGGAGTGGGGTGAGTTAGTGACATGAGGCCCCAGAGAGAGCACCTGGTAGAGACCAGGGTTATACAGAGACACGGGAGTTCGGCGGCTGGTTAGAGGCTGTCGAGGGGCAGACAACTGTGTACGGTGTTGGCTGGAAAAGAGCACGCGCGTAGAGAGAGGGGCAAAGATTGGAGGAAAGGGGAGGAGGCTGGTTTGGACGTTTAGAAGCACTAGGTTGCTGCACTTCACAATCACTGCACCACAATAGTAGCTTGAACTGCCTAAACCTCCCCAGTTGGTGCATACAAATCACCGCTAGGAGCTGAATATTAGCAAACTGAGTTAGAAGACAAAATGTCGGAGGAGGAGATGCGTGCTTGTTATTACAAAAAGAGGAGGCTCGAGCGATGCAGACAAGGACGAGAATATAAAACATAAACTTGGTTCATGCTAGCCACCTTGGTCGTCCGTCGTCCCCTTATCAAGCTTGGAGGGGGTTTGTGTTTTGCCCCCCCCAGCTCGTGTCAGGGAGGAGCTTCTCTTCTTCAGGGAGGGTCCTACAGACAGGAGAGTGGAGTTACAGCCTATCAGGGACAGAGGGGGTGGGGCATGTTCTCATAAAGGTCCTCAAGAACCACATTAATTTAATGTAGTATTATTTTGTTCTCATTACAGTACAAATCAATTGGCCTTAAAAGTCCATGTTAGTGGACTGTGTGGATAAATGGCACTGTATGGTCCATGTGAGTAGAAGGAACAAAGACATTGTACTGGTCATAATCTGATTACTGGCTCCATCTTGACAGAGGGCTACATGATGTCCAGCACCACAGTAGTGCATGGTGTTAGCCTGCATCTGTCAACTAATCAGTCCTAAGAAAACATTCATTTAGCTCTAAGAAACATGCAAAAAACTGAACACTTTCAAAGACTCTAGATCAATTATCTGAAAATCTCTATAGGCACTCTTTTACTGTGCTGAAAGAGGGCCTTCCCAGTGGGCACACACGGGTTGAATCAACGTTGTTTCCACGTTGAACCAACGTGGAACAGACGCTGAATTGACATCTTTGCCCAGTGGGTTGTAAGGAGCCTCAGAGCCACACCAGGCAATGGTTGATCAGACCTATTAGAGGGAGTGTGGAGCATGAGAAGGAGGGTTGTGTTGAACGTGGGCCTTAATATGCACCTGTCTGTTCCACCTGAAGCTTTTTCATGCCTTCCTTATTGGGCTGAGTGTATAGGTCGATTTTGTCGTTTCTAGGCAACCGGTTCAATGACGAACTCCTCACACGAGCACCTGAGAGACAACGAGTAGACACCCAGGGTGAAACAGTGACACAGCCATTTCTCTTTCCGTCTCCTTCACAATAACACAGTCATAGAAACATTGCTGTAGTTGGTCTTAACAATTTGTCCCAATTTGTCCCTTCCCATCATCGTACCAGAGGAAGGCACAAGGTTACAGGGATTGTTATTACAAAAGAAATGTGCCGACATTATCAGAATGTGTTTCTAACCCTGGTGAAAAAGGAAACAGGCTAGTGGAATTTGACACAGAGACAGGTTGAGAAGGCGTGAAATCAGCAATATCAGAGAGTGAGAGAAAGAGGACAAACAACATTGTGAGTATCTTGGCGATGGTGGAGGAAAAGGAAGCTGTGGAGAGAGAACGGTTAGACCTAGAATGATTGTGCTTCTCAGAGAGGTCAGAAACAATGCAATTCCCTGTGAATCAAACCAGGATGAATTGCATTAGCATTAGAAAGGGAGGTACAGTACAAAGACAACTGAAGAGGATAGAAGAGATCACAAATACATCATGGATGCTTTGGGGCAACTCCTTACGATTCTGTGACACTTCCCTGTGTCACAAAATGCACTACAAAATTGGAAGTGAACAGTAAATGGATGCAATGGAATCACAAGTTCATGCTGGGTTTATTATTGGTTGACGTCAGAGACAGCGAGCCACGGCATTGGTTTACCAGTCTCTTAATGTTCCGCTGATTGGCTTGTCACTCAGCTCCTGGACACGGGAAGGAGAGGATCAACGCAGTGACAATAACAGTGACAGTGGGCTGAGACAGCGGCTGGGTGGAGGGTAGGATGGAATGCAGGAGGGAGGGAAGGGGACTTACTTTTGTCGGGAGAGTTGATGAGGGTGGCGGAGGAGGAGGACAGGCGCTTGTTGATGCCAGCCTCAGCCAGCTGTTTCAGGTTCATGGTGGAAGTGGAGCGCTTGTCAACTAAGGGGAGGAGGGAGAGATACACAGACAGGAAGAGAGGAGGGGGTTATACAGGAGGCTGACCACTGGGAGACTGGGATAGGGGGAAAGGACAGAGGGAGGGGGAGGAGGACAGGGTTCTGCAGGGTCCTAATGACCTGCCTTTAACATTCAACACTCATTTAGTCTCAATTCTATACTACACCGGTGGGGTCCATGTTTAAAAGAAACATTGATCTCTAAGGCACTACTGAATATTGATATAATACATTTTGATAACAGAACATCAAGTAGCAGACCAAAGCCATTCCAGTTCATAGGCAGGCACTGCAGTTAGTGAAAAGAGTTGAAAATCCAGAAAACATCCAATGAATAGATAGCACAGGTGAACAGTCAAGAGAAAGTCAACATTAGTTGGCACATGCATTAAACAGTCAACAGCAGTGCTGCTCAGAGAGCTCAGTGCCTCCATGATGTGACACCTGACCTGGAAGTGCTTGAAAGTGAGTGAGAGTGAAAGAAGTCCACATGATTCTGGGACAGAAGTGACAGTGAAGTTGCCCATACATGCTGATCTAAGGTCAGCCTTGCATTTCCCCCCCTAATGGTTAATGTTAGGATTGGGGGAGGGTAAGCTGATCCTAGACCTGTGCATACAAGCAACATCAACCCATCCCTGGGAGAACCAGGAAGATATTAGTGAGGCAGTGAGTGAGTAAGAGAAAGGCTGGTGGTTAACATAACAGTGCCAGTCCGTGCTGCTTTGCTGTGGGTACAGTACAGGTATCAACCAGTTCAACCTGCACCTTGTTGTGTCCTGGGGGGCTTTTCTGGAGACGCGGGGGAGATTACTATAGCTACTGGAGAGGAGGCGCCTGCGTCAGGGTCTTCTGTGGGGGACAGAGAGGCTCTCAGCGGGGAGACAGGAGCAGACACATACTGCCCACAGATGCAGAGAGAGAGGGAGGAGGAGGAACAGGGCTGGCTGACAACCATCAGTAGATTTCCATCTCTGACAGTCAGCGCCCACAACACAGATGCTAGAAAACAAGCTCACATGATAAGACTCGGATGAGGCTCTTTGGGATCAGTCCACATAAGTGTCAAATGGCCTGATAACCTACATATTTTTGCCCTATAATATGAACATTGGTTTTATAAAGTATGGGCCGGATTCCCTTACACAGATTAAGCCTAATCCTGGACTAAAAAGCACTTTCAAATGGAGATTATCTTTGATTATACTTTATGTCCAGGACTAGGCTTAATCTGTGTCTAGGAAACAGCCCCTATATGATTCTAAATAATAAATGCTGTGTCTGAAAGAAAAACATCCTCTGAGATACAGTATGGCAGCTATGCCATCGCTCACTGCACATTAAGAGTATGCTCCATTAAACTAAAAGGCATTCAGACTTCAAAAGAAAAACATAGAAAACGTTGAGAAACGTCGGTAAGCAAGCCATGGACATACACAGAACATATACCGAGGCCTATCAACATAACTCCAGCTGACAGCGAACCAATAACGAGCCAGTCGCTGTGAGGATGAGACAGCAAGTTTTACCGACCTGCGTTTTTCAGAGTCCGCTGTCAGACAAGCAGGAAACCGTAACTCCTTACACACATACTTGGAGTCCTATACACTTAGCAGTCCTATCCATATGGTATAGAGAGCAAAGTGGAATGGTGGAGGATTCCTTACCTGATCGGTTGTCTGATTCTGAGAGTCCTCCCCAGGACCACCTCTTCTGCCTCTGCTCCACTCTCTGGCTGCGCTCCAGGGTCCGCCGCATCACCGCCTCATAATGCTCCTGCAGCACACACACACAGAGAGAGAGAGAGAAGGGGAGAGAGACAGAGGAGGAAAGGGGAAGAGAGCAAGAGAGCGAGAGAGAGAGGGGAGAGTGGAGGAATGCAAAGTCATTCACATGACAAAGTAATACTCTTGGTCTCCGGAACCCAAATAAACAGGGTAAAACGGATAATGGTACAAAAATGACAATATGAGCCTATGTACCAGAATGATGTGAGTCGGTAACTCGAAGAGAAATGCAATTTTCAGTCTGACAATAACAGTTCACTACAATATGATCATAGTGAAACGGTAGGGGGTGATGACAACGTTAGATCATGTGCTATTAGATAGATGAAGCCAAATTAATATCCCTGTAATATGTTTTAAATGATTCAGTCTTTCATATTGAATACCAACACTACATTGTTCTGGGGCGGTAGAGTTGCATTTGTCTGCTTAGCAGTGGTGCAAAGCAACAGGCCACTAGTGCCAATCTGGCTGGAATAAGAACACTGAGGGAATGAGTTTCCTGCAGCAGACATCCATGAAAAGCTCAAACAGGATATGGTTTCATTCATAACACTGTAACAAAGTATGCATTCTTTCCTCAAGTTGTTCACTCATGAACTAACCGAGACATAGCATTAACTCTGTCAATTAGGCTACACCATAAAATACCATGAACCTGAGCAGTGAAAGTAGTCAACTCGTGATAGGTGCACATCTGATTAGTCACTGCAATTCATCCGTCCCAATTCAAATAGATAATTTTTGCTTACTATGGATATCGGCATAATCCAGTTTAGTGCACACATTTACACCATTCCCAAGCCATTGGCTACAAAAGTAGTCCACAAAATAAGAGCTGTATCTGTAGCGCCGCCCTGGTGTTGAGGAGGACCCCAGGGACCCGTACCTTCTCTTCCTCCTGTTTCTGCTTCCTTTTTTCCTCCACAGCTGACCGTCTCTGCTCCTCCTTCCTGCGCTGCTCGTCCAGCTTCTTCTGCCGCTCCTCCATCTGACGCTCCACCTGCAGCTTGGCCTTACGCTCTCGCTCCAGGATCTGAGAGTCCTTCGCAGCTGGATAGGTGTGTGTGTGTGTGTTTGTGTGTTTAGGTGTGGCAAGCGTGTGTGCAGTGTAAAGAGAAAAAGCAAGGGAAAACACATGGGTTTGTTTACTTTGTGACCAGCCCAGAGGTCAAAATCATCACCCCATTAAATCTCCACTACACTATATAGAAGGCATTTTCTGTCTCAACAGGAAAGCCCTCTGAGGACTTGTAATGTGTGCACTTGTGTATGTTGCAAATCCAATGAGTAGATAGGGAATGAAACGGTCAGAGACTGGGCCCATTAAAGAAAATGGTGTACAGGCCTGACTCCTGAGACCTTAGCTAATAGCTAGTAGAATGTTGATGGATTATGACCAACCCATAGAAATGGACCCACAATTCAGACTGAGCTCTTACCTTGCTGCCTATCGGCCTCCTCTCGTCTCTCTTTTGCCACTCGAAGCCGGTCGTCTATCCTTAGTGCAGCACCATCAATGACTGCATGCACACAGAGACGCACATAAGTGTGTACACACACATACGCAGTGGAAACAGTGTGGACATGGGTAGTGAATCGGTGGTGGATTATGATGTGCTGCAGGGTCACTGGGAGTTAATCAACTGACAGGCAGATGTGCTCATCATGAATGACATTAATGCCCTTTGAGACATCTTATTACTGCAACAGTTGTCAGCACTGTTTATGCGGCATTAAGCCACAATGACATGGCGGTGTGACGTGTGAGTGATAAGTGTCACATTAGACGAGGGGGATTATAACCCAGGTAACAGACAGTGAGATGTGTAGTCAAAAGCCTGTATGAGATAAGGAATATAATATATAAGCCTGTGGCTACTCGGCAATTAATGACAGGTAGGCCTAATTTATGACTACTGAGGCATCGTCATGGTTACCATATGGTTAAAAACATTAGCTAAGACTCCACATTGGAACTCTGGCAGAGGCTATGGGAGAAACATACGAGTCGTTCTGGTGGTGGGTGTGTATACGTTTGTGTAGGCCTAGGCTATACGTATGCATAATATATGCATGTCCCCTGTTTGTTTGTAAGTGACACTGTGTGTGTTTATGCAGAAGCAGCAGGCTGGGGCTGTTTTGTTACCTGGCCGGGGAGACTTAGCTGCTGCGGTGTTGGGTGGTGTGTTTACTGTTGCTGGGGATGCAGGTCCTGGGCTGTGCCCTGCTAAGCTGCGCCGCTCCTCTGCCTGCGCCTGCGCAGTTGCAGCTGGAGGCACGCGCACACACAAAGAGACACAGAGACAGAGACAGAGAGAGAGACAGAGAGAGAGAGAGAGACAGAGAGACAGAGAGACAGAGAGACAGACAGAGAGAGACAGAGAGAGACAGAGAGAGACAGAGAGAGAAAGTCAGTTCACGCTGTCTAGAATAACATGATGAAATGTCTAATGAAATTAAAATGCTTTTGGAATAACGAGCTGCTGAGCAGTCTAGGGCAGGTGGTTCTCTGTGCTTTGTTTGTCATCCATAGGAATGCATGTTCTAGAGAGATCCAGAGGATTTAAAACTACAGAACAAGCCAGCTATTCAGCCTCCAGCCTGCCCCTGCCCCCCACCACCTCTCATCAACGGTCAGCCAGGCTGCAGTCCACTTGGGCATCTGTTACACTGTGGCACACTTGAAACGCCCAGTTCCCAGCATTCGAGTGCCCACCCTATAAAGACATCCCTCACGGATTTTAAAGGATCAGATGAGGAAAACTTTAGTGTAAGGGTAAGGTGTTGGTTTCAGACTGGGTAAATGACTCAAAAACATTGAGGCCTAGACCTCCATAAGGCACATCAGAGAGCCCCCCTCAGCATGGCCAAAATGGCTCCATTCAAAGTTGTAACCTATTGCTATAGGGGCCTCCCTATATTAAGCCTATCACGGCAGCCAAGGCACTAGGCCGGCAGGCGGGAAAAGAGGAGGGGGGATGGAGAGAGGGAGGGAGGAAGGAAGTGGAGAGGACGTGATCAACATCTCTCCGAGCCCTGGTAGCAGCCCTTTTCTCGTCCCCAGTATGTGAAAATGTGTGTGTGTTTGTGTGTGTGTCAAGGAGCATTGTGAGACTGCTGACAGAGGGGTCGTCATGTGATAGCACTCTGGCTGCTGATCAAGCCAATAGTCTGAAATAGTCCTGACTCCTGTCCTTCATGACCGCCACTGATAGGTGGAAGGACTTGTTGGAATTTTCAACTGCTGATTCGGTGATGCTCTATCTTGTTAGATCAGAGATTGTGAAGGGAAGAATACAGGAAAGGAGACAGTAAAAGATTCCCTTTCAGACTGTTGGATAACAAAGTCAACACAAAACCTGTCCTCTCAGTGCCTTTATGATGTCACATCCAAACAATAATGTTAAGGCGACAGAAAGGAACCATAAGCCCTACTTCTCACAGCACCTCTGCCTCTCCCTACTTGTCTGCATTGAGACAGTAGGTGACAATAGGGGAGTGCTGGTGACGATGGCTCTCCTTACAAGAAGTGACCCTGACTGTGCTCTGACAGTACACTGTGTTCACTGCCATGCTTTGTTTTATACTGTTTTCTACTGAGTGGGATGACTGGGAGTGGGAGTGCATATTACAGGAAAGCTCATATACAGAGCAAGAGAATCTGCAGGAGAAAAACTCAGCCGGATATGAACACAAAACAAAGGCAGGTTATCAGTGAGTGGAAACTCAATCAGGAACATAAAGTGGACTATAGAAGAGGACTATGTTACAGCTCTCTAGCATTACATTAGCCCAGGGTTCCCCAACTGGAGGCCCACGGGCCGAATTTGGCCCGCGGGTGGTTTTATTTGGCCCCCCATGTTTTCTGAGCAAAAAATTATAATAAGTTGTTTATTTTCATTGCTGGACATAATCAACTGTAAAAACACCAGGAAATCAGCTCCAAGTGATTTTGATTTAAGAAATCTGTTCCTAAGTATTCCCACGCATGATAGAGAGACACGGTGATCGTATACAAATATAAGCAAGGCTTGAAATGATTATGTTTTATTCAAACATTATATCCGTTTGGACTTCTTGTGGTCAATTTACAGTCTACCTTCCGGCCCCCCACCATCCGCGCAAGAAAAAAAAAAATAGGCCGCGGCTGAGTCTAGTTGATGATCCCTGCATTAGCCCATATCAGTGTGGATCTGGAGAGAAAACCTCAATGACAGACAATGGCCCTCAAGGTTCAATATTCCTCCACTCCCAATATTACTGGAATAGATGTGCATCTTTAGCCATTGGCCTTTACAGAGCAGATCAATAGGTCGTCAAAACTAACACGACAAACAAACAAAGCTGCAGCAATATCTCAGTCTTCAACGAAACAGCAGGGCTTTACATTTTTTTTGCCACTTAAGCCCCGTTTCCACTGCCACTTAAAATTAGGGCCAAATTCGAGCTGGCTTGAATGGAATTCTCTAATTCGAGCTGGGTCGAGGGAAACCTGGGCTAGCGCAGCCCAGTTTCACAACTGGTGCCAGATCGATTAGAATTCAGGCTGGTGATGCCTTTACTATGCAATCACCAAACTTATCACTGCTGGATGCTGACAACGTTTAGCTAGCTCGTCTGGGCTTGTTGCTGTTAGCTAGCACATAGACAAGCAGTACTGCATTAGTCAGACATGACACAAACTACCACCATAACTGGATCCGTCATTCATTTTTTGTACTACACAAACTTTTGAGAACAGTCAGCCATCAAATGCTAGCTACCTAACAAATCAGAGTTGAAACAAGCTAGCTAGCTAACGTGAGCTAGCAGGAAGTTTAGCTGGCCAGGTCATATTGAAAGCTTTAGTTACAGCATGCTGAGGATGAATTCTTCAACATCTTGCTAACTAGCTAGCATAATTAGCGATGGCAGCTGCAGTACATATTGGCTACCTAGCAACATGACAATTTCTAAATTTCTGGAGGCAGTGGAAACGCAATTTTAGCTAGCCCACCAAGGCCAGCCCAACCTGGGTTGACTTCAAAGTTCCAATGGAAACGGGGCTTTAGTGATTCACTGATTCTTTACTTGTCCAATAGCTCAAGTCACTCCTTCCCCCAAAAATGGCCTTCATCGCATGATGCAAGGAACCATAGAGAATCAGACAAAAATGGAGGCTGCACTCTGCCCATTGGCTTCTTTGAATATTCAAGCCTGTCTCAAAATACAACACTTCCCCTTTAAGGCTCTTCCGGAGTATGGTTGGCCACCCTTGGTAACCTATAAAATATGGCAACATTCCAATTACAACCCAAAATGTATGTATTAAAAAAATAGCTCGAAATTAAGGTCGTCCCGACGTCCCTGGGACGATAAAAAAAGATGTCTAGGACAGTTAAAAAAATTCATACAACCACGGCACATTAAAAACAATTCTAAAGCAATGAGGCTGATGCAACAGATCAGACAGTTTAGCTTAAAATGTTGATAAAGTTGTTTTCTTCATATTATAAGCTCAGCAATGCGTACATGGCCGTAGGCTAGTCGTTAAGGTTCCAAAATGCAATTAGCGGAAAACACTGTTCTCAAAAGCGCACCATACGAGCGAGCAGTTTCATATGACAGAGCTGAAAATATCAGTTAGAAATTAAGAAAAATAGGAGATCTAAAGATGCATCAACTAGCATGGGTTACTAATATGACTAGGATTGTGCCTTTGGTTGCTGGACAATAAAATAAAGTTGATTTGAAAAATAGAACATGAGAGAAATGCTGGTTTCAATAGCATGAAATGTTTATAAAAGCATTTCCTCAACATTTCCATGGTTGTATTTTGGCTAGGCTACTTGACATAAAACGTCCCGATTTTAAACAATTTACTTTATGTTTAAATAGTTTCCAAATGCTGACCGCCTCCGCTCAGATTTAAGGTGGCCGATGTGCGGTGAGCAACAGGCACTGTCATTCACTCTCTGATCTTGTGACCATTTGATCTGAATGAACCGTGCCTCGAGTACGACGACAGAATCAAACCCTTAGACGTTAATTATCATTCATTCTATTTGTCAAACATGACTGGCATTTAGCCTATATTTATGTAATTAAAAGTCTCATTAAAGTTTTGCAACATTTTCTGCCCCTCCCTCATGTCAGCATCAGTTTGGACATGAGGCTGTAGTCAATATATCACCTACACATTGACATGTGGGCTTTTTTATTTATTTGAATATTATTCCAATGTTGGCCTCTGATCCAATTCTGAGCAGAGTAATTGTATTATATTTTGCGAATTGTGTTATTTACTGACACTTGTCCACCTTAAAGGGATACTTCGGGATTTTGGCAATGAGGCCCTTTATCTACTTCCCCAGAGTCAGATGAACTTGTGGATACCATTTGCTAGCAGATACCCACACTTTCAGTCATTGCGCTGACGCTAGTTAGCATTGGCTCGCAAAACTACCTCTAACTTCCTTCATACTGGACACAGAGGCATACAAATGGTATCCACTAGTTCATCTGACTCTGGGGAAGTAGATAATAAGTATCCCTTTAAATCTATATTCTTCTTGTCCGACACTGACAAGAGAACGAGCTTTAATGTCGAGCCCTGAAACAGTGTCAATATCTTTCATGCAGGTCATCATAGATGAATGAATGTCTGCTGCTAATCCCACAGGAAGTGGAGGTCAGTTTACTTTTCCACTCCTCAAATCTATTTTTTTCCCGCCACGTTTCGTAAACAACAAGTGTGGACTAACAGTGAAATTCTTACTTAAGGGCCCTTTCCAACAACACAGAGAGAAAGAAAATAGAAATATGAAGTAAAATACATAATAAAAGTAATCATAGATACACAATGAGTAACGATAACTTGGGTATATAGAAGGGGTACCAGTACCGAGTCGGTGTGCAGGGGTACAAGGTACCGCTTCACTGGGTGGGAATCCCAGGTTAAGTGACTCAGAGAGTGGATGAAAAGAGAGTTCTAATGACTGCCCGATTGCCTTCATAAGCTTATGCACTAATTAGCCAACCCACTGCCTCTGTAGAAACTGAGGGGTACTTTGATGATTCCTGCTCAGTATTTCGAATACACATTTGGGGTTAACACTTTTAAGTAGTGATGTGTGTCGCATGAGCTACCGACTTAATAAAAACATCCATCTTTCCATCAGGGGAATAGACTGGGGAGAGACAAACACAGGAGATGGAGGGAAATTAGATTAACCTAGGCAAATATACAGCTCTTGGATGTACCAAATAGGGGAGAAAAGATACAATCCGATCCAAGTCAATGCAGATATTTATGAATCATCCACAAAATGAAGTTAACGACCTCATATCGGCTTAAAGTGACTCTTACAACACTATTCATCTGGTGTCCTCCTCGCCCTGCCAAGGCTTAGGCAGCTCTGTCGCATGGCAACTGTTGCTGAGCGATGCAGAGTACAGCTTGAGAGACCAGACAAGGGTTTGTATCTCGCTCACTGTCAATCTAAGCCTCAAAATTCACACTAACTCCAAGCACAGTGCCAAAGTCTTTTCAGAGAACTGAAAAAATATTTAAAGTGATAATCCACCCCAAACCACTCATTCCTATGATTAACAAAGTGTTAAACAGTGTTAAATTGAAAACAATTTTTGTGAACAAATGGTTCATTTTGGCATTATAACAAGATTGGTAGAAACATGTGAAAATAATTTTGGAAATCTGTTGCAGCTCAAGTCTACTACAAAATCCACAATGCAATGCACTCTCTGGGCTGGCTGGCTAGGTAGGTAGCTAGAAAATATAGCTACACACAATAATAGCAAAGTCAATATCAGCATGTGAAGTAGCTACCTACTGTTAAATCAGCTAAACTGCACTATCAATTTAGGAGTCTCTCACAGAGTTCAACTTGCATTTCGTCTCTGCCCAGAGCGAGAGCAGAGTACGTTTCTTTCCCACAGAGATACTTTTGAGGAGATGGGAAACTCCATTAGAATCATATTAATGCCCATTGTGTACATTGCCCATGCATCGTCACTGGGCTGCGCGGTGCATTCTGCGCTAGCTCAAAAACCGAACATTAGCATGTATTTCGTGAACAAGAAGTACAACATTGCAAAATAAAAATATCCTGACTTTCAGAAGGGATTGCATGACAATTAGCTTAGCAACCGCGTTACGTGACTGTAATGGGTCAACAGTCAGTTGGGTTGGGCAAACCTCCATTCATTGCCCAATGGGATACCCATCTCCTCCTTTCTGTAATATCTGTTTCACACAGACACAGCGCATTGCGACATGGTACTTGAAGGAGAAACAGAGTTCAATAATTTGGTACACTGTTTAGATTGAGCACATCTAAGCTAAATATATACTTTGTCATGTCGATATAAACGGATGGATGTGTTCTAGACAAGTATGCCCATACCATCTATTGGCTGATTTGGTGATCTGGAATTCAAGTAATTGTTTTAAAAGTGTTATGAAATGTAATAGTGTGTTGTACCCCATCTCCAGTCACGAGAATTATGTAGCTATGGTACGTTCCTACACGATTTCCTGATTTACACAGACGGACTACTTAGAAGTTAAATCATGGGGAATTTTTTTATTTTACCCAAATAATGCTCCTCCACTAACAATATTACTGGAATAGATGTGTATCTTTAGCCATTGGTCTTTACAGAGTAGATCAATAGGAGGTAGTCAATAGGAGGACAAAACTAACACGACAAACAAAGCTGCAGCAATATCTCAGTAATGTATTAGTGAACCAGCCTTCGTGATCACCTGCTTGTGTGATAGCGTAATTAGGCCTTGGTGTAGCCTGATCTCGCAGACACAGTAAAGAGCAGGCTGAGGATATCATTACGCAATGTGCAAAAGGAGACAGTCACAGTCACCATCCTCCCATCCACTCAAAAAAGGAGGGCAGTGGTCAAATATTGGGCAAGCTCCATTACGATGGATGCAAATAACAGTACACCATGGCAACATTAATGACTGAGTCCCTGGTTACACCACCTATGCTCCAGTCCATACCCATTAGCTCTACTACTACCACTACCCCTTGAGGCTGGTGATACCATACATTTTTCAAAGTCAATATTAGTCATAAGCTATGCATTTAGCCAGGTCTTTCGCTCCATAGATTTCTATGTAATGTGGAACTGAAAGAGCCAGGTGTCCCCGGGCTCTACAGTGCGAACATTTTAATTTAGGAGCACCATTGTGCCTAGACAAATTAAGGATTCTAGCTTTATTACTTCAAATATTTTTCATTGTGCTCCTACATTTCTTTGTGTGCGCCTAAATGTTTCAACTTAGGCGCACATGTGCTCCTTCTAAAAAGGTAAACATAGAGCCCTGTGTCCTTGTGCACACTGAGAGAAGAGCTGATGAGGAGAGGAAGAGGGCACCTGCATCCATCTCTATGGAGATTTGCATTGATAAGCATACATTAGACCTGAATCAGACAGACTGACGCAGCACAAAGCTGGACAAGAACGTGGGTGGTGTTTTTTACACCGGAAGTCAATGGTTACTGTGTGTGAATGTATTAAGGAAAACCATTAGGAAACGCAACAGATTTGTCCACAACTAAAACACTATCCGTTTCAAAACATAACCTACTTTTTCCTGCATCAGACCATAGAGGACATGACATTTTAATTAGCATATGCTTGCTAGCTACGGAGGAGTCACATTGCTGCGATAGGGAGAAACTCCTTAACCGATTAGTCTGTAGTACGTAACTTATCCTATTAGGCAGTTAGGGTATAGTACAGGAACAGCTTTGAACAGAGCTCTCTATAATCACACGCAACATAGTAAATAGACTGGCTATAGACAGGTTGGTTGTTTAGCAACAAAACCGACGCATGCGCAACTATTGGGCAAAACAGACAGGGTTGGCTTAGATTGTTGACAACATGTAAACCATTTCGTCTCCAATGTTTATTGAAAACAAATACATTTGCATAATGATCACTTGTCTTTAAAATATATTGTTACAGTTAGCTAGACAGAGAGGGCTGCCTTGCTTCTAGCTCTTAGGAAACTTTGCAGTATTTTGTTTTTTTATGTATTATTTCTTACATTATTAGCCCAGAAAATTGTTTGTGTTATTACATACAGCCGGGAAGAACTATTGGATATCAGAGCAGCGGTAACTCACCAGTACTACCAGCATTACGACCAGGAATACGACTTTCCCGAAGCGGATCCTTTGTTCACACCCCCCAGGGCAATTTAACTGATTCCAGAGGCCGACCCAAAACAACGCCGGAGGAGAGGTACTCGGAGCGGCCTTCTAGTCCGACTTAGGAGGTGTGCAGACCACCCACCGCTTCTGAGTATTTTACTCGCTAATGTTCAGTCTCTGGATAATAAAGTTGACAAGCTCAGGGCGAGGGTTTCTTTCCAGAGAGACATCAGGGATTGTAACATACTCTGTTTCACGGCTCTCTCGGGATATACTGTCCGAGTCGGTCCAGCCAGTTGGGTTCTCAGTTCATCGCGCAGACAGGAATAAATATATCTCCGGGATGCAGAAGGGCAGAGGTGTATGTTTTATGATTAACGACTCATGGTGTAATTGTGATAACATACAGGAACTCAAGTCCTTTTGTTCACCCAACCTAGAATATCTCACAATCAAATGCCGACCGTATTATCTCCCAAGATAATTTTCTTCGGTTATAGTCACAGCCGTGTATATCCCCCCCTCAAGCCGATACCACGACGGCCCTCAAAGAACTTCACTGGACTCTATGCAAACCGGAAACCACATATCCGGAGGCTGCATTTATTGTAGCTGGGGATTTTAACAAAGCAAATTTGAGGAAAAGGTTGCCGAAGTTCTATCAACACATCTACTGTAGTACTCGCGCTGCTAAAACACTCGACCACTGCTACTCCAACTTCCGGGATGCATACAAGGCCCTCCCCCGCCCTCCTTTCGGCAAATCTGACCATGACTCCATTTTGCTCCTATCTTCTTATAGGCAGAATCTCAAACAGGAAGTACCCGTGCTAAGGACTATTCAACGCTGGTCTGACCAATCGGAATCCACGCTTCAAATGTGTTTTGATCACGCAGACTGGGATATATTCCGGGTAGCTTCAGAGAATAATATTGACGTATATACTGATACGGTGACTGAGTTTATCAGGAAGTGTATAGGAAATGTTGTACCCACTATGATTATTAAAACCTACCCTAACCAGAAACCGTGGATAGATGGCAGCATTCGCGCATAACTGAAAGCGCGAACCACTGCATTTAACCATGGCAAGGTGACTGGGTATACGGCAGAATACAAACAGTGTAGTTATTCCCTCCGCAAGGCAATCAAACAGGCAAAACGTCAGTATAGGGACAAAGTGGAGTCGCAATTCAACAGCTCAGACACGAGACATATGTGGCAGGGTATACAGACAATCACGGACAACAAAAGGAAAACCAGCCACGTCGCAGACACCGACGTCTTCCTCCCGGACAAGCTAAATACCTTCTTCGCCCGCTTTGAGGATAATACAGTGCCAACGACGTGGCCCGCTACCAAGGACTGTATGCTCTCCTTCTCCGTGGCCAACGTGAGTAAGACATTTAAGCGTTAACCCTCGCAAGGCTGCCGGCCCAGATGAAATCCCTAGACCAGATGGCTGTTGTGTTTACTGATATTTTAAATCTCTCCCTATCCCAGTCTGCTGTCCCCACATGCTTCAAGATGGCAACCATTGTCCATGTACCCAAGAAAGCAAAGGTAACTGAACTAAATGACTATCGTCCCGTAGCACTCACTTCTGTCATCATGAAGTGCTTTGCGAGACTAGTCAAGGATCATATCACCTCTACCTTACCTGCCACCCTAGACCCACTTCAATTTTCTTACCGCCCCAATAGATCCACAGACT
This sequence comes from Coregonus lavaretus, assembly GCF_964263955.1. Classification (NCBI taxonomy): domain Eukaryota; kingdom Metazoa; phylum Chordata; class Actinopteri; order Salmoniformes; family Salmonidae; genus Coregonus; species Coregonus lavaretus. The sequence goes on from NC_140019.1 coordinate 13,133,941, forward strand.
ATGCAATCCCCATCACACTGCACACCGCCCTATCCCATCTGGACAAGAGGAATACCTATGTAAGAATGCTGTTCATTGACTATAGCTCAGCATTCAACACCATAGTACCCTCCAAGCTCATCATTAAGCTCGAGGCCCTGGGTCTGAACCCCGCCCTGTGCAACTGGGTCTTGGACTTCCTGATGGGCCGCCCCCAGGTGGTGAAGGTAGGAAACAACACCTCCACTACGCTGATCCTCAACAATGGGGCCCTACAAGGGTGCGTGCTCAGCCCCCTCCTGTACACCCTGTTCACCCATGACTGCGTGGCCAAGCACGCCTCCAACTCAATCAAGTTTACAGACGACACAACAGTAGTAGGCTTGATTACCATCAATGACGAGACAGCCTACAGCAGGGTTCTTCAATTCCGGTCCTGGAGGGCCGAAACACCTCTGTTTTTCATCCTCTCCTTCTAATCAGGGGCTAATTCAGACCTGGGACACCAGGTGAGTGCCATTAACTACCAGGTAGAAATAAAAAACAGAAGTGTTTCGGCCCTCCAGGACCGGAATTGAAGAACCCTGGCCTACAGGGAGGAGGTGAGGGCTCTGGGAGGATAATAACCTCTCAATCAAAGTCAACAAAACAAAGAAGATGATCGTGGACTTCAGGAAACAGCAGAGGGAACACCCCCCTATCCACAGACGGGACTGCAGTGGAGAAGGTGGAAAGCTTCAAGCTCCTCGGCGTACACATCACTGACAAACTGAAATGGTCCACCCACACAGACAGTGTGGTGAAGAAGGCGCAAAAGCGCCTCTTCAACCTCAGGAGGCTGAAAAATGTTGGCTTTGCACCTAAAACCATCACAAACTTTTACAGATGTACAATTGAGAGCATCCTGTCGGACTGTATCACCGCCTGGTACGGCAACTGCACCGCCCCCGCAACCGCAGGGCTCTCCAGAGGTTGTTGCGGTCTGCCCAACACATCACCGGGGGCAAACTACCAGCCCTCCAGGACACCTACAGCACCCGATGTCACAGGAAGGCCAAAAAGATAATCAAGGACAAAACCACCCGAGCCACTGCCTGTTCACCCCGCTATCATCCAGAAGGCGAGGTCAGTACAGGTGCATCAAAGCTGGGACCGAGAGACTGAAAAACAGCTTCCATCTCAAGGCCATCAGACTGTTAAATAGCCTTCACTAGCACATTAGAGGCTGCTGCCTATATACATAGATTAGAAATCACTGGCCACTTTAATAAATGGAACAATAGTCACTTTAATAATGTTTACATATCTTGCATTACTCATCTCATATGTATATACCGTATTCTATACTATTCTACTGTATCTTAGTCTATGCTGCTCTGACATTGCTTGTCCATATATTTATTTATATATTCTTAATTCCAATGCTTTACTTAGATTTGTGTGTATTGGGTATATGTTGTGAAATTGTTAGATATTACTTGTTAGATATTACTGCACTGTCAGAGCTAGGAACAAGCATTTTGCTACACCCACAATAACATCTGCTAAACATGTGTACGTGACCAATAAAATGTTATTTGATTTAGCTAGCAAATTGTTTGCCATAATAGCACTGACATGAAATCAGTTAAAATACTTCAAAACAAGACATGGTATCGAGAACAAGTTTAAACGAGTCACTTACGATTCCCCACATGGCAGTTTCTTGTCATTGTTGCTAGCTATCTGTCCATCCAGAATCACAACAATACACTGACATCAGCCCCATTGAAGCGTGCGCATAGTTGGACGTTGGATCTATCTATCTATATATATATATATTTTTTAAACCTTTATTTAACTAGGCAAGTCATATTGATTAGGCTAGCTAGGCTGGGAAACATCCCCCAGGCAGAGCTGTTAAGGGAGGCAATAAGAGACCACTCATCAGGGGGCTCCTGTCTTGGATCACTCATCATGGCTCTACAAAACAGGCCAGTCAATGGTCATAAACAGGAAGCAGGCCAGCCTGCACTAACATGCAGCTGCAGTTCTGTTCACAGATGGACAAAACCAACAGTATCCAACCAGCAAATGTCTAACTTCAAATCACTATGGGTAATACACACCAATGAGCACTTATATAACAGTATGAGGCATAAGGGTTCTCAGAGATCCACCTGACTTCATTATCCCTTATTCTTCACAAACTGAAAACATTGGGCCACTGCTAAAGAAGACCCATGCTGACTGTCTGCTGCACTCGTGCCTCCTGTCCAAAGCGACACTGAGATTGACACCTCACCACTAGTCAGTTGACACAGCACAAAGAAAGTCACAAATACACCTCCCCTCAACACACCAGTCCCCATACACACATACCAGTCAGAGGAGACAAGAGTAAGTTCAGTGGGTCAGTAAAGTTGTTCCACCGCTCGCTCGCTCTCTCTCCGGGACCCGGCTGCAGCAGTAGCAGTGGCTGGCTGGGTGTTACTTGGTTGGCAGGAAGTGCAGTACTGCAGATGCCTGGAGTGGAATGCGTCCACACGGTCTAATAATGACAGCCTTCACCGGGCACAACTGTGATGAGGGCACGCACACACACACAGATCTTGTCCAGGAGAACTGGGGACACATTCACTCAAGAGGTAAGCCTGGGCTATTTCCAGAGCCACCGGGATGATGACACGTCAGCGACAGCAGGTCGTGCTCCGTTCTCACTGGCTAATGAGAGAATGCCCTGACCAGAGCTGGGGTCGTTAGGGTTCACACAAAAACAATCCCAGGTGTGGACACACACATCACATTTCATCAGCATCACTCATGGTGGACCAACAAGCGCAATTGAGTGGATAGTTCATGCTTATACTGTCCACTGATTCACAGCCAAATCATCTATGAACTAGGCCCATGAGAGGGCGATGGACTGGCCTCTGTTATTCAAATAATGTAGTCTACATTTGCTTCTCAAATCTTTCCACTGTGCCGAAAGGAGAGGGCCTTTTGCATGACTGGGCACATCTGAACATTCATGATCATTAACTGCAACACAATAAGCTCTTATTCACCCTATAAAAGAGTTGACCTGCCTGCCTGGTGAGGAACCAAACCGTGTTCTTGACTGGGGCTCTGTCATCTCACAGACTAGCTGGTCATGACCTCAACTCAGGGTTAACCTCCTGCAGAAGGCAGGGATGACAGGATCTCCTCCTAGCCGTTTCACTGCTACAAGCGACTGCACCAAATAAGGCGTCAGAGCGATTCAGAAATATTGATCAAGCTTTTGATTCTGCAGCCCAGGCAGAGCCAGGATTCAGATAGCCTTGCTGGAATGTGATTCCAGGCAACTGATCTGCACTCATTATGACAAGTAGATACACAAGCTCACATTCTTGTGGAGATTTTAAGGCTGGACTAGATTCCAGCCATTATTTTGTTAGCCTTCCTATGTCCGAAGGTTGAGGGAACATCTACACAGACAGGGCAGTTGGGATTTTCAAACATCCCCTCATCACCCTCTCTCCCAACAGTCCACTGACATGCTAGATTGCATTTATCTGGAAAATACTTTCACAAAACCAGTGTAGATATAACTTTCAGAGTGAAAATAGTGAATGGGAAACTGGATGAAGAAAAGTTATGGTCTACTTTCAGAAACACCTTCTCTCGCCCACAAGAAAAAATGCACACCCAATCTGGGTATGTTGGGGGGGGGGGGGGGGACACTAGCATTTCAGCCTAATCTTACAGCTTGAGTCAAAACAAACTGGGCATTCAGACTTTCTGATGCAGACACAGTAAACATCTGTGAGCATTTGGCTGCCACTCAGGAAGTGGCCCGCAGAAGATGTAAAAGGAATGGACGAGTGACATTGAAAGGAATTGTGCTGTAAAAAAAAAATACTGCCGTTATAGAGGAGTAAAATAAGATTGAAAAAGTGTTGGTTTATACAGCAATTTTCAACCACCCAAAAAACAAACAACCCCTTATCCATGACTGCATCCTAGAAAACTAGCTGTAACTGGACAATCTTATCCTCCATCAGCAGCATTGTGGGCTTGTTGTTCAGTGTCTGTGTGGAACTCAATGCAAAACCATGTCAGAAGTTATGTAGCTAGCTAGCTACCTTGCCAAGACAAGTTTTGACCATGGCCATGATTGTATTATTCTCTTCACTCTAATCATGATTAATTCTCAAAGTCAATCGTCTAACTTTTGAACCATATAGGGTTTGGATTATTGCAATTCTCTATTGAATTGACATATCTTTATAAAACTTGAATGAAATACTCGTTTTATCGGTGAACACCCTAGAATCTGTCACATGTAAACAAGCTTAGTACAGTAGACTGAAATATGTTTTACTTGGACATTCTGTTCACTGCTTGAATACTGCTTGAATGCTAGCTAGGTAACAGGCCAAGACAACTAGCTAAAGTTAGCTAACAGTTACATACAGCCAAGTAGGAAAACTGCTGCCTAGACAAATAAATATGGTTAGCTAACTAGCTACTTGCTCAGCTAGCTGGATAATTTAATAAAAATACTATCACTTGCTGGCCTTTCCAGGGTCAATCTTATTAGCTAAGTTATCTACCTAGCTACTAAACTAGTTAGTTAGCCAGCCAGAAACCACCGTTTGCTACTTTTCATACAAAATGGCTAGGTATCTAAAGTTAGCTTACTAGTTAACGGTAACGTCGTTAGGACATGAAGATGTCAAAGATGGGCATAACGTTAGTCAGAAAGTAAACACTGTTGTGAGGCTAGCTAGCTAACTATATACACAAGCCAACTATGTTAATGGCCAAATAAGTTAGTTATGTAAAAGCTATCTAGCTAGTTAGCCAAATATTTCAAAAAAGTGAACTAGTTAACAATATATGTATGGCGCCAGGCATCAGCGCGCAGATTTGTGTCAACCGGTCATGAAATCAATTTCGGATCCAACGATTGGCTCTCGTTCTACTCCTACCGTAACTCCGTTAGTTTAGGTATTTAATGGCAGTTCACAATAAAAACATTAAATATAAACTACTAACGTTAATTGAAACATGCCGAACGTTATACCAAAGATACTGGTGTGGTTGTGCTAACTAGGTTACATTTTAGTGTCAAATAAATGACCCGGTAAACTTTTATTTTGATGTAGCTAACTAGCTAGCTATTCCGATAGCTAGTAGTAGCTTGGACAGCTAGCTATCAAACTAGCCCCGAAGGGGATCAGACTTCCAACCCCAGCACATTGTCAACGTATAGCTACCGTTAGCTAGCTTGCTAGCCACAAAACATGTTCAAAATGAGTAGCTAGGTTACCGGTAGCAGGGTCACTTGGCGAACAACTAAGAGCAATTTCGACTTAATAAAATACATTCGGCACATCAATATTTAGTTATGCTACGTGTATTTCTTACCCATTTGAGCTCGCAACCCTTTCAGAGACGTTGCACTCTCCGCCATTTCTATGAAGTTTTCCTTCTCAATTTTTTTTTAATGACACATTACCCAGAGACGCGCATAATACGCGGGTACGTGGACATCCAAGTAAAACAAGGGAACGAGCCATTAATAGGCAATAGCGTCACCTAGCGTGAGCACTTATGGTTGACAGTAGGCAACTGTCGATTATCAAAGATTTTGTCATGTTGATGGTAAAGTGCAATCAAAACACAAATTATCGAACGATAATGTATGCATGTTTTATTCCAATGGAAGTTTAATTAGAACACAGATGGTAAGTAATATTGCTTTGTACAAACGGTCTATGTATTGCTGTCATAACATAAATACGAAACTCAGATGCACTAGCTATACAAGTTCCCGAGAGATGCATTTGTGTGTCAATCATATTGTCCTGTTTCTATCAAAACATTTAATTAGAGGCAGTTTAGAGAAGTCAAGACGTTGGTCTCCTTGAGGACTTACCTTATGGAGAAAGTTGAAGAGTCTGAGAAGCTAGTTTCAGGAGGAACTGCTTTGCTGCAGTGGTGAACCAACCCCTCCCATAAAGAAAACAACATGTTCTCTCTATTTCCATCCAACACTAATGCTTCTGTCCTACCCCATCTCACATGCCTTAGCCAGCGGGCCCTCATTAATTTTACATGGAAAACAGGGAGTAACATGACACTGTGGGTTCAGTTACACTGCCCTGAATGATACAGAAGAGCCCCATGTTATTTAACACTCTGACCACCATCACAAATAATGGAAGTGGTAGTGAGAGGTTGGGCCGGTATACCTATGAGATACCATAAACCCCACAATGGTATATTTATCATAGGCTCACAGCCTTCCATTTACATACTATCTGATGTTTAATGATGACGTCTCTTTGCTTTGCATCCTGTGATTCGGATGACAAAGTCATCTATCTAGGTCACATTAAAATGCTGACTATTCACACCTTATGCAAACAAATGATACCACTCTGTCTTATGCAAGAGAAAGGAGTTCAACGGTATTACATACAGTACCAGTCAAAAGTTTGGACACACCTACTCATTTTTCTTTCTTTTTTTTTTGTTTTGTTTTTTTTAACTATTTTCTACATTGTAGAATAATAGTGAAGACATAAAAACTATGAAATAACACATATGGAATCATGTAGTAACCAAAAAAGTATTAAACAAATCAAAATATATTTTATATTTCAGATTCTTCAAAGTAGACAACCTTTGCCTTGATGACAGCTTTGCACACTCTTGGCATTCTCTCAACCAGCTTAATGAGGTAGTCACATGGAATGCATTTCAATTAACAGGTGTGCCTTCTTAAAAGTTAATTTGTGGAATTGATTTCCTTCTTAATGCGTTTGAGCCAATCAGTTGTGTTGTGACAAGGTAGGGGTGGTATACAGAAGATAGCTCTATTTGGTAAATGACCAAGTCCATATTATGGCAAGAACAGCTCATATAAGCAAAGAGAAACGACAGTCCATCATTACTTTAAGACATGAAGGTCAGTATACATGGAACATTTCAAGAACTTTGAAAGTTTCTTCAAGTGCAGTCGCAAATGATGAAACTGGCTCTCATGAGGACCTTCACAGGAAAGGAAGACCCAGAGTTACCTCTGCTGCAAAGGATAAGTTCATTAGATTGCAGCCCAAATAAATGTTTCACAGAGTTCAAGTAACAGTGATGAGTCCAAATTTGAGATTTTTGGTGTAGGTGAACGGATGATCTCCGCATGTGTGGTTCCCACCGTGAAGCATGGAGGAGGAGGTGTGATGGTGTGGTGGTGCTTTGCTGGTGACACTGTCAGTGATTTATTTAGAATTCAAGGCACACTTAACCAGCATGGCTACCACAGCATTCTGCAGCGATACGCCATCCCATCTGGTTTGCGCTTAGTGGCCATATCATTTGTTGTTCAACAGGACAATGACCCAACACACCTCCAGGCTGTGTAAGGGCTATTTGACCAAGAAGGAGAGTGATGGTGTGCTGCATCAGATGACCTAGCCTCCACAATCACCCGACCTCAACCCAATTGAGATGGTTTGGCATGAGTTGGACCGCAGAGTGAAGGAAAAGCAGCCAACAAGTGCTCAGCATATGTAGGAACTCCTTCAAAACTGTTGGAAAAGCATTCCAGGTGAAGCTGGTTGAGAGAATGCCAAGATTGTGCAAAGCTGTCATCAAGGCAAAGGGTGGCTACTTTGAAGATTCTTAAATAAAACATATATTTTGATTTGTTTAACACTTTTTTGGTTACTACATGATTCCATATGTGTTATTTCATAGTTTTGATGTCTTCACTATTATTCTACAATGTAGAAAATAGTAAAAATTAAGAAAAAGCCTTGAATGAGTAGGTGTGTCCAAACTTTTGACTGGTACTGTATGTAATGGCTATAAGTTCAATGGGTTAATTTAACCAACTGTGTACAAGCAATGGCAGTTTCTAGGCCAAAAAAATCAAGTTTCAAACTGCCAAGTTCTGCTCCCTTTTCCTTGATTTTTAACCAAAGCAACATTGACATAATTGGTACCATATAACAAGCCGTCAGACCCACTTTTGTTTACAATGAATTGCAGAACTAGTACATTATCCAGGAGTATCATGTCAAACTCTCCACCATACGGGTGTCCCTTTCCCATGGTTTCATGCCTGCTCCCGCTCCCCCTCCCTGGTGCTCGAGGGCGCCAGGCTGCTCATCATCACGCACACCTGTCACCATCGTTACGCACATCAGCGCTCATTGGACACACCTGGACTCCTTCCCTTTGTTAATTACCTCCCCTATATCTGTCTGTTCCTCTGTTTGATCCCCTGTCAGCATTGATGTTGTTTCTTTTCCCCTGTCCAGACGCTGTCCGTGTTTAGTTTAATGTCTGTTTATATTAAATGTTCACTCCCTGTACCTGCTTCTCGTCTCCCAGCATCTGTCCTCACACATGGTGTGACAGACCATGCTGAGATTTCATGTCATGGTGTTACATATACAGTGCATTTGGAAAGTATTCAGAACCCTTTACTTTTTCCACATTTTGTCACATTACAGCCTTATTCTAAAATGGATTAAATATTTGTTTTCCCTCATCTATCTACACACAATACCCCATAATGACAAAGCAAAAACAGGTTTTTAGAAATGTTAGCAAATGTATTAAAAATAAAAAAACTGAAATACCTTATTTACATAAGTATTGAGACCCATTGCTATGAGACTCTAAATTTAGCTCAGGTGCATCCTGTTTTCATTGATCATCCTTGAGATGTTTCTACAACTTGATTGGAATCCACCTGTGGTAAATTCAATTGATTGGACATGATTTGGAAAGGCACACACCTGTCTATATAAGGTCCCACAGTTGACAGTGCATGTCAAGGTGAAAACCAAGCCATTAGGTCGAAGGGATTGTCCGTAGAGCTCCGAGACAGGATTATGTCGAGGCACAGATCTGGGGAAGGGTACAAAAACATTTCTGCAGCATTGAAGGTCCCCAAGAACACAGTGGCCTCCATCATTCTTAAATAGAAAAAGTTTGGAACCACCAAGACTCTTCATAGAGCTGGCTGTCCAGCCAAACTGAGCAATTGGGGGAGAAGGGCCTTGGTCAGGGAGGTGACCAAGAACCTGATGGTCACTCTGACAGTGCTCCAGAGTTCCTCTGTGGAAATGGGAGAACCTTCCAGAAGGACAACTCTGGAAGCACTCCACCAATCAGGCCTTTATGTTAGTGGCCAGACGGAAGCCACTCCTCAGTAATGCCAAGCGTCACGTCTGGAGGAAACCTGGCACCATCCCTACGGTGAAGCATGGTGGTGGCAGCATCATGCTGTGGGGATGTTTTTCAGTGGCAGGGACTGGGAGACTAGTCAGGATCGAGGGAAAGATGAACGGAGCAAAGTACAGAGAGATCCTTGATGAAAACCTGCTCCAGAGCGCTCAGGACCTCAGACTGGGGCAAAGGTTCACCTTCCAACAGGACAAAGACCCTAAGCACACAGCCAAGACAACGCAGGAGTGGCTTGGGGACAAGTCTCTGAATATCCTTGAGTGGCCCAGCCAGACCCCGGACTTGAACCCGAGCTAACATATCTGGAGAGACCTGAAAATAGCTGTGCACAACGCTCCCCATCCAACCTGACAGAGCTTGAAAGGATCTGCAGAGAAGAATGGGAGAAACTCCCCAAATACAGGTGTACCAAGCTTTTAACGACATACCCAAGAAGACTCGGGGCTGTAATTGCTGCCAAAGGTGCTTCAACAAAGTACTGAGTAAAGGGTCTGAATACTTATGTAAATGTGATATTTCACATATGTTTTATTTGGGGGGGGGGGGGGGGGGTTTCTAAATACAATTTTTTGCTTTGTCATTATGGGCTATTGTGTTTAGATTGATGAGGCGAAAAAACAATGTAATCCATTTTAGAATAAGGCTGTAACGTAACAAAATGTGGAAAAATCAAGGGGTCTGAATACTTTCCGAATGCACTGTATGTCACACAGGCCAAGGTGGGATTGGTTGGAGTCATGTCTCTAGGGCCTGGATGTCTCTGTGTGATTGGCCACCAGACCACGATGTATCCTAGCAACGACTTCAGGGTGTTGCAGGAGGGCGGCGGCTTGGGCCAGTTGGGGCAGTAGGATGTAGGTGGAGGTGCGCAGGTACTGGAAGAGATCCTGGAAGCCATGGAGGTTAGAAAGGACCTCAGGAGGGACACCCAGGGAATAGCCCAGCCTTCTCACCCCGCTGCCCCGGCCACGGCCCCCTGAGTCCAGCAGCAGAGACAGGTCCTGGACTGTGTCATAGTTTAGCTCCTCCAGACTCTGACCTGGATCAGCACAAGAATACTAGGAGTTCAGTGTCAGTCAATGACCATATATACTGGTGTAAGCACTGTAATAAGAGACTTGTCAGTTAACACCCAAACCGTGGAAACACAAAAAGTCAACCTGATATCGGTTTCTGAAAACATTTGGTTGTATGTTCATATGAAAATACAAGGCCAGGAATTTACTGAATTGATTAATCTCACCCTCAACATCACTTGTTCGACATGGGAGAGCCTACCATACCTTGAGCAACTGTGCAGATTTCCAGCAGTTTTTGTTCCATCTACAAATGAAAAGTGAAGTGAGTTAGATTATTATAAGAATTTCCTAGTGTCTCATAATTTATAATATATCATTATTCATTAGAAAATGAAAACACAAAGTACATACAGTACCTCCTCTGGTGTGTGACAGAGTCCTCTCTGATCCTCCCAGGGGCTGTCTTCACCTCTATGTTGAGGGGAGGGCTTGATGTTGGTGGTGACATTGATGACAATAGAGGTGGGATGCACTTCACCCTCATGGCTCAGTGAGCTTAGGCATCTGATTGGTGGAAAGAAAGAGGATCTATTGTTTATTCATCAACCAGCGAACGTGACCAGTGGACGAAGCAATGCAGAGAAGATTGTTCAATTGATCCGATTACAATTATTCTCCAAAGCAGAACCTCTGGCCAGGAGGATAGGTACCTGTGGTGGGCGTCCTGGGTTGGTCCAGGACTCTCTGAGGGGGGTACTGGTGGTATCTCTCCAGTCTCTGTGGTGTAGGAGAGGAGTGTATTCCGTGGGAAGGCTGTGTCTGCTTCAGAATGTAGACCTTCAGGACAGTACTTTGGAACCTGTTCTGAACACCCCACAAAAAAAAACACATATAATCCACATTCCATTCCTACCTTGTGTGAATACAGAAAATAAATGGGAGATTTTTAGCCATGGTTTGAATGTGAAGGCAAAACTCACTGAATCTCTCAATGATCAGTAGTAAGGCCCAAAGCAACAGAAGCAGTAGGAAGATTGAGGCGGCAGTCACTGAACCAATAAGAGCCATGGAGACTTGGACCGTATCCAGCGTCACTAGATCAACAATACACACATAACCATAATCTACACCAGGGTTCCCCAACTGGCGGCCAGCAATATTATTTGGCCCCCCAAATAAAAAATAAAAATAATAATCTTGGACCTGAGATGCAAAAAGTCCTCAATGTAATGTCCCAAGATGGAAGTGACCCTACCTAAATAATGCAAAAGTTACATTTTAATCAATGAGGAGTGAGAATGCAGGAGACCGTCAACTAATAAAGCAGGCAGCGGACCATTTGTGGTGCTGAAACGTAAAGCTGCAACCGCAGCAAAATCAATAAGAGGAGCATGGTGCTGAAAATATAGCTAACTTGTTATGCAAGTGGCGCCCAGCAACAGATGGAGAAAAATTACACCAGTCGAGTAATTCATTTCAACAATAATCTTCATTTTAATGTAACTTTACAAACAACAAGAGGGCTTAACTGGAGTCTATTTCTTCCCGAGCCAAGGCCCATATAAAATAACTTAACTGGCTGAGGTAGGCTATGTGGTTTAGCAGCATATTTCACAAGAACAAAAAAAATGGCCTACTTACAATTGCAACGGTACAATTGCTACTTTTTAGGCCTACTTACAATTGCAACTGGCCAAAAAGGTAGCATCCTACATAAAACAATCATTTAAAGAAAAAAAAGGCGATGTCTGTGTCTGAATGTCTGTATCGGGAATATCGGGATAACGTGCTCCTGTAATGACAAAACAAACAGAAAATATTATCAGCATGAGACCTAAAATAGCCCTGGATAAGCACTAATACTAATAATAATCACAATAATGTTAGTAGCGTATATGACTATTTATTAAATACTAAGTGACTTACTTAATGCATTTCGATCTTGTGGATGTCAGGTGAGAGGGATGTGATTTTGATGCGCAGGCAGTCCTCGATTGACTTATGTGAAAGCCGGCTCCTGTCGTGAGTCTTGATTGCATTCATAGAGGAAAAGGAGACTCGCAGGTGTAAGTCGATCCAAACATTGTTGGCACATAAAATGTAAGTTTCTTTATTGTGCTGTATTCCTCTGAGCATGCCACCCAAAACGCACACAAGGACTCGGCACTCCTGAGCGCATCCCTGATTTGTCTCGACGTCTGGAATTCAATCAGCTCAGTTTGAATTGCGGCCTCATCCAGAGAGGGTGTCGTTTTCTTAGCAAGAGAGGAGAATTCTCCACCTGGGCGGACTGTGAAAGGTTCACGTTCAAACGCAATGATATCATTGGGCATGCTGTAGTCTTCAAATCTGGTGGAGAAGTTGTCCCTCAGCTGCTTGATGAAATCTTCCATCACCTCTGTGACAATGCTGCGGCCTGGTCCTTCTGCCTGTCGTTTCTTCAGTGTGCTGAAGTACAGTAGCCTCCCAGATGACAAGTCCAAATCGAACAACTCAAGCTTCCTAGTAAAGGCCTCAAGTTTTTCCACCATGTCCACGACTGTTGTCCCGTTTAAGTGACATAATATGTCAGCCAAAAAAGCAACATTAGAGAGGAATTCCTCAATTTCTACACACAGCACACTCTGATGGATGAGACAATGCAAGCCATTCATTTGTGTGGCGATTTCCTTCAACCTGCTGACCAGGCCCCTGTGTCTGCTCACCATAGCAGGAGCCCCCTCGGTGACCATAAAGTTGACTTTTTCGAATGAAAGGCCATGCTGCGTAAACAATTATTCCAGCTTTGTGAATATGATGTCCCCGGTGGTGTGTCCTTCGAGGGGAATCAGTGCCAGTATCTCTTCTTTAAAGTAATTTCCATGAAAATAACGGACATATACACACAACTGTCCTAAATCGGTGTTGTCAGTATACTCTCATCAATAGCCAGGGGAAAATGCTCAGCCTGACTGAGCCCCTCCAGATCAATCCTATGCACATCATCCGCCAGTGCATGTACGCGGCGGCTGGCTGTTGACGCAGTCAGGGGCACCTGTTTGACAGACGCAATTATGCTATCCATAGACTTGTCGGTAGCCAATTCCTCCAAAACGGTCACCATGCACTTTTTAAATACCTCCGCGTCTGTGAAGGGCATGTTGTGTTTGGTTAGAACCCAGGACTCTTTTAGGGAGGCACTTGTGACCTTCTGTTCTTGGTCAGGCCACGAAGGAGGATTCTGCTGCGGTGTGTGTAGCTTGCAGTTAATGCATCAATCTTTCTGCGTCGGGCCTCTGTCTGGAGCGGGAAGGCCACTTTGAAAGTACAATGCTTAGATTCATAATGCCGTCTGAGATTTAATTATTTGCAAACAGCGACATTTCCATTGCAAATAAGACATACTGGCTTGGCATTGGAGAAAGATGGTAAGATGAACGCATATCTCTCTGTCCATTCTTCCCTGAAACTTCGATTTTCATTATCCACCTTACTTTTGATACTTTTTGAGAGCAATATTTTCTCTTGCTATCAAGCTAATTGTTCTGAACGAATGTTGACATTAAAAAAAGTAGTGTAGACTACAGTAGGCTACGTAGACCTGTTTTTCCCCACCAATCAACACACAGAGAAATATACAAAAAATAATAATTGAATAGAGACATTGGTGATTTTATGAGCTTAATCAGATCAAAATTATTATGTTATTGTCACTGAATGTATTATGTACTAATCAGATGTGTTAAATATGTTGTTCAATTTGTAGTGTAGGCCTATTAATTGTGCTAATATTAGATGCAAATTATATTCTGGCCTGCCTACTATTAGCTCAGAGAAAACCTAGTTGACAAACCCTGATCTACACATCTAGTTTTAAGAGTTCATGTACTATTACTCACTGTCCTCTGTAACTCCTTTGAAACTTCTCCTGGAAATAGTGATTGCCAATGAAATTCTGTTGAATAATTCTCACTCTGAGGAAGATAATTTGAAAATCAATGGGAGCTACCAGTGGAGGGCTTACAGTGATGTTATAATTGTTTACTAACAGCATTCATTTATTTGCTAATTAATGTTGACCTTACCTGCTGTGGAGGTGTGTTTCGACTGCAGAGGTAAACACTCTTTCCGGACCTTGCCTGTGGGGCTGTAACAGGGCATGCACGACAGGTCCACCTCCCCACTCCTACTTCTGAGCTTATAATACCTGAGTACAGACATAAACACCAGACATAAACCCCACGTATAATGACATACGCAGCATGGCCCATGGGGATGGTGACTGATCCTAAATTTCCTTCCTCTAAGATTACAGTGGTTTTTGGCCTCTGTTATCTTGAAAGTTATTGGAATAAAATACAATGGAATTGTAATCAGTATTATGTCACAAATGGAAACCAGCCAAGCCCAGCCTTGACCCCCTAAAGTGAAATGTTACGCATTTCCCTCTGTCTGTACTGCACTTTACTCACCCCATAGATATAGGACTTACCCTTGGAGGCAGTTGCCACACTGGGCATTGTTGGTGGGTGAGCACACTGCTCTCTCTTGGCGGTTTAGCAGAATACAACGAGTGCACTGCCAGCAGGGGGCCAACCCAGTCTCAGCACTGAACTGCCCCTCTGGACAGACCACACAGCGGCTGCCCTCTCCCCTATCCCCATAGCCACAGTCCTGGGACAGCAATCAAACAGGTGTAGAGCCAGAGGCAGTTAAACAGATACACACAGACAAACAGACACATAGACACACAGCCATGGACAGACACACACACTCACACACAGGCAGAGAGACAGACGGATGGACGCACGCACACACACATGGATGGATGGACGGACAGACAGACGCGCACACACACACAGTCTTCACACACGAGCACACGCACACACACAGTAACTCTATGTGTTACGTCTGTTAGCTGCTCCCCAGGTCCACAGACAGGACAGTCCACACAACTGCCATTAGAGTGCAGAAACTGGGTCTGATCACAGCTGGGCTGAGACAGTGCCAGCAGACAGGATGCCTGTGGAGAAGCACAACCCACAAAAAACACTTATTGGCATAACTCTATGGTGAAACTCCCCCACAACATAACACAGCATTTAGAAGGACCTACCATCAGCAGAGCAGCAGAAACACTGGCCTCCATAGACAGACCCTCCATAGTCCTGCAGTCTGGGCTGCTTAATGTGGGAGACATTAAAGTGTTATGAGAGAGTATTATTATGGTAATCCACTGAAGTCAAGGAATCATTAATTTCTCCATCATTTTGCAAAGAGAGTAGAGACTACCCTCTAGGAGTTGAAACGCCACAAACATTCTGTCAATGACAGGTGATTTCAGAAGAATTCTACATTGTAGCCAATATTGATTACATTTCAGAATTTTGAATATGTCCATACGCCCGGTAGATGGCGGTAATGCACCTTAACATTGCACACTGCCATAAAACACCAAAGAAGAAGAGCCAATATTGAGAAAAACAGCAACAATCATGCTAAATTACATAGACATAGTCCTTAATTACCATACCTGTATGCTTCTTCCCAGTGTGTTCTCACTCAAACCTTATGGGTGTCCAGGGTCTGTGGAATTCATCCAACATGTATGGGGAACTGCCTTCTACTCTACATGGCAGACCGTCACTCAGCATAGCAGATGAGAATGAGAGGGGGGCTTGCCTTCTTTCCTCTTCAGGCCCCTCCCTCTCTCTCCACAGGTAGGCCCACAGTGGTGGGAAAGCTTCATGGGAATCCCCCTCTCTCCACCCAGCATTCCTGCTCTGTGACACAGGAGAGATTCCCTCCCAGGCCAATAGAAGGCAAGGGAACACTGGGGCTGCTGATGCCCACCTGGATCCTACGTAACGGCTGGCCTTCTCAGGTTCCCCCTGGTCTGGTCCTGGCTGGGAAGCCCTCTCCAGAGGCTGGGCTCTGTTCTATAAGGTCAAGGAAGGGAGTGGGGAGCAGGTGAGCCTTGAAAGTAGATGAATACGGCCCTTTGTTTCATACAAAGGAATAGCCTTGTGTATGTAAGCTGTGTGTGTGTGCCTCCATGGGTCTTACTCCTCATGTAGTGTATTGCAGATTATAAACTGTATAGAGAAATGGGTGAAAGGTCAATTATATAAAGACAAAAGACTCAACTACTGAATAGTGATGTACCTTGAAGGTTACAGTACACTAAATGCCCAATAGATGGCAGGCTCAGGAGAATAAAGGAATTACCTTTAAATCAAAACAGCAGACTCTCAGGAAAACTATTACATTTGTTATCTGAACTGAAAACCTAAAGGTGAACATTGCCGCCACTGTTTGCACAACATTACAGTTCGGTATTGGTATTGGTATTTTATTAGGATCGCCATTAACTGTTGCCAAAGCAGCAGCTACTCTTCCTGGGGTCCACACAAAACATGAAACATGACATAATACAGAACATTAATAGACAAGAACAGCTCAAGGACAGAACTACATCAATTTCATTACACTACACATAAGCATCATTGGACAAAGGCGTCTTCTGTACGAGGGAGTTTTGTTAAGAGCCCCGACTCTTGGCCTGAACATTAAAACGCATCACTTGAGGTACGGTTTTGGAAGCATAAGGACCTTATCTTTCATATCAGCAAGAAATAATTTTCTAAACACAAAAGGTTAAATTGATACACACCTTTAGTGTTGCCACACTGCCATATCTCCATGTTACAGCACGTTTACAGAAGACAGAGGGACCCCCTGTGCTAATTAGCTAATCTAGGAAGCGCCGAACACCTGTGTGTAATGGAAGAAGGCCGCCAGAAACGTGTTGTCATTGAAAAATACTGTCGGCTGCAACTTTGTTAAAAATGTATATTTTGCATTTGTGAAATAATTTTGATGTGATATGAAGGCAAAGGGCATTATGTTTCTAGAACCGTATCGCAATTGAGAATCGATTCACGTCTAGATGGCGTATTTGGCTGTTTTGGCTGAGAGAGCCAGTGCTTTAGGGAAGTATTCAGACCCCTTGACATTTTCCACATTTGTTACGTTACGTTATTCTAAAATTGATTAAATTGTTTTTTCCCCTCATCAATCTACACACAATACCTCATAATGACGAAGCAAAAACAGACTTTACATAAGTATTCAGAACCGTTACTCAGTACTTTGTTGAAGCACCTTTGGCAGCAATTACAGCCTCAAGTCTTCTTGGGTATGACGCTACAAGCTTGCCACACCTGTATTTGGGGAATTTCTCCCATTCTTCTCTGCAGATCCTCTCAAGCTCTGTCAGGTTGGATGGGGAGTGTCGCTGCACAGCTATTTTCAGGTCTCTCCAGATATGTTCGATCGGGTTCAAGTCCGGGCTCTGGCTGGGCCACTGAAGGACATTCAGAGACTTATCCCAAAGCAACTCTTGCGTTGTCTTGGCTGTGTGCTTAGGGTCGTTGTTCTGTTGGAAGGTGAACCTTTGCCCCAGTCTGAGGTCCTGAGCGCTCTGGAGCAGGTTTTCATTAAGGATCTCTCTGTACTTTGCTCCGTTCATCTTTCGCTTGATCCTGACTAGTCTCCCAGTCCCTGCCACTGAAAAACATGCCCACAGCATGATGCTGCCACCACCATGCTTCACCGTAGGGATGGTGCCAGGTTTCCTCCAGACGTGACGCTTGGCATTCAGGCCAAATAGTTCAATCTTGGTTTTATCAGACCAGAGAATCGTATTTCTCATGGTCTGAGAGTCCTTTAGGTGCCTTTTGGCAAACTCCAAGCGAGCTGTCATGTGCCTTTTACTGAGGAGTGGCTTCCATCTGGCCGCTCTACCATAAAGGCCTGATTGGTGGAGTGCTGCAGAGATGGTTGTCCTTCTGGAAGGTTCTCCCATCTCCACAGAGGAACTCTGGAGCTCTGTCAGAGTAACCATCGGGTTCTTGGTCAACTCCCTGACCAAGGCCCTTCTCCCCCAATTGCTCAGTTTGGCCAGGCAGCCAGCTCTAGGAAGAGTCTTGGTGGTTCCAAACTTCTTCTATTTAAGAATGATGGAGGCCACTGTGTTCTTGGGGACCTTCAATGCTGCAGACATTTTTTGGTACCCTACCCCAGATCTGTGCCTCGACACAATCCGGTCTCGGAGCTCTACGGACAATCCCTTCGACCTCATGGCTTGGTTTTTGCTCTGACATGCACTGTCAACTGTGGGACCTTATATAGACAGGTGTGTGCCTTTCCAAATCATGTCCAATCAATTGAATTTACCACAGTGGACTCCAATCAAGTTGTAGAAACATTTCAAGGATGATCAATGGAAACAGGATGCTCCTGAGCTCAATTTCGAGTCTCATAGCAAAGTGTCTGAATACTTATGTGCAAAATTTTTCGCTTTGTCATTATGGGGTATTGTTTGTAGATTGCTAATCAATTTGAGAATAAAGCTGTAACATAGCAAAATGTGGAAAAGGTCAAGGGGTCTGAATACCTTCCGAATGCACTGTATGTCTGAAAATAACATATACTGTAAGGGCCTTGGACCTTAAGGAGTAACAGCAGGCTCCTTTAGAGTACATCTTGGGCTACGCACACACATACGACATGTGGGCACCCACATGCACAAACACACACACTCTATAGCCTATATATTTAGTTTACATTGCCTCTCTTATTCTCAGACTAAACACATGCTGTACCATCATACAACAGGACTGATTACACTTTTATTCTCCTCAATTATAGTAAACCGTCTCCAATTTCAGTTCCTATGCCATTCGGCACGGAGTTTGTCAAATGTCAGCAAGAATATCTTCAATTTGCATTGAAATTATGTCACTATTATTAGAATGATTAGCCTAAATATTAACGTGAATCTAATTGTTACAGAAAAACAGAATAATAAGTATTTTCGGTATGCATTGCTGCGTGGCATCTGTGTGCATATCTATGCTAATGAGGGCAGAGATTATGATGTATAGACACCAGGTAGTTTCCCAACACCCCTGACTCATTCTCTAGACATGTCTGTCTGTTAGCTGCATACCAAATCAACAGGAACATTTATTATAGTCATAATATAGTGAAAGGACCAAGTAAAATACCTAAATCAAAGCCTTTCACATACAGTGGCTTGCAAAAGTATTCACCCCCGTTGGCATTTTTCCTATTTTGTTGCCTTACAACCTGGAATTAAAATTGATTTTTTTGGGGTTTGTATCATTTGATTTACACAACATGCCTACCACTTTAAAGATGCAAAATATGTTTTCTTGTGATACAAACAATAAATAAAAAAATAAAAATAAAAATTGAGCATGCATAACTATTCACCCCCCCCAAAGTCAATACTTTGTAGAGCCACCTTTTGCAGCAATTACAGCTGCAAGTCTCTTGGGGTATGCCTCTATAAGCTTGGCACATCTAGCCACTGGGATTTTTGCCCATTCTTCAAGGCAAAACTGCTCCAGCTCCTTCAAGTTGGATGGGTTCTGCTGGTGTACAGCAATCTTTAAATCATATCACATATTCTCAATTGGATTGAGGTCTGGGCTTTGACTAGGCCATTCCAAGACATTTCAATGTTTCCCCTTAAACCACTCAAGTGTTGGTTTAGCAGTATGCTTAGGGTCATTGTCCTGCTGGAAGGTGAACCTCTGTCCCAGTCTCAAATATCTGGAAGACTGAAACAGGTTTCCCTCAAGAATTTCCCTGTATTTAGCACCGTCCATCATTCCTTCAATTCTGACCAGTTTCCCAGTCCCTGCCGATGAAAAACATCCCCACAGCATGATGCTGCCACCACCATGGGTTTGCGCCAGACATAGCGTTTTCCTTGATGGCCAAAAAGCTCAATTTTAGTCTCATCTGACCAGAGTACCTTCTTCTATATGTTTGGGGAGTCTCCCACATGCATTTTGGCGAACACCAAACGTGTTTGCTTATTTTTTTCTTTAAGCAATGGCTTTTTTCTGGCCACTCTTCCGTAAAGCCCAGCTCTGTGGAGTGTACGGCTTAAAGTGGTCCTATGGACAGATACTCCAATCTCCGCTGTGGAGCTTTGCAGCTCCTTCAGGGTTATCTTTGGTCTCTTTGTTGCCTCTCTGATTAATGCCCTCCTTGCCTGGTCCGTGAGTTTTGGTGGGCGGGCGGCCCTCTTTTGGCAGGTTTGTTGTGGTGCCATGTTCTTTCCATTTCTTAATAATGGATTTAATGGTGCTCCGTGGGATGTTCAAAATTTCGAATATTTCTTTATAACCGAACAGTGATCTGTACTTCTCCACAACTTTGTCCCTTACCTGTTTGGAGAGCTCCTTGGTCTTTATGGTGCCGCTTGCTTGGTGGAGCCCATTGCTTAGTGGTGTTGCAGACTCTGGGGCCTTTCAGAACAGGTGTATATATACTGAGATCATGTGACAGATCATGTGACACTTAGATTGCACACAGGTGGACTTAATTTAACTAATTATGTGACTTCTGAAGGTCATTGGTTGCACCAGATCTTATTTAGGGGCTTCATAGCAAAGGGGGTGAATACATATGGTCCTCTGTAGCTCAGCTGGTAGAGCACGGCGCTTGTAACGCCAAGGTAGTGGTTTCGATCCCCGGGACCACCCATACACAAAAATGTATGCACGCACGACTGTAAGTCGCTTTGGATAAAAGCGTCTGCTAAATGGCATATTATTTATTATTATTATATGCACGCACCACTTTTCCGTTATTTATTTTTTATAATTGTTTGAAACAAGTTCTTTTTTAAATTTCACTTCACCAATTTGGACTATTTTGTGTATGTCCATTACATGAAATCCAAATAAATATCCATTTAAATTACAGGTTGTAATGCAACAACATAGGAAAAACGCCAAGGGGGATGAATACTTTTGCAATGTACTGTACATAGGCACACATATACAGTACATCCAAGTTGGGTAGAATTCTTATTTATTTCCATATTTTAAGAGCTAAAGTTTTACATATCATGGTCCAGCTGCCTTCTCTTGCGTTAGTTATTTTTATTGCTCTGTGTATAATTAATAAGTAACCTAGAGTACTAAAGGAGAGGGCGTGGAGGTCTTCTTATAGAGAAATACACTAAGGTCTCCCTCATTCAACAAAGACTATTATCCCAGGAGGTCAACCTTTTCTCTTTACCTTCCATTGAATATTATAGACACATAAGAGACAGTTTATTAAACTCTCATTTGCTTGTGTTATCTGGCAAAGGAGAGTGCTTTTTGGACTGGGGAATGACACAGGTAAGTCATAGTTTTGTTTGCATGTTCAGTGCCCTCTGTCTACTTTAATATACATAAGTGCATTTTTCCCAATACTTTTGCTCCCCCAAAGTGGGGGGACTATGTACACATTTCTAAACGGTTCACCTGATATGGATGATAGTACCCACAAATGAAAGCTGACATGCTGTACTTTAACCTCATAGTCATTGTTTGATTTCAAATCCAAACTTTGAGTATGGATGCAAAAGAAGAAAAAATGCTTCACTGTCCCAATAATTATGGAGGGCACTGTACTGATAACGGTTCTATTTGCAGATAGTAATTGTTCCACTTTTCTGACATGACATTTACATGGAGAGATATTGTTTCTCTTTTGGCTTTAGACTGGTGATGGATTCTGCCAGGAGACCCTGTTTTATAACTGTGTGTTTGTCGGTACTGGCAGCCACCTATCTTCCATGCTCCGGTATGGTCATAAATATACTGTATAATAAAGTAATTATGAAGCAATTGTATAAACATTAGTGTTACAGTAGTATCAATAAAATGCATTATGGCATTGACTGAAGACTGGAGGAGTTTTGTCAAAATGTCCAAAAATGTCCAATGTCAGTGTGTGATATTGGTTCTGTGTCTGTACCAGGCTCCCCAGGCTCCAGCCTGTGGGGTAAGAAAGTGGTGTTCATGGGCCGTCACTGTGTGTGGCAGCTGGATAAGGGGTGCGTAGTGCCCCCCCTGGAAGAACTCAGTGTGTGTGTGCTGCTGCACCGGGAGATTGCAACAGCTGAGTGGACAGGCTTCGTGTACAAGGCGCCTGGCGAGAGACAGGTAGAGCTGGGGCTGGCAGGCCGAGGAGGGTTCCTGGTGGCATGGCTGTTTGGGCATCAGTGGTCCGTACCAGAGGACCTGCCTCTGAAATGCTGGCACAACGTCTGCCTCACCTGGTCCATCCACTCCGAGAGGCTCCAGCTCTACATCAATGGGAGCAGTCGCCTGGATGCCCATGTTAACGCCACCCTGCCCCGGCGACTGGCCCACAATGGCACCCTGACCCTGGGGGTGTCCCATAACATAGTGGGTGGGGTGATGGAGTTTGAGAATGGGAAGAACTTCCTGGGGGCCATCAGCCTGTTCAGGATGTGGGGGCATGAGCAGACGGCTGAGGAGCTGAGGGCCCATAGCTGTGTTGATGGGAACGTGGTGAGATGGGACACCAACGACTGGGATTACCAGATTTGCCTACCTGAAGATGACACTAACCTCCAGTGTGGTTAGTTTCCATACTTATTGTGTTCTACTGTATTCTATTGTGGGTGCTATTTTGAGTCCTATTAAAAGGGCCCCATTGTTATACATTTACATTTACATTTTAGTCATTTAGTAGACACTTTTATCCAGAGCGACTTATAGGAGAAATTAGGGTTAAGTGCCTTGCTCAAGGGTACATCAACAGATTTTTATTCTCCCCTTCATCTACACTGATTGAAGTGGATTTAACAAGTGACATCAATAAGGGATCATAGCTTTCACCTGGATTCACCTGGTCAGTCTGTGATGGAAAGAGCAGGTGTTCTTAATGTTTTGTACACTCAATGTACATATTCAAACACATACAAATAGCATGCACACACACACAAAGCATACATATGGATGCAAATGGAATGAACATTCACATTTTTGCACACTGTTATGCATACCTATTTGTAATATCTCCCTTCTTCACAGGGTCTTTCCCCAATGTGACAGCCTCTCCTCCCGCTGTCACCAACACCACTCCTGGTTCACCAACCAGCACCAATATATCAGGTGACAAAGTTATTTCATAAAATAAAAATGTTGAACTGCTATGCACTAAGGAGGACCTGAAATTGGCTTCCAATACATTTTCACATATCTATTGTAAAGAAGCGGGTTCATTTCTTGTCTGTAGACGCTGTAACCCCTACAGAGACACAGCAACCATCCCTTGGACTGCCTGTAGGTCCCATTGGCCTGTCTACAACCAAAGAACCTTCAGACCTCAACTCCACAGGAACAGGTAAGCCAATAAGACACATTTGATTAGAGTCTGCGAACGCAAAAAATATGCTTCATTTTCATAGAAGAATATCAGTGGCTCTGAAGTTCTTTCCGTCTCCATGGGTGCAATATCCAAGGTTAGAGATGAAGGCTGTTCAAATGTACAATGATTTCCACTGTTATGCTGTTATTAGGCATTGCATCCACCTTCTACAGAGTTCATATAAAACTGAACATGACAACTACTGTAACTGGCAACGACCCAAGGAAGACCATTCAGAAGTGGGTAAGAAACACAACAATGACAGCACTGGAATTGGAAGATGATAAATGTACAATAACATTCTCTTCGGTATAACGTTTGAAACAGTGTCTTTATGTCTTGGCTACAGGTTCAGAGAAAGCTTGGGGAAGTCAGGATGAACACATTACATTTCCAAATATTAAAATCGACTTATAAGTAAGTCCTCATAATTCACAAATGGCATCACCTACCTACATGAATGTATACGGCTGCATGTAAAATAGCATCATTAAAGCAAGACTGCTTTCAATGTGCAGGGGTGGAAAGAGTACTGAAATATCCTACTCAAGTTGAAGTACTGTTACTTTAATGAAATTGTGCTCAAGTAGAAGTAAAATGACTGGTGTAAAAAGAAAACTATTCCGGTAAAAGTAAAAAGTAGATCATTTAAAAAGTACTCAGAGTAAAAGTAATTGAGTTACTTTAAAAATAAAAACATTGACCTTGATAATAATTAGTTAACTTCGCTAAGGGTACCTGAACGTTGTTACACGTGATCTTTTCCATGCATTCAACTGAAAAAGTAAGAGAGGAAATACATTTATAGCAGGAACTATGTTAATTTACTTTATGATTGCAACATCTGTATGTAAAAATACTATTATACTATGAACATATTTAAAATAAATTAAACATTCCAAAGCAACTAAAATCAGGGGTGGAAAGAGTAGGCTACTGAAATATCCTACTGAAGTAGAAGTACTGTTACTTACATTACATTTTACTCAAGTAGAAGTACAATTACTGACTGAAAAATACTAAAGAAAGCACAAGTTCTCTGAAAAGCTACTCAATTACAGTAACTAGAATAGTTGTAATTCGATACTTTACACCTCTGTCCATGTGTTCTTTTGTAGGGACAATGATAAAAAAGAGACTCAAAGAATGGGGATGGTGAGCATGCTTTTAAAATGTTGGTTTATAGCAAACATGCAAATTGATTAGGGTGTAATTAAATGTTCAATTTAATTTGGGTAAACAAAGCATCAGCAATAAGGAACCAGCTATACTATTGTAACAATTAATAAGCATAATCTTTATTACCACATTGTAAGTCTATGGCCTTGTCTTCAAATAACGTTCAATATGAGTAAACAAATGGTTGCCCAGTAGCAATGAATTGTGTGTGTTTGATGAATAGTGAACAGTAAATACTTCCTTGTGGTGTCTTCTCTGTTAGACTGCTGTGCTGAGACATCAGAAAAGGTAAGTGATGATGAAACAAACTATGTCTGAGAATTCAGAAACGCCTTGATAGATACTGAAAACTACATCTTGATTTAGTATGCAGTTGGAATTACAGTAACCATTATTCGATCATTTACTGAATCAGGGGCCGTATATATCATGCATCTCACAGTGTTAATTTAGGATCAGTTTAGCCTTTTAGATCCTAGATCAGCACTCCTACTCTGAGACGCTTGATACATACGGACCCTGGTCTATTAGCAGCTGCCTATGGATTCGGGTACTCACCCCTTGTTGTCTGTATAGGTTTAGATGTACCTTCCACGTTCAGGATACTGACGCACGGAACGTCACGACCACTCAGAGACTCATCAATGACCTTCTGTCCGGGATCCATTTTGTTGAAGAGATCCAGGTAGACAGCAGAGACGTTCACGTCTCACATATAGGTACAGTATGGTTTTCCTCGATCTGTATTCGATTTGCTGATCTACACTGAGTGTACAAAACATTAGGAACAACTTCCAAATATTGAGTTGCAGCCCCTTTTGCCCTCAGAACAGCCTCAATTCGTTGGGGAATGGACTCTACAAGGTGTCGAAAGCATTCCACAGGGATGCTGGCCCATGTTGACTCCAATGCTTCCCACAGTTCTGTCAAGTTGGCTGGATGTCCTTTGGGTGGTGGCCCATTCTTTATACACACGGGAAACTGTTAAGCGTGAAAAACCCAGCAGCGTTGCAGTTCTTGACACACTCAAACCGGAGACGCCGTTCAAAGACAATTGCCAATTCAACCTCTGTTTGGCACACATACACAATCCATGTCTCAATTGTCTCAAGGCTTAAAAATACTTATTTAACCTGTCTTCTCACCTTCATCTACACTGACATCAATAAGGGATCATAGCTTCTAACTTGATTCACCTGGTCAGTCTATTTCATGGAACTAGCAGGTGTTCCTAATGTTTTGTGCACTCAGTGTATATTAGACTTGATAAGTGAATGAGTGGTGTCCACTGCTGTCACCAATCATACTTTCTCAGATCTGTGATTACTTCAGGAAAGAAGAACAGTGCCTGACTTCTTTCCCCCTCTACAGATCCAGGGAGCTGTCCCGAGGACACCCATGAGAGTATCAGGGGTGTGTATATATGGCCAATCACAGATGCCCAGAAGGCAGAAACTATGATCTGTGAGAAGAACAGTGGTACGAGGGCTTCCAGGATATGGTGAGAGGCCCAGCTAATGTTACATTTGCAACAATGCTCGTTTATTGGTAAACATATGTACATACAGTGCATTTGGAAAGTATTCAGACCCCTTCCTATTCAGGCCCTTTGCTAAGAGACTCGAAATTGAGCTCAGGTGCATCCTGTTTCCATTGATCATCCTTGAGATATTTCTACAACTTGATTAGAGTCCACCTGTGGTAAATTCAATTGATTGGACATGATTTGGAAAGGCACACACCTGTCTATATAAGGTCCCACAGTTGACAGTGCATGTCAGAGCAAAAACCAAGCCATTAGGTCGAAGGGATTGTCCATAGAGCTCCGAGACAAGATTGTGTCGAGGCACAGATCTGGGGAAGGGTACCAAAACATTTCTGCAGCATTGAAGGTCCCCAAGAACACAGGTCCCCAAGAACACAGTGGAACCACTAAGACTCTTCCTAGAGCTGGTCGCCCGGCCATACTGAACAATCGGGGGAGGTGATCAAGAACCCAATAGTCACTCTGACAGTGCTCCAGAGTTCCTCTGTGGAGATGGGAGAACCTTCCAGATGGACAACCATCTCTACAGCACTCCACCAATCATGCCTTTATGGTAAGATTAGCCAGATGGAAGCCACTCCTCAGTAAAAGGCACACGACAGCCCGCTTAGAGTTAGCCAAAAGGCACCTAAACAACTCTCCGACCATGAGAAACAAGATTATCTGGTCTGATGAAACCAAGATTGAACTCTTTGGCCTGAATGCCAAACGTCACTAGAGGAAACCTGGCACCATCCCTACGGTGAAGCATGGTGGTGTCAGCATCATGCTGTGTGGATGTTTTTCAGTGGCAGGGACTGGGAGACTAGTCAGGATTGAGGGAAAGATGAACGGAGAAAGGTACAGAGAGATCCTTGATGAAAACCTTCTCCAGAGCGCCCAGGACCTCAGACTGGGGCGAAGGTTCATCTTCCAACAGGACAACGACCCTAAGCACACATCCAAGACAACCCCGCAGGAGTGGCTTCGGGACAAGTCTCTGAATGTCCTTGAGTGGCCCAGCCAGAGCCCGGACTTGAACCTGATCGAACATCTCTGGAGAGACCTGAAAATAGCTGTGCAGCGACGCTCCCCATCCAACCTGACAGTGCTTGAGAGGATCTGCAGAGAAGAATGGGAGAAACTCCCCAAATACAGGTGTGCCAAGCTTGTAGCGTCATACCCAAGAAGAATCGAGGCTGTAATCACTGCCAAAGGTGCTCAACAAAGAACTGAGAAAAGGGTCTGAATACTTATGTAAATGTGCTATTTCCATTTTGTGTTTTTTTTTCTGTACAAAACAATATAAACATTTGTTTTTGCTGTGTCATTATGGGGTATTGTGTGTAGATTGAGGAGGGAAAAAAACAATTTAATCAATTTTAGAATAAGGCTGTAATGTAACAAAATGTGGAAAAAGTCAAGGGGTCTGAATACTTTCTGAATGGACTGTATGGTCAGGCCACGTGGTCAGAAATTCTCAAGGCTGCATGGATTATGGTGAGAGCACCATGTATGATACTGTAAAGTCAAATTATGTGTATTATATTCCACGGTACAGTAGACTTTGTTAAGTCAGGCAAAATGAAAAAAAAAGCTTTATTCAAAACAAACAGTGGCCGAGTACTCTTAGCCCTTTACGTCATTCTGAGAATTTGTGTTTGTTTTTCTGAGAACGTGTGCTCTTAGTATTATGACAATATTCAGCTTTTTACCTGTTCAATGCCAGGGCTGTGAATACGGTCAGAGGTTTAAAAATAAATAAAAAACTGTTGCCATAGCGACGGCTCCGTGAGGCGATCCTTCAATTAACTTCTACACACAATACAATCCTGTTTTATGCAGTCTTCCGTGTGTGCACACAATCACCTACTCACAGATATGACACTGGTGGATCTCTCTCTGCTAGCAATCAAGCAATAATCAATTTCCTTCAATTGAATTATTAGGCTACTGATGTCTGACAACACAGATATTAATATTGCGTGAAGATAACCAGACAAGTCCAATAACTGAATGATGGGGATAATCAGTGTTATGGGGCCGTGAACGGAACGCCTCTGCTGTCAGAGTGAAACATTGTCCTAAGGTTTATTATGCAAGCAGTAAAACATTGTCCTAATGTTTATTATTCAAGAAGTGAAACATTGTCCCACGTTGTTTCCACGTCATTAAAAATATATAATAATCTATGTGATGACATTGAATCAACGTGGAAAACTGATAGGATTTGTAGTCAGGACATTTTGTGGTTTTTTCAACCAACTTTTAACTTAAATCCAATGACATGGTGACATTTTTTCTTGATTTCACGTTAAATTCACAGTAGTTGACAACTCAACCAAATGTAAATCAAAACTAGATGTTGAACTGACGTCTGTGCCCAGTGGGTAAGGCTCCTACAGGAAGGTTTACTCTAGGTAGTAAACATTGAAGGGCAGGCCGTACACAGACCTTTTAGGGGGCAGGTGCAATTTTTTTTTTTAATGTCTTGTCTTATCAGAGGTGTACAATAGACACGTTGGTTTGGGTTGGATGTTTAGCAACAAAACCGACGCGTGCACAACTAACGGGGTTGGCTTAGAATGTTGACAACATGTACACTATATTTTGTCTCCAATGTCTATTGAAAACGTAAAAACATTTGCACAATGAGCACATCGTTAAAGTTGTTGGTTAGCTAGCTAGCAAATGTTTGCCATATTAGTGTAACAGCTGTCCAGTGAAGACAAGAAGACTGGTCTCGGCACCAGTGTAACAGATGTGATCGTACTTTATAACTCTCTTGCGTTGTGTTTTTAAAGAAAGCACTGTCCAGCCAGCGATTCCAGTTGACTGGTGTTAATTTTGAGGATAGATAAAAGGAAGCATATTAGATGTGCAGTACAACAGTTTGTTGATGGCTGTAGATTAGTGATTCGTCACTTGCATGTCAATATCAGACTGGGGATTTTGTAATCCAACATCATAACAATGATATCATTTTTACAAAATACAATAAATGTAAGTACCTGACGATAGAGACAAGGAAGCATATTAGATGTGCAGGACAACAGTATGTTGATGGCTGTAGAGTCGTGATTCGTCTGTTAGCATGGAAATAGCTGAATTAGCAGGGAGCTAATAATAATATAATATAATATGCCATTTAGCAGACACTTTTATCCAAAGCGACTTACAGTCGTGTGTGCATACATTTTTACATATGGGTGGTCCTGGGGATCAAACCCACTACCCTGGCGTTACAAGCGCCATGCTCTACCAATTTAGCTACAGAGGACCACTGTACCTAGCCACTAATGTGACCATAACAATGTAATGTGACCATAACAACTCGCTCTTACAGCAATAACATACAAAAGCACATCCCAGGATGCCCCTAATATCTAACAGGTACCGTACACATATATATACACAGCAGGACATGTACATAGTGAACTCATACACAATTGTAAATATAAATGATTGTCCCCAGCACAAGGTGCACCTGTGTAATGATCATGCTGTTTAATCAGCTTCTTAATATGCCACACCTGTCATGTGGATGGATTATCTTGGCAAAGGAGAAATGCTCACTAAAAGGGATTGAAACAAATTTGTGCACAACATTTTAGAGAAATAAACTTTTTGTGCGTATGGAACATTTCTGGGATCTTTTATTTCGGCTCATGAAACATGGGACCAACACTTTAAATGTTACGTTTATATTTTTGTTCAGTGTAGAATACAGTATTTCAGAACGTGACCTACCGCTTGCATGTCAATATCAGACTGGGAAGAATTTCGTTTTGCGATCTCCCCCTATCTGCAAGCATGACCAATGGCATAACACCTTATTGATATGTAACTGCAACCAACCAATAGGAATAAATAAACATCAAATACATATTTCTGCAGTGTCAAGTGGAAACATAACCAAAGCTGTTACACTAGCATTGACATGAAATCACTCAAAACACTATAAAACAAGATGAAACTAGCTGAAACTGGTCACTTACGATTCCCCACATGGCAATGTCTTGTCATTGTTGGTAGCTATCTGGCCATCCAGAATCACAACAACTCAAGGACTTCTACCCCATTTAAGCGTTCACATAATTTTCGTGACATTGTCAGCTAACCCATCGGTTGACGTGTTCACATGCTAGTCAGAACTAGGAAACTATGGAGACTTAGCTAGGTAGCTATCTCTAAGCATTTTATGTTGCTGCTGCTGGGGCAGCATTGCTATCCATCCCTGTTTTTTATATTTTTTATATACAGTAGCTTATTCAACTAAAAATGTCAATAAAATAAATGTTAGCTGACTTACTTGTATATTTGACACCTAGCTAGCTAGGTACAGTGGCTTGCGAAAGTATTCACCCCCTTTGGCATTTTTCCTATTATTTTTGCCTTAAAACCTGGAATTAAAATTGATGTTTTGGGGGTTTGTATCATTTGATTTACACAACATGCCTACCACTTTGAAGATGTTTTATTGTGAAACAAACAAGAAATAAGACAAAAAAACAGAAAACTTGAGCGTGCATAACTATTCACCCCCCCAAAGTCAATACTTTGTAGAGACACCTTTTGCAGCAATTACAGCTGCAAGTCTCTTGGGGTATGTCTCTATAAGCTTGGCACATCTAGCCACTGGGATTTTTGCCCATTCATCAAGGTAAAACTGCTCCAGCTCCTTCAAGTTGGATGGGTTCCGCTGGTGTACAGCAATCTTTAAGTCATACCACATATTCTCAATTGGATTGAGGTCTGGGCTTTGACTAGGCCATTCCAAGACATTTAAATGTTTCCCCTTAAACCACTTGAGTGTTAATTTAACAGTATGCTTAGGGTCATTGTCCTGCTGGAAGGTGAACCTCCGTCCCAGTCTCAAATCTCTGGAAGACTGAAACAGGTTTCCTCAAGAATTTCCCTGTATTTAGCGCCATCCATCATTCCTTCAATTCTGACCAGTTTCCCAGTCCCTGCCGATGAAAAACATCCCCACAGCATGATGCTGCCACCACCATGCTTCACTGTGGGGATGGTGGTCTCGGAGTGATGAGAGGTGTTGGGTTTGCGCCAGACATAGCGTTTTCCTTGATGGCCAAAAAGCTCAATTTGAGTCTCATGAGACCAGAGTACATTCTTCCATATGTTTGGGGAGTCTCCCACATGCCTTTTCAAATAAAATCAAATCAAATTTTATTGGCCACATGCGCCGAATACAACAGGTGCAGACATTACAGTGAAATGCTTACTTACAGCCCTTAACCAACAGTGCATTTATTTTTAACAAAAAAGTAAAAATTAAACAACAACAAAAAAAGTGTTGAGAAAAAAGAGCAGAAGTAAAATAAAATAACAGTAGGGAGGCTATATATACAGGGGGGTGCCGGTGCAGAGTTCATGTGCGGGGGCACTGGCTAGTTGAGGTAGTTGAAGTAATATGTACATGTGGGCAGAGTTAAAGTGACTATGCATAAATAATTAACAGAGTAGCAGCAGCGTAAAAGGATGGGGTGGGGGGGCAGTGCAAATAGTCTGGGTAGCCATGATTAGCTGTTCAGGAGTCTTATGGCTTGGGGGTAGAAGCTGTTGAGAAGTCTTTTGGACCTAGACATGGCACTCCGGTACCGCTTGCAGTGCGGTAGCAGAGAGAACAGTCTATGACTAGGGTGGCTGGAGTATTTGACAATTTTGAGGGCTTTCCTCTGACACCGCCTGGTATAGAGGTCCTGGATGGCAGGAAGCTTGGCCCCAGTGATGTACTGGGCCGTATGCACTACCCTCTGTAGTGCCTTGCGGTCGGAGGCCAAGCAGTTGCCATACCAGGCGGTGATGCAACCAGTCAGGATGCTCTCGATGGTGCAGCTGTAGAATTTTTTGAGGATCTGAGGACCCATGCCAAATCTTTTCAGTCTCCTGGGGGGGAATAGGCTTTGTCGTGCCCTCTTCACGACTGTCTTGGTGTGTTTGGACCATGATAGTTCGTTGGTGATGTGGACACCAAGGAACTTGAAGCTCTCAACCTGTTCCACTACAGCCCTGTCGATGAGAATGGGGGCGTGCTCAGTCCTCTTTTTTTTCCTATAGTCCACAATCATCTCCTTTGTCTTGGTCACGTTGAGGGAGAGGTTGTTGTCCTGGCACCACACGGCCAGGTCTCTGACCTCCTCCCTATAGGCTGTCTCATCGTTGTCGGTGATCAGGCCTACCACTGTTGTGTCGTCGGCAAACTTAATGATGGTGTTGGAGTCGTGCCTGGCCATGCAGTCATGGGTGAACAGGGAGTACAGGAGGGGACTGAGCACGCACCCCTGAGGGGCCCCCGTGTTGAGGATCAGTGTGGCAGATGTGTTGTTACCTACCCTTACCACTTGGGGGCGGCCTGTCACAAAGTCCAGGATCCAGTTGCAGAGGGAGGTGTTTAGTCCCAGGATCCTTAGCTTAGTGATGAGCTTTGAGGGCACTATGGTGTTGAATGCTGAGCTGTAGTCAATGAATAGCATTCTCACGTAGGTGTTCCTCTTGTCCAGGTGGGAAAGGGCAGTGTGGAGTGCAATAGAGATTGCATCATCTGTGGATCTGTTGGGGCGGTATGCAAATTGGAGTGGGTCTAGGGTTTCTGGGATAATGCTGTTGATGTGAGCCATGACCAGCCTTTCGAAGCACTTCATGGCTACAGACGTCAGTGCTACGGGTCGGTAGTCATTTAGGCAGGTTATCTTAGAGTCCTTGGGCACGGGGACTATGGTGGTCTGCTTGAAACATGTTGGTAATACAGACTCAGTCAGGGACATGTTGAAAATGTCAGTGAAGACACTTGCCAGTTGGTCAGCACATGCTCGGAGTACACGTCCTGGTAATCCGTCTGGCCCTGCGGCCATGTGAATGTTGACCTGCTTAAAAGTCTTACTCACATCGGCTACGGAGAGCGTGATCACATAGTCATCCGGAACAGCTGGTGCTCTCATGCATGCTTCAGTGTTGCTTGCCTCGAAGCGAGCATAGAAGTGGTTTAGCTCGTCTGGAAGTCTTGTGTCACTGGGCAGCTCGCGGCTGTGCTTCCCTTTGTAGTCTGTAATAGTTTTCAAGCCCTGCCACATCCGTCGAGCGTCAGAGCCAGTGTAGTACGATTCAATCTTAGTCCTGTATTGACTCTTTGCCTGTTTGATGGTTCGTCGGAGGGCATAGCGGGATTTCTTATAAGCGTCCGGGTTAGAGTCCCGCTCCTTGAAAGCGGCAGCTCTACCCTTTAGCTCAGTGCGGATGTTTCCTGTAATCCATGGCTTCTGGTTGGGGTATGTACGTACGGTCACTGTGGGGACGACATCATCGATGCACTTATTGATGAAGCCAGTGACTGATGTGGTGTACTCCTCAATGCTATCTGAAGAATCCCGGAACATGTTCCAGTCTGTGCTAGCAAAACAGTCCTGTAGCTTAGCATCTGTGTCATCTGACCACTTTTTTATTAACCGAGTCACTGGTGCTTCCTGCTTTAGTTTTTGCTTATAAGCAGGAATCAGGAGGATAGAGTTATGGTCAGATTTGCCAAATGGAGGGCGAGGGAGAGCTTTGTATGCGTCTCTGTGTGTGGAGCAAAGGTGGTCTAGAGTTTTTTTCCCTCTGGTTGCACATTTAACATGCTGGTAGAAATTAGGTAGAACGGATTTAAGTTTCCCTGCATTAAAGTCCCCGGCCACTAGGAGCGCTGCATCTGGATGAGCGTTTTCCTGCTGATTTATGGCCTTATACAGCTCATTCAATGCAATCTTAATGCCAGCATTGAACACCAAACGTGTTTGCTTATTTTTTTCTTTAAGCAATGGCTTTTTTCTGGCCACTCTTCCGTAAAGCCCAGCTCTGTGGAGTGTACGGCTTAAAGTGGTCCTATAGACAGATACTCCAATCTCCGCTGTGGAGCTTTGCAGCTCCTTCAGGGTTATCTTTGGTCTCTTTGTTGCCTCTCTGATTAATGCCCACCTTGCCTGGTCCGTGAGTTTTGGTCGGCGGACCTCTCTTGGCAGGTTTGTTGTGGTGCCATATTCTTTCCATTTTAAAAAATAATGGATTTAATGGTGCTCTGTGGGATGTTCAAAGTTTCTAATATATTTGTAATACCCAACCCTGATCTGTACTTCTCCACAACTTTGTCCCTGACCTGTTTGGAGAGCTCCTTGGTCTTCATGGTGCCGCTTGCTTGGTGGTGCCCCTTGCTTAGTGGTGTTGCAGACTCTGGGGCCTTTCAGAACAGGTGTATATATACTGAGATCATGTGACAGATCATGTGACACTTAGATTGCACACATGCACTTTATTTAACTAATTATGTGACTTCTGAAGGTAATTGGTTGCACCAGATCTTATTTAGGGGCTTCATAGCAAAGGGGGTGAATACATATGCATGCACCACCTTTCTGTTATTTATTTTTTAGAATTCACTTCACCAATTTTGACTATTTTGTGTATGTCCATTACATGAAATCCAAATAAAATCAATTTAAATTACAGGTTGTAATGCAACAAAATAGGAAAAACGCCAAAGGGAATGAATACTTTTGCAAGGCACTGTAGCTCTATTTATTAATTCAACATGAGTAGCTAAGAGGTTGCTAAATGCTTAGCTAGTTTGCTCTGATTAGCTTAACATGTTGCTGCTAGCTTGCTACATTCTACTCTTTGCCTCAAGTCAGGAGACCAGTTTTATCTTAGAGATATTGTCACATTTGTCTGACTACTTGGTGCTTTCAAGACAACTGGGAATTCTGAAAAAAATACGAGGTCAAATCATGACGTCAGTGATCTTCAGGTACGTCGGAGCAGTAGAAAGATGCCAGAGTTTCCGACAAGGGATTCCGAGTTGGATGACTGTTCAAAAAAGGTTTTTCCCAGTTGAGTTAGTTTTTTCCCCGAGTTCCCAGCTGTCTTGAACACACTGAAGTCGGAAGTCGGAGATTTCTGAGTTCCCAGTTATTTTGAACGCGGAAACTGTAACACAATAATTATTTCAAAACATTACAACTTGTAGGCTAACAATTATTTTGACCAGATTCTCAGTTCAAACCTCCACCATGTTTTCAAAAATTGTGGATCTGTTAAACATTGCCCATTGACCTTTTAGAAACCAATCGGATGTGTTCTACCCTTAACCAATCAGATTGTTTTAGGGGTAGAAGGATTCCTTTATCCTATCCCAGGTATTCCTTAAAGAGGTGGGGTTTCAAATGTCTCCGGAAGGTGGTGAGTGACTCCGCTGTCCTGGCGTCGTGAGGGAGCTTGTTCCACCATTGGGGTGCCAGAGCAGCGAACAGTTTTGACTGGGCTGAGCGGGAACTATGCTTCCGCAGAGGAAGGGGAGCCAGCATGTCTAAAGAACTGTGGCCTCATAAATGTTGCTTAAATTTCACACTAAATTTCTACATGCGCCATTTCTGAAAAGTCTGCAGCACATACAAAAATATTGAGATTTATAAATTTGGCGCACGCAATACATACGCATGGTTAAACTGTGCACGTGTGAAAGAGCATTAAAACCTGTTATGGTGACAATAACACCTTTTATTTGCTGAATAATTTTGAACTATTGGCATTAGGCCATTGCATGCAAAATACTAATTTTTGTTCAATATTTAGTTTATCAATAGATTATTGGGTTTTTATACAACGGGTGGGTCTAATCCTGAATGCGGATAGGTTAAAAGCGCATTCCAGCCGGTGTCTATTCCACAAATTACCAGTAAATCTATGACGTTAAAATGACTATTTACTCTGTACCATCTGACTGTGCAATCCACTGTCTCATCAGCCCAGCCAGGCAAATTATAAACTTGATCTCCAATATAAAAAGCATCTAGACATTAGCTCACATTTCTTTTAGACTAACATTTCGTTTTCAACAGCAGAGATTTGTATAAACCTTGCTGTCTGTCTCTCCAACATTTGCAAAATTGTTTCAATATTCAAATTCGATCTCCAACTGTCCCATAGTAATGAACGTGTAGGGATCGGGAGTCGGGACGAGACAGGCAGGTAGCGTTTCTCAGCCACTCGAAATCATGAATCAGTTGGCATCATTTTTATGGATATATACAAAGAAATGGCAATTGAAAAAAAGGTAAAACGAAACGAAGTGCAGCTAGTTTGCAGTCTTTACAGCTTCAGTGTTTTAAGTGATTTTGTTAGCTATGTTGTTGGCTAACTCCTCTGAACAACAGTGTCGTGATGAGAGGGCACATTTTCTATGCCAGGCGAAATCGCGCCTCATTAGCTCATTATTATGGATGTATCCAAATAAATGTCACTAGAAAACAGCTTAAATAAATGCAAATGCAGCTACTGTTGTTATTCTTCTTGATGTTTGACGTGACTGTAAATTAGCCGTATTTGGCTAGCTAGCAAGCAAGGGATACGAACGTTGTCAGCCAGGATGGCAATGGAACATTAAGAACGAACGACTGAGTCGCGTCCACAGTTAAAGAACAAAAATACTAAATGACTGGGTCGCGTCTCTGGCAACGGAACCAATAGAACGAACGACCAGCCGGCTTGGGTAGCAACCCTATATTTGTGTCGGGACTATATCTTGTGGAAGGATGAAATAGTATGAATATATTAATCAAAATAACGTTTTTAATGAAAATATGTCAATCGTTATTTGAATATGTTGGTAACCCCTTGTATAAAAGTGATAATGCCCTCGAAGCCGGTGTTTGGAGGATATATTGGCACGGTTTGAACAACACCCCATGCCAATATATCCTCCAAACGCCGGTTTATCGGGCATTATCACTTAACTATGTCCTGCCTTGGTATAGGCTCTGAGATTACATTTACATTTACATCATTTAGCAGACGCTCTTATCCAGAGCGATTTACAAATTCGATTAAATAGGCAATGATGTTGGGCTCCTATTACACAACAATACTGTAGCCTACCTATACTGTCAAATATTTTACATAAGCTACCGGTCTGTTTACTGTGTTGGCAGAATGTTTTAATATTTAGCAGTAATTTATGCTGTATCTGGAAAAGGATTGTGTCACTTTCTGAAAGAGAAAACAATGACTAAACTTAACTCCACGATTTACGAAGTTTTTATAAAAAACTACTGATTTCAGCACCGAAAGAATAGTCACCAATTACACCGAACAATGTTGTCGGAGCTCCAGTCCGCCCACACTAGGCGCCACTTGACTACATCGGAAATTGTGGATTTGAGTTTAATCGGCGACTTTCTCCCAACATAAATAGGATGGATTGCCTGCAAATTCTAGGGCAGGCTACTATTTACACTTATAGGCTACTGTTATTTTTTTAAATATATATATATAGATGTTTAACAAAACATGAACACGACAGTATTCATTACTTGGTTTTTGTGATAAATGTGAATGTAAAAACTGTTTTGATAATAGTTTTCATACACATACCTTGTCCGTAATGTAGAGGCCTATGGGATTTTCATTGAAGAGATAACTTACTTACTTACTTACTTTATTGTCCCCATGGGGAAATTTTGTTGCAGTGTCATGTACACATTTAAAGTGGCGTTAAATACAAAACAAGATTGACAATACAACTTTCAATAACAGTCACGCACCAATAAAAGTAAGAAATAAGAAATAAAACATTTAAAACATTTAAAACAAAGACTAGCCTGCTGGCCTTACGGGGTCAATGGGAACATTTGCCCGAGCTATTTAAGAGGGATATCACACCTGGCACAAATGATTGTCTCGTTCTATTTTTCCTGCTGAGGGGTGCCCTATACCTACGCCCAGAGGGGAGTAATTCAAAGTCCAGGTACAGGGGGTGATAAGGGAGGAGGATGGTACATGTGATCTGCATAACATTCCAATACCAATTAACCTACCTTTGTATGCCTCCTAGTCTGTATACCTGCAGACACAGACACAAAAGTGAGGCGTTCCGTCATTTGCACCCAATACAGCTAGCCTTCAACATATTCTTATATCATACATATTCTTACCTCTTTGTTGATTTTCAGTTTTAGAAAGATTTGCACATACAGTACCAGTCAAAAGTTTGGACACACCTACTCATTCAAGTTTTTCTTGATTTATTTGTATTTTTTACATTGTAGAATAATAGTGAAGACATCAAAACTATGAAATAACACATATGGAATCATGTAGTAACCCAAAAAGTGTTAAACAAATCAAAATATATTTTATATTTGAGATTCTTCAAATAGCCACCCTTTGCCTTGATGACAGCTTTGCACACTCTTGGCATTCTCTCAACCAGCTTCACCTGGAATGCTTTTCCAACAGTCTTGAAGGAGTTCCCACATATGCTGAGCACTTGTTGGCTGCTTTTCCTTCACTCTGCCGTCCGACTCATCCCAAACCATCTCAATTGGGTTGAGGTCGGGGGATTGTGTAAGCCAGGTCATCTGATGCAGCACTTCATCACTCTCCTTCTTGGTAAAATAGCCCTTACAGAGCCTGGAGGTGTGTTGGGTCATTGTCCTGTTGAAAAACAAATGATAATCCCACTAAGCCCAAACCAGATGGGTCCTCTGTAGCTCAATTGGTAGAGCATGGCGCTTGTAACGCCAGGGTAGTGGGTTCGATCCCCGGGACCACCTATACGTAAATGGCATATTATTATTATGGCGTATCGCTGCAGTATGCTGTGGTAGCCATGCTGGTTAAGTGTGCCTTGAATTCTAAATAAATCACAGACAATGTCACCAGCAAAGCACCTCCACACCATAACACCTCCTCCTCCATGCTTAACGGTGGGAACTACACATACGGAGATCATCCGTTCACCCACACCACATCTCACAAAGACAAGGCGGTTTGAACCAAAAACCTCCAATTTGGACTCCAGACCTAAGGACACATTTCCACCGGTCTAATATCCATTGCTCATTTTTCTTGGCCCAAGCAGGTCTCTTCTTATTATTGGTGTCCTTTAGTAGTGGTTTCTTTGCAGCAATTCGACCATGAAGGCCTGATTCACACAGTCCCCTCTGAACAGTTGATGTTGAGATGTGTCTGTTACTTGAACTCTGTGAAGCATTTATTTTGGCTGCAATTTCTGAGGCTGGTAACTCTAATGAACTTATCCTCTGCAGCAGAGGTAACTCTGGGTCTTCCATTCCTGTGGCGGTCCTCATGAGAGCCAGTTTCATCATAGCGCGTGATAGTTTTTGCGACTGCACTTGAAAAAAAATATTAAACGTTCTTGAAATGTTCGGTATTGACTGACCTTGTCTTAGAGTAATGATGGACTGTCGTTTCTCTTTGCTTATTTGAGCTGTTGTTGCTATAATATGGACTTGGTTTTTTACCAAATAGGGCTATCTTCTGTCGTCGTGAGGGAGCTTGTTCCACCATTGGGGTGCCAGAGCAGCGAACAGTTTTGACTGGGCTGAGCGGGAACTATGCTTCCGCAGAGGAAGGGGAGCCAGCAGGCCGGAGGTGGATGAACGCAATGCCCTCGTTTGGGTGTAGGGACTGATCAGAGCCTGAAGGTACGGAGGTGCCGTTCCCCTCACTGCTCCATAGGCAAGCACCATGGTCTTGTAACGGATGCGAGCTTCAACTGGAAGCCAGTGGAGTGTGCGGAGGAGGGGGGTGACGTGAGAGAACTTGGGAAGGTTGAACACCAGACGGGCTGCGGCATTCTGGATGAGTTGTAGGGGTTTAATGGCACAGGCAGGGAGCCCAGCCAACAGCGAGTTGCAGTAATCCAGACGGGAGATGACAAGTGCCTGGATTAGGACCTGTGCCGCTTCCTGTGTAAGGCAGGGTCGTACTCTCCGAATGTTGTAGAGCATGAACCTGCAGGATCGGGTCACCGCCTTGATGTTAGCGGAGAACGACAGGGTGTTGTCCAGGGTCACGCCAAGGCTCTTCGCACTCTGGGAGGAGGACACAACGGAGTTGTCAACCGTGATGGCGAGATCATGGAACGGGGAGTCCTTCCCCGGGAGGAAGAGTAGCTCCGTCTTGCCAGGGTTCAGCTTGAGGTGGTGATCCGTCATCCATACTGATATGTCTGCCAGACATGCAGAGATGCGATTCGCCACCTGGTTATCAGAAGGGGGAAAGGAGAAGATTAGTTGTGTATCGTCAGCGTAGCAATGATAGGAGAGGCCATGTGAGGATATGACAGAGCCAAGTGACTTGGTGTATAGGGAGAAAAGGAGAGGGCCTAGAACTGAGCCCTGGGGGACACCAGTGGTGAGAGCACGTGGTGCGGAGACAGCTTCTCGCCACGCCACTTGGTAGGAGCGACCGGTCAGGTAGGACGCAATCCAGGAGTGAGCCGCGCCGGAGATGCCCAGCTCGGAGAGGGTGGAGAGGAGGATCTGATGGTTCACAGTATCAAAGGCAGCAGACAGGTCTAGAAGGACAAGAGCAGAGGAGAGAGAGTTAGCTTTAGCAGTGCGGAGACCCTCCGTGACACAGAGAAGAGCAGTCTCAGTTGAATGACCAGTCCTGAAACCTGACTGGTTTGGATCAAGAAGGTCATTCTGAGAGAGATAGCGAGAGAGTTGGCTAAAGACGGCACGCTCAATAGTTTTGGAAAGAAAAGAAAGAAGGGATACTGGTCTGTAGTTGTTGACATCAGTGGGATCAAGTGTTGGTTTTTTGAGAAGGGGTGCAACTCTCGCTCTCTTGAAGACGGAAGGGACATAGCCAGCGGTCAAGGATGAGTTGATCAGCGAGGTGAGGTAGGGGAGAAGGTCACCGGAGATGGTCTGGAGAAGAGAGGAGGGGATGGGGTCAAGCGGGCAGGTTGTTGGGCGGCCTGCAGTCACTAGTCGCAAGATTTTATCTGGAGAGAGAGGGGAGAAAGAAGTCAAAGCATAGGGTAGGGCAGTGTGAGCAGCACCAGCAGTGTCATTAGACTTAACAAACGAGGATCGGATGTCGTCAACCTTCTTTTCAAAGTGGTTGACGAAGTCATCCACAGAGAGGGAGGAGGGGGGGGGGGGGGGGAGGATTCAGCAGTGAGGAGAATGTGGCAAAGAGCTTCCTAGGGTTAGAGGCAGATGCTTGTAATTTAGAGTGGTAGAAAGTGGCCTTAGCAGCAGAAACAGATGAAGAAAATGTAGAGAGGAGGGAGTGAAAAGATGCCAGGTCGGCAGGGAGTTTAGTTTTCTTCCATTTCCGCTCAGCTGCAGATCAGGGTTGGGTAATAAAAAAATATCAGAAACTTTGAACATCCCACGGAGCACCATTAAATCCATTATTAAAAAATTGAAAGAATATGGCACCACAACAAACCTGCCAAGAGAGGGCCGCCCACCAAAACTCAAGGACCAGGCAAGGAGGGTATTAATCAGAGAGGCAACAAAGAGACCAAAGATAACCCTGAAGGAGCTGCAAAGCTCCACAGCGGAGATTGGAGTATCTGTCCATAGGACCACTTTAAGACGTACACTCCACAGAGCTGGGCTTTACGGAAGAGTGGCCAGAAAAATGCCATTGCTTAAAGAAAAAAATAAGCAAACACGTTTGGTGTTCGCCAAAAGGTATGTGGGAGACTCCCCAAACATATGGAAGAAGGTACTCTGGTCTCATGAGACTCAAATTGAGCTTTTTGGCCATCAAGGAAAACGCTATGTCTAGCGCAAACCAACACCTCTCATCACCCCGAGAACACCATCCCCACAGTGAAGCATGGTGGTGGCAGCATCATGCTGTGGGGATGTTTTTCATCGGTAGGGACTGGGAAACTGGTCAGAATTGAAGGAATGATGGATGGCGCTAAATACAGGGAAATTCTTGAGGGAAACCTGTTTCAGTCTTCCAGAGATTTGAGACTGGGACGGAGGTTCACCTTCCAGCAGGACAATGACCCTAAGCATACTGCTAAAGCAACACTTGAGTGGTTTAAGGGGAAACATTTAAATGTCTTGGAATGGCCTAGTCAAAGCCCAGACCTCAATCCAATTGAGAATCTGTAGTTTCACTTAAAGATTGCTGTACACCAGTGGAACCCATCCAACTTGACGGAGCTGGAGCAGTTTTGCCTTGATGAATGGGCAAAAATCCCAGTGGCTAGATGTGCCAAGCTTATAGAGATATACCCCAAGAGACTTGCAGCTGTAATTGCTGCAAAAGGTGGCTCTACAAAGTATTGACTTTGGGGGGGGTGAATAGTTATGCACGCTCAAGTTTCACAATAAAAAATATTTTGCATCTTCAAAGGGGTAGGCATGCTGTGTAAATCAAATGATACCAACTCCCCAAAAATAAATTTTAATTCCAGGTTGTAAGGTAACAAAATAGGAAAAATGCCAAGGGGGGTGAATACTTTCGCAAGCCACTGTAAAGAGGCCCCTGGAGACTGCGTCCAAGATGTCTGACCATTGTTTTCAAGGTAATTTACTCATGTTCGCATACACCAATTCATGGACCATCTATATCAGGGTTGCCTCCGGTTTACATGGACCAACATCACATGCACAATAGCACTCAGTGCACATAGGAAGCAGTGCATGTTGATTTCGACGTTATCATTTTTGTTTGTTTATAAACAGTGACAACACTCCCATGTTGATATGAACCTTGCTGTTGGAAAACCACAGTAGTGTCTGACTTTCGGGTGTCGCAGATGCATCTCCCCCAACTTTACTCCTGTGAGTAAATTTGAATAATTAAATGGATGTTTTGTGCACAAAGGTGATGA
Source organism: Coregonus lavaretus (assembly GCF_964263955.1). Taxonomy (NCBI): domain Eukaryota; kingdom Metazoa; phylum Chordata; class Actinopteri; order Salmoniformes; family Salmonidae; genus Coregonus; species Coregonus lavaretus. Next base: position 13,176,788 of record NC_140019.1, read on the forward strand.
CTAAAGTGTCTTATTAGGACTTTTCGATGTGGCCATCTTTGGAACTTGTCTTTCTGGGCTAGGCGTCAGTTAAACTGCAGTACCAAAGCAAGACTGTATGACTAGTCGAAACTGCGCTTCTAGACCGGAACCCTGGCCCCTTGGGTGGGGGGTGACGAACTTGACGACGTCACAACGACCTGAGGTCAATGGGTTCAGAAGAATATCAACAAAACTTTATAAAAATATATATATACAGTATATATACCACCACCCAAAAGGGTACTTGGCAAGTGAGAGTGCAAAGGGGCATGTGCTGAGCACAGGTTGACTCCTGCCCCAGTATCTGTGCATTAGAGACCTCTCTCTAACTTACGGAAGTCCAGAGAGGACATATTAATAAATAAATAAATCCCTCGTTATGTCGAGATCACAATTTATTTATCTCATGATCACGACATAACAAAAGTTGTTTTGTCGAGATTTACATTTACATTTTAGTCATTTAGCAGACGCTCTTATCCAGAGCGACTTACATTATTATATATATATATATATTTCCCATCACAAGATACTTTTCTCATGATCATGGCATAACAAAAGTTGTTTTGTCGAGATCACGAGATAAACTCTATAAATAGGAGTGGACGCATTGATTGATTGACAGTATGGCTGTGACGGCAGAGCCCACAGTGAATCAACACATATGTTTTTATTGATTGCTGCACTAAGGGATGGTACATTTCATGCTAATATCATGCTTTCATTTGTGCTCATTTTCAGTTTATAAGTTAGAATGTTAGCAAGCTAAATGTAATTTACCTTCAGCTAAGAGCTCTTGGGGCATCTAAGCCCTCCTGGGGCATTTATTTTTGGGGCCTTCCTCTGACACCGCCTAGTATATAGGCACTAGATGGCAGGAAGCTTGGCCCCAGTGATGTACTGGGTTGTACACACTACCCTCTGTAGTGCCTTACGGTCGGATGCCGAGCAGTTGCCATACCAGGCGGTGATGCAACCGGTCAGGATGCTCTCGATGGTGCAGCTGTATAACCTTTTGAGTATCTGGGGACCCGTGCCAAATATTTTCAGTCTCCTGAGGGGGAAAAGGCGTTGTCGTGCCCTTTTCACGACTTTCTTGGTGTGTTTGGACAATGATAGTTTGTTGGTGATGTGGACACCAAAGAACTTGAAACTCTCGACCCACTCCACTACAGCCCCGTCGATGTGAATGGGGGCTTGTTCGGCCCTCCTTTTCCTGTAGTCCATGATCATCTCCTTTGTCTTGCTCACGTTGAGGGAGAGGTTGTTGTCCTGTCACCCACTGCTAAGTCTCTGACCTCCTCCCTATAGATTGCATAATCTGTGGATCTGTTGGGGCGGTATGCGAATTGGAATGGGTCTAGGGTTTCCGGGATGACGGTGTTGATGTGAGCCATGACCAGCCTTTAAAAGCTCTTTCCGGTAGCATCAACATTATGTACAAAATAAGTTACAAAAAATTAAAAAAAAACACAAAATAGCACAATTGGTTAGGAGCCCGTAAAACGACAGCCATCCCCTCCGGCGCCATTCTGTCAATATTCACTGTCTTCTTGGTAATCAACTCCAGTGTAGATTTGGCCTTTTGTTTTAGATTATTCTCCTGCTGAAAGATCAATTCATCTCCCAGTGTGAACAAGGTTTTCCTCTAGGATTTTGCCTGTGCTTAGCTCCTATCTGTATCTTTTTTATCCTGAAAAACTCCCCAGTCCTTAACGATTACAAACATACCCATAACATGATGAGGCCACCACTATGCATGAAAATATGGAGAATGGTACTCAGTAATGTGTTGTATTGGATTTGCCCCAAATATAACACTTTGTATTCAGGACAAAAAGTTAACTGCCTTGCCACATTTTTTGCCTTGCCTTGTTGCAAACAGGATGCATGTTTTGGATTTTTTAAATTCTGTACAGGCTTCCTTCTTTTCACTCTGTCAGTTAGGTTAGTATTGTGGAGTAACTACAATGTTGTTGATCCATCCTCAGTTTTTTCCTATTACAGCCATTAAACTCTGTAACTGTTTTAAAGTCACCATTGGTGAAATCCCTGAGCGGTTTCCTTCCTCTCCGGCAACTGACTTGGTGTATTGATACAACATCCCAATGCTCAAATGGATATTCAATGTCTGCTTTTTTCCCATCTACCAATAGGTGCCCTTCTTTGCGAGGCATTGGAAAACTTCCCTGGTCTTTGTGGTTGAATCTGTGTTTGAAATTCACTGCTCGACTGATGGACCTTACAGATAATTGTATGTGTGGGGTACAGAGATGAGGTAGACATTCAAAAATCATGTTAAAAACTGTTATTGCACATAGAGTGAGCCCTTGCAACTTATTACGTGACTTGTTAAACTCATTTTTACTCCTGAACTTATTTAGGCTTGCCATAAGAAAGGGGTTGAATACTTATTGACTCAAGACATTTCAGCTTTTGTAAAAATGTTGAAAAACATAATTCCACTTTGACATTATGGGGTATTGTGTGTAGGCCAGTGACAAAACATCTATATTTAATCCATTTTCAATTCAGGCTGTAACACAACAAAATGTGAAAGAAATTAAGGGGTGTGAATACTTTCTGAAGGCACTGTAACTTGGCTAATTTTGTTAGCTAGCTATATAGCTAGCTTGTTATATATATGCTGTTTGTTAGCTTGCATAACTGATATGTGTATAATTGTAAGGGACACTTCATGTTTTATGGATAATATTTAAATGTATATAGTGTGTGAGCTCCATTCCTGACAGGCTGATCAGATTCAATTTCAGCCACAGCTTTATCAGATTCAATAGCCGCCTCAGAGTGTGAGAGTGTGATTTGAAGGAGTCAGGCGCAGGAGGGTAAATCACAGAATACAGAGTTTATTCCGTAGTGCACAGTTACGCTGGATAGCGTCAACAGTCCAGGGCGCAAAACAGGTGCACTGGAACAAATATACCCCGGCAATACAAAGTACAGGAAGCTCCACTCATATGAAACAATCACCCACAAGGACAAGGGGGCAGAGGGAACACATACTAATTTTTTATACCTTTATTTAACTAGGCAAGTCAGTTAAGAACAAATTCTTATTTCCAATGACGGCCTACACCGGCCAAACCTGGACAACCCTATGTGACCCAATCACGTCCGGTTGTGATACAGCCTGGAATCGAACCAGGGGGTCTGTAGTGATGCCTCAAGCCCTGAGATGCAGTGTCTTAGACCGCTGCGCCACTCGGGAGCACAATGAGGGGAATATGAACCAGGTGTGTGTAATTGACAGGACAAGACAAATGGAATGATGAGATATGGAGTGGCAGTGGCTAGAAGGCCGGTGATGACGAACGCCGAAGCCTGCCCAAACAAGGAGGGGAGGCAGCTTCGGAGGAAGTCGTGACACAGAGGCTGATAAGTCAGGATGCTGCCTAGTAGGCTTTCTGCAAGGAGCCTTACATATGAAACAGCCTACAAGGCAGCCTCTGAGGCTGCTATATAATCAGATCAGCCTGCCAGTAATAGAGTTCACCCACTCTGGATTATATGCATCAGCCTATAAAGCGCTGACAGCTAATCTGCCTGCAAGGAGCCTTACCTATGAAACCGCCTCCAAGGCAGCGTCCTAACTTATCAGCCTCTGAAGCTGAAATTGAATCTGATCAGCCTGTCAGGAATGGAGCTCACCCACTGTAAATGTAAACATTATCCACAAATCATGAAGTGTCCCTTATAATTATACACATATCAGTTATGCAAGCTAACAACTAGCATAGTTATGCAAGCAAACAACCACAAGACTAGGTAGCTAACTAGCCACAAGACTAGCAAAGTTAGCTGCGTTGTTCCTTGCATGCGATTGGCTGTAGTCTTGGGGGTGGCACGCAGCCTGGGAGATGATGCTACCGGTCAGGCATCGCTCAGAGCTTAAATGCCCCGCATTGCATCAACACAGCCACAGGGCTCCTTGATGGTGGTTATCGTGCATCTGAACAAATGAACTGATGATGCATGGTACTTTTGATTATCTTGTGATCTCGACAAAACAACTTTTGTTATTTTGTGATCACGAGAAAATGATCTTGTGATCTCGACAAAACAACTTTTGTTATTTTGTGATCACAAGAAAATTATCTTGTGATCTCGAAAAAACAACTTTTGTTATGTCGTGATCATGAGATAAATAAGTTGTGATCTCGACATAACGAGGGAAAACATTTTTTTATTCATATGTCTTCTACTAACGCCCAGAAAGCTACGATTCGAATTCTCATTCACCATTTTTGTAAGCGTTATAATGTCAAAATACGTTCGTTACTCACCAAATATGGAGTTTCGCTGGGCAACTATCTTCATTTACTCCTGTTATGGCAGGTATGTACTTCCAAAAAAGGTCTAAATAAAAATGTACAAGGTACCTCCAATGTACTGTATCACGCATTACTGCCATGGACAAGTCTGAAGTAGGTTTCTTATACATTTTTATTTATACATTTTTGGAAGTACATACCGGCCGTGTAACGGGAGTAAATGAAGATAGTTGCTCACCGAAACTCCATATTTAGTGAGTAACTCATGTATTTTGACATTATAACGCTTGCAGAGCTGGTGAATGGGAGTTTGAATCAGAGCTTTCTGGGCGTTAGAGAGGTCTCTAACGCACATATACTGGGGCAGTTAACTCCTATCTGTGAACGTGCCTGTTGAAGGGAAAGAAAATAATCATCACATATAATTGAATGGAAAGTCCTTTGACTTACGTTCCCCATGATGACTCCTTAGCCCACCCTCCTCTCTGAAATAATTGTTTTTGATCATCGTAAAAAGAGATGTGCAATTATGCAAAATAGCAACAGATTGCTTATTAACTACAGATCAGAACAAGACAAGACTGGCCCTCTCATCTTCTGCTCATTTCACCTGAATCTCCTTTTCTCTTGGCCCCCTTCTTCACTTTAGTGAGTTGGATGGAGTGACTGAGAAGGCCAAATGGGGTGAACCAAACCTGAAGGCATGCAAGCCGGTGATCACCATCTCTGATCTGGACAATGTCACCGTCACAGCAAGTAAGTCCCTTGTGCAGTCTAAATACCAGTGACTAGGTTCTGGTGAAATAACAGTAATTTGTCATGTATTACACTGTACCTACGGCATACATGTTCTTCCCTTTCCCTTTGTTTTTCTGTAGTATTATATTCAAATATTACAATATATTGTATTACATAACATTGGACTTTGTGTCTTTTCCTCCCAGACAACTCAGCAGACGTGGTGGACATGATTGAGGACCTCCTGGGTGTCGAGGGGGACCTGAGTGACTCCCAGCTGGCCACCGTGGTCCAGAAGCTGGATGAGGTTCTGGGGGTCAGTACAGTGACCCCTGCCCTTGGCGAGGACATTGTCAGCATAATCGCTGACATCCTGGGGTCCAGTTCTGACCTATCAGCGGTCGCCAACAAGTAAGGGAAAGGGACAATGGGGAGAGGGAATATGGTTGCATTACAAGAGTACATTTGAATCTTGCCTTGTCTCATTTTCTTCATCCTCTGCTGTCCTTTATGGCAAATATGTCACGCACATTTCCCATCACGTTCCCAACAGCATACTGGGTATCACAGGCAGCGTAGGGGACCAGATGGATTTCCCTGAGGAGTCACAAAATGTGACCGTCCCCTCCCTGGCTCTCTCCATGATCAATGTAGATCCAGGCCAGTTCCAGGGCCTCACGTTTGGTGTGTCCTCCTTTTCAACTGGCCTTGCTCCAGAGGTAAGACAGTAATAACACTCTATTTTCTGGTCAGGCACCTACTGGATTTGACATGCAGTGGCTATCACAGCTGACAGAGATACAGTGTCTATACTCCAGCAGTGCCTTGCAAAAGTATTCATCCCCCTTGGCGTTTTTCCTATTTTGTTGCATTACAACCTGTAATTTAAATGAATTTTTATTTGGATTTCATGTAATGGACATACACAAAATAGTCCAAATTGGTGAAGTGAAATGAAAAAAATTACTTGTTAAAAAGAATTCTAAAATATAAATAACGGAAAAGTGGTGCGTGCATATGTATTCACCCCCTTTGCTATGAAGCCCCTAAATAAGATCTGGTGCAACCAATTACCTTCAGAAGTCACATAATTAGTTAAATAAAGTCCACCTGTGTGCAATCTAAGTGTCACTAGATCTGTCACATGATCTCAGTATATATACACCTGTTCTGAAAGGCCCCAGAGTCTGCAACACCACTAAGCAAGCGGCACCATGAAGACCAAGGATCTCTCCAAACAGGTCAGGGACAAAGTTGTGGAGAAGTACAGATCAGGGTTGGGTAATAAAAAAATATCCGAAACTTTGAACATCCCACGGAGCACCATTAAATCCATTATTAAAAAATGGAAAGAATATGACACCACAACAAACCTGCCAAGAGAGGGCTGCCCACCAAAACTCTCAGACCAGGCAAGGAGGGCATTAATCAGAGAGGCAACAAAGAGACCAAAGATAACCCTGAAGGAGCTGCAAAGATCCACAGCGGAGATTGGAGTATCTGTCCATAGGACCCCTTTAAGACGTACACTCCACAGAGCTGGGCTTTAAGGAAGAGTGGCCAGAAAAAAGCCATTGCTTAAAGAAAGAAATAAGCAAACACATTTGGTGTTCGCCAAAAGGCATGTGGGAGACTCCCCAAACACATGGAAGAAGGTACTCTAGTCAGATGAGACTAAAATTGAGCTTTTTCATTTTTCATCAGCAGGGACTGGGAAACTGGTCAGAATTGAAGGAATGATGGATGGCGCTAAATACAGGGAAATTCTTGAGGGAAACCTGTTTCAGTCTTCCAGAGATTTGAGACTGGGTTCACCTTCCAGCAGGACAATGACCCTAAGCATACTGTTAAATTAACACTCGAGTGGTTTAAGGGGAAACATTTAAATGTCTTGGAATGGCCTAGTCAAAGCCCAGACCTCAATCCAATTGAGAATCTGTGGTATGACTTAAAGATTGCTGTACACCAGCGGAACCCATCCAAGTTGAAGGAGCTGGAGCAGTTTTGCCTTGAAGAATGGGCAAAAATCCCAGTGGCTAGATGTGCCAAGCTTATAGAGACATACCCCAAGAGACTTGCAGCTGTAATTGCTGCAAAAGGTGGCTCTACAAAGTATTGACTTTGGGGGTGGGGGGTGAATAGTTATGCATGCTCAAGTTTATTTCTTGTTTGTTTCACCCCCAAAAATATTTTGCATCTTCAAAGTGGTAGGCATGTTGTGTAAATCAAATGATACAAACCCTCCCCCAAAATCAACTTTAATTCCAGGTTGTAAGGCAACAAAATAGGAAAAATGCCAAGGGGGGTGAATACTTTCGCAAGACACTGTACCTGTCCTGTCAATATAAATGTCAGATCATTTTTTGCTCGAGTCCTTCCTTACTGAAAATCAATTGCGTGAAACACTGGACTGTTTTTACTCCATTCAAATGAGGGCATGGCCTTGAATGAACAGAGAAATGTAGGACACATGCAGAGGTTATTGTGAAACAGTTAAAGGTTTCTCGGAATGACTCTAGCCTGTAGCATTAATTTCTAGTTAACCTTCAATGTGGAAAAACAGCACATGATTTATACACAGGGAGAAAAAGGTGTAGATTCACGTGCAGAGCGCGGCAGGTGTTTATTTCGCCTTCGCAGAAGGCAGGAATTTTGGTCACAGGCTGGCAATGGTCATACACAGGTAGGCAAACAGGCAGGTGAATCAAAAACGAGGACTGAAGGCTATAACTGGTTCTCAGAAACGAGCTAGGAAAAGGCTTAGTAGAGTCAAAATGAACAATACCTCACAAGGCACAAACAGAATGAATTGAACTAAATAAGGAGCTGATGAGACCAGGTGAGTAACTAACACAGGTGAAATCAATGAACAGAAATGAAAGACAGGGCTACGTTCAAGAACACAAAGAAACAGGACTACGTTCAAGAACACAAGGTGAACTAAGAAAATAAATACAGAACCTTACAGTTTTACAATAACAGTGTTTATTCCAACACGTGTCCAGTGTTTTCACTGTGGTGTAATGACCAATTACAGTTATATATGACGACTTGAATAAATAATTATACATACGTTTTGATTATTTCAAATCAAATCAAAGTTTATTGGTCGCGTACACAGTTTAGCAGGTGTTATAGTGGGTGCAGCGAAATGCTTATGTTACTACCTCCTAACAATGCATTAAAAAGTCATGTAAGGGGGAAAAAAGACAAGAAATCAAGAACGGCGGGATAAATCTGATTAAAAACCCAAATGCAATCTATACGTACTGTATAACGTTATACACCGGGAGAATTTACACAAGATCAGCTTAGAAAGATATGTACAGCAGTAGAATAATATGTCAAGGATCCAGTGTATAAATAAATATGGGCAGCAGGTAGCTTAGTAGTTAAGAGCGTTGTGCCAGTAACCGAAAGGTCGCTGGTTCTAATCCCTGAGCCGACTAAGTGAAAAGTCTGTCGGTGCCCTTGAGCAAGGCACTTAACCCTAATTGCTCCTGTGAGTCACTCTGGATAAGAGCGTCTGCTAAATGACTAAAATGTAGTGTGTTTAAACAGTATAACTAAAATACAATGTACAGTAGTAGAAATATTATGATGAGCTACGTTGGGGATACAGTATTTAAATACACAGTGTGAAACAGGAAGTGACCAGTGGTTCAATGTCTCTATAGCATGGGACAGCAGTGTTGGCTGTGTGTGTGTGTAAGTGAGTGTGCATCACCTGGTAAGTATATGTACACCTCTTTCTGTTGTAGATCTTTGTCAACCAGACATTCATGAGTCAGCCTTCCGACGGCAGAGTGGTGTCCATCTCTCTACCCCATGCCCTTCAGAACTTCTTCCCCGAGGAAAACAAAAAAAAGAGAGTTCAGTTCCACTTCTATGGCATACAGGAGCTCTTCAGGGTGATGCCATCTACAACATATGAGGTGTATAATTATTTTGGTTAATTAATAATTAATAAGGAAGGATACTACAGGTGTTTAATGGTTTTCTTATTTTAAATGAAAACTTGCAGCAAATGTACAATCATTCAGTGTTAAAGTTTTATGATCATTCACAGGACCCAAAGACCAACTGGACGCTGAATAGTTACGTGGTGTCTGCCAGTGTCAACAACAGCAATGTCAGCAACCTAAGGAATCCCGTGGTGGTGACACTTAGTCACCTCAAGCCGAAAGAGGTGAGGAATGAAAAATAGCTTCATTTTACCACTGAGCGTAGTAATGTTTCTGCTTTAGCGCCTGACTAGCTACATCCTTTGCTTCCCCAACAGAAAAACGACAAGGTGGCGTGTGTGCATTGGGACTTCCAGAAGAACAATGGGAGTGGTGGGTGGGACAGCAACGGCTGTGAGACACTACCAAGCATCACCGCTTATCAGACCACCTGCCACTGTTACCACCTGACCCATTTTGGCGTGCTCCTGGTGAGTCGTCTTTGTTCAAATCACATAACTGCATTAGTACAGTGCATCTGGACTGATATATTATGCTCCTTTTGACCTTTGACCTCTGTGGTGTCCTACAGGATGTGTCAAGGACTCCTATCAGTGAGGCTGACCAGCAGACACTGATGGTCATCTCCTACCTGGGCTGTGGTGTGTCCTCCATCTTCCTGGGCATCAGCCTGCTCACCTACATGGTCTTTGAGTAAGTCAGCATCCAGACATATAGACATATAGAATATTGTTCTCTATTTTTCTGTATCCCTTCACATCTCTCCCCCTTTTCTCTCTGTATTATCTAATCTCCTCCTGTACTTCATCTGCCACTCTCACCATTCCTCTCATTCTCACTCTCTTTCCACTCATCTCCCAATTTCTCACCCTGTGCCTCTATCTCTATCTCTCACACACTTTCTCCTTTCCACTGTCACAGGAAGCTGCGTCGAGACTATCCGTCTAAGATCCTCATCAACCTCACTGTGGCTCTGCTGGGCCTCAACCTGGTTTTCCTGCTGGACTCCTGGCTGTCCTCCTTCGGCTGCTACGGCCTCTGCATCACCACGGCAGCCACGCTGCACTACTTCCTGTTAGCCTCATTCACCTGGATGGGCCTGGAGGCCGTCCACATGTACTTCGCTCTGGTCAAGGTCTTCAACGTTTACATCCCCTCCTACATCCTCAAGTTCTGCGCCCTCGGCTGGGGTAAGCCAAGGCAGTCTGAGGCAAAATAAGGACACTTGTAATAACATCTTTAAAGTAACTGTCCAATTAAAATCTTTTAAAAGCTCATAATCTGTTAACTCATACCCAAATAATGTCGTTGACTCGTCCTATACTTGTATTTGTGGCCAAATCAAAAATTTGAGAAAAAACTCTTAAAAACCCCAACTCAAACCGTTTACAAAATGCTTGCTATTTCCTCAGAGAGGATGATGTCATGTTTTTGGCTGAGATGTCTCATTGGCTGAGCTGGCCAATCAGCTGTTTACTTGTCATTAATATTTTTATGGCCGAGGATACAAACACTGAGTTTTCGCCCCCGCCCCGCACCTCTGGAAATGTCTTTCTCAAAACTAAGAATCCGAATCACGTTCTGCGCATGTGTTATTTTACAAACACATTGAAGTTTCTCTCTTTACACTATGCTTTACTCAGCCTCTTCTGAACCCTCAACCAATTTGAGCGAATGATAATGTAGCCTCATATTTCTGAACAGCTGAAATAAAAACTTGGTGGTGATTGGAACGAACATTCCAAAAATATATACATTGCCTTCAGAAAGTATTCATACCCCTTGACTTTTTTCACATTTTGTTTTGTTACAGCCTGAATTTAAAATTGAGATTTTTTTTAGAAATGATTACAAATTAATACAAAATGAAAAGCTGAAATGTCTTCAGTCAATAAGTATTCAACCCCTTTGTTATGGAAAGACAAAATAAGTTCAGGAGTAACAATTTGCTTAACAAGTAACCTAATGAGTTGCATGGACTCACTCTGTGTGCAATAAAAGTGTTTAACAGGATTTTTTTATGACTTCCTCATCTCTGTACCCCACACATACAATTATCTGTAAGGTCCCTCAGTCGAGCAGTGATTTCAAACACAGATTCAACCACAAAGACCAGGGAGGTTTTCCAATGCCTTGTAAAGAAGGGTATCTATTGGTAGATTGGTAAAAATAAAAAAGCAGACATTGAATATCCCTTTGAGCATGGTGAAGTTATTAATGACACTTTGGATGGTCTATCAATACACCCAGTCACTACAAAGATACAAGCGTCATACCTAACTTAGTTGCCAGAGAGGAAGGAAACTGCTCAGGGTTTCACCATGAGGCCAATGGTGACTTTAAAACAGTTACAGAGTTTAATGGCTATGACAGGAGAAAACTCAGGATGGATCAACAACATTGTAGTTACTCCACAATACTAACCTAAATGACAGAGTGAAAAGTAGGAAGCCTTTACAGAATAAAAATATTCTAAAACACGCATCCTGTTTGAAATAAGTCTAAAGTAAGGCTAAAGTAAAACTGTGAAACATTTGGCAAAGAAATTAACTTTATGTCCTGAATACAACGTGCTGTTTGGGGCAAATCCAACACAACCCATCACTGAGTACCACTCTTGATATTTTCAAGCATGGTGGTGGCTGCATCATGTTAGGGGTATGCTTGTCATCGGAAAGAATGAGGGAGTTTTTTAGGATACAAATAAATGGAATAGAGCTAAGCAAAGGCAAAATCCTAGAGGAAAACCTGGTTCAGTCTGCTTTCCAACAGACACTGGGAGAGAAATTCACATTTCAGCAGGACAATAACCAAAAAAACAAGGCCAAATATACTCTGAAGTTGCTTACAAAGACAACGTCGAATGTTCCTGAGTGGCCGAGTTACAGTTTTGACATAAATTGGCTTGAAAATGGCTTTCTAGCAATGATCAACAACCAACTTGACAGAGCTTGAAGAATTTTAAAAAGAATAATGTGCATATATCAGAGTTTTGTGTGATGATGTAATCTTTATAGTAATGCTGCCATATAGCCAGAGTTGCTGAAAAAAGAACTCTACCTCCCAATAGCAATGTCTGCACATTAAATTGCTATTGGCTGCCTCTCTGTGTCTTGATTGTTGATATGCTGTGTATATACACTACCAGTCAAGAGTTTGGACACACCTACTCATTCAAGGGTTTTTCTTTATTTTGATAATTTTTTACATTGTAGAAGAATAGTGAAGACATCAAACCTATTAAATAACACATATGGAATCATGTAGTAACCCAAAAAGTGTTAAACAATGTCACGCCCTGACTCAGGGGACGTTTATTTGTTGAGTCAGGGTGTGCATATTCCGTGTTATGTTAAGTTTCTATGGTGTAGATTCTAGAATGTGTAGATCTATGTTGGCCGGGGTGGTTCCCAATCAGAGGCAGCTGTAGCTCGTTGTCTCTGATTGGGGACCATACTTAGGCAGCCGTTTGGCACCAGTCTGTGTGGGATCTTGTTCTGTATAGGTTTGTTTGGTGTAACCTTAAGACTTCACGTATCGTTTGTTTGTTGTTTTGTTGTGTGTCTAATCGTTTAATAAAATGTACGCTTATCACGCTGCGCCTTGGTTCGACCAGTCTGTATACGATCGTGACAGAAGATCCCACCAAATGAGGACCAAGCAGCGTGTCCAGGAGCAGACAGCCTGGACCTGGGAGGAGATCCTGGACGGGAAGGGATCCTGGACTTGGGAGGAGATTCAGGCCGGAATGGATCGCCGTCCTTGGGAGGAGACAGTGGAGGCGCGCTATAGAGAGGAGCAGCGGCAACGCAGAAGGTGCCGGCCAAAAATTGGGGGGAGCTAAAAGGGTGGTTGGCGGAGCCTAGTGTTAGAGCAGAGCCAACTCCCCGTACTCATGCAAGGAAGCGTGTGACTGGGCAGGCTCCGTGTTATGCGGAGCTACGTACTGTGCCGCGAGTGTTCCGGCACAGTCCTGTACGTCCTGTGCTGGCACCACGCACGTGTCGTGCGAAGATGGGCATTCAGCCAGGACGGGGTGTGCCGGCTCAACGCTCGTGGTCTCCAGTACGCCTCCTCGGTCCTGTATATCCTGCGCCGGTGCTACGTACTGTATCGCCAGTACGCGTGCACAGCCCCGTACGTCCTGTGCTAATGCCTCACACATATTGTGTGGAAGTAGGCATCCAGCCAGGACGGGTTGTGTCAGCTCTCCGCTCCAGACCTCCAGTCCGCCTCCACAGTCCGGTACGGCCCGTTCCTGCTCCCCGCACTAAGCCAGTGGTGCGTGTTCCCAGTCCGGCCCGGCCCGTTCCTGCTCCCCGCACCAAGCCAGTGGTGCGTGTTCCCAGTCCGGCCCGGCCCGTTCCTGCTCCCCGCACCAAGACAGTGGTGCGTGTTCACGGCCCGGTCCGGCCTGTTCCTGTCCCTCGCACCAAGCCAGTGGTGCGCGTCGCCAGCCCGGTCCGGCCTGTTCCTGTCCCTCGCACCAAGCCAGTGGTGCGCGTCGCCAGCCCGGTCCGGCCTGTTCCTGTCCCTCGCGCCAAGCCAGTGGTGTGCGTCGCCAGCCCGGTTCGGCCTGTTCCTGTCCCTCGCACCAAGCCAGTGGTGCGCGTCGCCAGCCCGGTCCGGCCTGTTCCTGTCCCTCGCGCCAAGCCAGTGGTGCGCGTCGCCAGCCCGGTCCGGCCTGTTCCTGTCCCTCGCACCAAGCCAGTGGTGCGCGTCGCCAGCCCGGTCCGGCCTGTTCCAGCCCCTCGCACCAAGCCAGTGGTGCGCGTCGACAGTCCGGTACGGCCCGTTCCTGCTCCCCGCACCAAGCCAGTGGTGCGCGTCGTCAGCCCGGTCCGGCCCGTTCCTGCTCCCCGCACCAAACCAGTGGTGCGCGTCGTCAGCCCGGTCCGGCCCGTACCTGCTCCCCGCACCAAGCCAGTGGTGCGTGTGTCCAGTCCGGCACGGCCCGTGCCTGTTCCACCGGTGCCTGGTCCGGCACCGGTCAGCCGCTCCACTCCGGAGCCAGAGAAGTCCGCTCCACCGGTGCCCAGGCCAGCTCCGGTCAGCGGCTCCAGTCCGGAGCCTGTGCAGTTCGATCCACCGTCGTCGGGTCCAGCTCCAGTCAGCGGTGCCAGTCCAGACCCAGACGTCAGGCCCTCTCCAGGTTCGGGGTCTCCCACACCAGGGTCCAGACAGGACTTGGTACGTCGTGGGAGGAAGGAGAGGGGAAGCAGCGCGCCGAGGTCCAGACCAGGGGCGCAACAGGGAGGTGGAGAGAAAGTGGTGGTCACGCCCGGAGCCGGATCCGCCTCCGAGGCGGAATGCCCACCCGGCCCCTACCCTGTTATGTTTATGTGGCGCGGTCGGAGTCCGCACCTTTGGGGGGGGGGTACTGTCACGCCCTGACTCAGGGGACGTTTATTTGTTGAGTCAGGGTGTGCATATTCCGTGTTATGTTAAGTTTTCTATGTTTAGTGTCTAGATCGTGTAGATCTATGTTGGCCAGGGTGGTTCCCAATCAGAGGCAGCTGTAGCTCGTTGTCTCTGATTGGGGACCATACTTAGGCAGCCGTTTGGCACCAGTCTGTGTGGGATCTTGATCTGTATAGGTTTGTTTGGTGTAACCTTAAGACTTCACGTATCGTTTGTTTGTTGTTTTGTCGTGTGTCTAATCGTTTAATAAAATGTACGCTTATCACGCTGCGCCTTGGTTCGACCAGTCTGTATACGATCGAGACAAACAAATACAAATATATTTGAGATTTGAGATTCTTCAAATAGCCACCCTTTACCATCATGACAGCTTTGCACACTCTTGGCATTCTCTCAACCAGCTTCATGAGGTAGTCACCTGGAATGCATTTCAATTAACAGGTGTGCCTTCTTAAAAGTTAATTTGTGGAATTTCTTTCCTTCTTAATGCATTTGAGCCAATCAGTTGTGTTGTGACAAGGTAGGGGGGGGGGGGGGTATATAGAAGATAGCCCTGTTTGGTAAAAGACCAAGTCCATATTATGGCAAGAACAGCTCAAATAAGCAAAGAGAAATGACAGTCCATTATTACTTTAAGACATGAAGGTCAGTTAATACGGAACATTTCAAGAACTTTGAAAGTTTCTTCAAGTGCAGTCACAAAAACCATCAAGCGCTATCAAGTCACAGACACATCTCAACATCAACTGTTCAGAGGGGACTGTGTGAATCTGTCACGACTTCCGCCGAGGCTGCCTCCCCTCCTTGTTCGGGCAGGCTTCGGCGTTCATCGTCACCGGCTTACTAGCCACTGCCGCTCCATATATCATCATTCCATTTGTCTTGTCTTGTCAATTACACACACCTGGTTCATATCCCCTCATTAGTCCATGTATAAGTGTTCCCTCTGCCCCCCTTGTCCTTGTGGGTGATTGTTTTATGTGAGTTGAGTGTAGCTCGGTGGAGCTACCCGTACCTTGTATTGCCGGGGTAGATTATTCCCCTGTGCCTATATTTTGTTGTCGCTATCCAGCGCAACTGTGTACGACGGAATAAACTCTGTATTCAGTGATTCACCCTCCTGCGCCTGACTCCTTCTAATCACACTCATCACAGAATCAAGCCTTCATGGTTGAATTGCTGCAAAGAAACCACTACTAAAGGACACCAATAAGAAGAAGAGACCTGCTTGGGCCAAGAAACACAAGCAATGAACATTAGGCAGGTGGAAATGTGTCCTTTAGTCTGGAGACCAAATTTGAGATTTTTGGTTCCAACCGCCTTGTCTTTGTGAGATGCGGTGTGGGTGAACGGATGATCTCTGCATGTGTAGTTCCCACCGTAAAGCATGGAGGAGGAGGTGCATGGCTACCACAGCATTCTGCAGCCTCCACAATCCCCCGACCTCAACCCAATTGAGATTGTTTGGGATGAGTCGGACGGCAGAGTGAAGGAAAAGCAGCCAACAAGTGCTAAGAATATGTGGGAACTCCTTCAAGACTGTTGGAAAAGCATTCCAGGTGAAGCTGGTTGAGAGAATGCCAAGAGTGTGCAAAGCTGTCATCAAGGCAAAGGGTGACTATTTAAAGAATCTCAAATATAAAATATATTTTGATTTGTTTAACACTTTTCTGGTTACTTCATGATTCCATATGTGTTTTTTCATAGTTTTGATGTCTTCACTATTATTCTACAATGTAGAAAATAGTAAAAATAAAGAAAAACCCTTGAATGAGTCAGTGTGTCCAAACTTTTGACTGCTACTGTGTATATATATATACAGTGCATTGAGAAATTATTCAGACCTCTTGATATTTTCCACATTTTGTTACATTACAGCCTTATTCTAAAATGGATCTTAAAAAAAAAAAAAAAAAAATCTACACACAATACCCCATAATGACAAAGCAAAAACATGTTTTTAGATTGTTTTGCAAATGTATTAAAAATAAAACGGAAATATCACATTTTCATACGTTTTCAGACCTTTTACTCAGACCCTTTACTTTGTTGAAGCACCTTTGGCAGCGATTACAGCCTCAAGTCTTCTTGGGTATGATGCTACAAGCTTGGCACACCTGTATTTAGGGAGTTTCTCCCATTCTTCTCTGCAGATCCTCTCAATCTCTGTCAGGTTGGATGGGGAGCGTCGCTGCACAGCTATTTTCAGGTCTCTCCAGAGATGTTCGATCGGGTTCAAGTCTGGGCTCTGGCTGGGCCACTCAAGGACATTCAGAGACTTGTCCCGAAGCCACTCCTGCGTTGAATTGGCTGTGTGCTTAGGGTTGTTGTCCTGTTGGAAGGTGAACCTTCGCCCCAGTCAGAGGTCCTGAGCGCTCTGGAGCAGGTTTTCATCAAGGATCTCTCTGTACTTTGCTCAATTCATCTTTCCCTCGATCCTGACTAGTCTCCCAGTCCCTGACGCTGAAAAACATCCCACAGCATGATGCTGCCACCACAATGCTTCAGCATAGGGATGGTGCCAGGTTTCCTCCAGACGTGACGCTTGGTATTCAGGCCTAAGAGTTCAATCTTGGTTTCATTAGACCAGAGAATCTTGTTTCTCATGGTCTGAGAGTTCTTTAGGTGCCTTTTGGCAAACTCCAAGCGGGCTGTCGTGTGCCTTTTACTGAGGAGTGGCTTCCATCTGACCACTCTACCATAAAGGCCTGATTTAGTGGAGTGCTGCAGAGATGGTTTTCCTTCTGGAAGGTTCTCACATCTCCACAGAGGAACTCTGGAGCTCTGTCAGAGTGACCATCGGGTTCTTAGTCACCTCCCTGACCAAGGCCCTTCTCCCCTGATTGCTCAGCCAGCTCTAGGAAGAGTCTTGGTTGTTCCAAACTTCTTCCATTTAAGAATGATGGAGGCCACTGTGTTCTTGGGGACCTTCAATGCTGCAGACATTTTATAGGACCCTCCCCCAGATCTGTGCCTGTCTCTGAGCTCTACGGACAATTTCTTCGACCTCATGGCTTGGTTTTTGCTCTCACTTGCACTGTCAACTGTGGGACCTTATATAGACAGGTGTGTGCCTTTCCAAATCATATCCAATCAATTGAATTTACCACAGGTGGACTCCTATCAAGTTGTAGACATCTCAAGAATGATCAATGGAACATTTCTAAAAACCTGTTTTTGCTTTGTCATTATGTGGTATTGTGTGTAGATTGATGAGGAAATAATGTAATCAATTTTAGATTAAGGCTGTAATGTAACAAAAAGTGGAAAAAGTCAAGGGGTCTGAATACTTTCCGAATGCACTGTATATATTATAGCTTGCCTAAATAGCTGCATAACATGAATAACATGAAATCGCTAGAGTGCCTGTTGTTTCGTGCTTATGTTTGCTTTGATTACTACAAACAACTACGTTTGTTCGAACAAGCGGCAGTGAGTGAGCACTAAGCAGCAGCTGAAAGGACTCGGAGGGGGAAGAGCGCAGCGGATCCTGCACATGCGCAGAAATCTCTTTATCTTTAGTCCAAAACGTCTAGGTTCCAGAAAACCTAGAACCGCAGCCACTCCATATTTTTATTCACCGGTATATGCCCACACCATTTTGGTTTTGGGGTACGCCCACACCATTCAAACACAGAAAAGCTGCTTTTTAACATACTTATTATTGGTCCCCAGCAAAAATCGGCTTTCTATGTATCTCTTTATCCAGCCCTTATATTTAGCTTCACAATGAAGTGTTTTAACATTTTATTTTCAGGACAACCAGGTCTACAATTAGAACACACAACTATTTGAAATAAACAGTTGCATTCATGAGTTTTATTGACAAATGTCAACAACAAAAAATATGTTTGGCCAAAGAAAATACCTGATAAAATGAATTTATATGAATGCTGTAAGTACAGAAATTGTTTGCTAATTGGGAAATGAATATCCAACTAGTCAGTGACAACTGTGTGGAGTTTGGAGTTTGTGACAGCAACTATGTGAGCTTATTAAAGTGTTATAGACACTATGTCCTGAGATTTCCTATGATCTTCTATGTAGAAGAACCCCTTACCTTCTTACGACTCTTGTGTAGCTTGTGAGCATCATAGAATATGGGCATGTTCATAAGAGTCTCAGCTTTTCATAGATATCTTTTAATAGTTTGTAGTTCAAACGATTCGGACTCTACAGATGTTTTTGTAGACCCGGCCCCAGTCCCCTTCGGGATCAGCCCTTACAAACACCACTCTAGCTCAGCCCCCATTAATCACACCGACTACTGGTTGGTATTAATGGATGTAGAAGAAATAGACGAGTTGAATGGTGCAACCCATATTGTCAATCATATTGCAATTAATTAATAGAAATCTGGAAACACTGAACATCAGTCTATCAGTCAAATCAAGGTAAGTTAAAGTTATTTAATTTCATTTTGAGTGCTTTTATATTGTAGTCAGTGATTGAATCCTTCACACTGATCCTGTTTGACGCAAGGGAATAGAATGAAGAAGTAAAGTTCTCTGTCTCCACACAGGCATTCCTCTGGTGATAGTCAGCCTGGTCCTGGCCATAGAGAAGGATGCCTATGGCAGTGTTCTATCTGAGGCCTCCCTTGACTCTCTACAGGGCTCTGAGCCATTGTGAGTATGCAGCATGGCCAGTTGACCACTGTTACTGATACATGTGATTAATCACATTTCTCTCTCCCCCTCCCTCTTCCTCCTGTTCTCAGCTGTTGGATGCAGAGTAACGTTTTCTTCTACATCACCGTCATGGCGTTCGTGCTACTGGTCCTGGTCTTTAACATGGTCGTGTTCATCGTGGTTCTGGTCCAGATCCGACACATGCAGACCAATAAGCCTACAGCTACAGTAAACAAGCGCAGTGCCATGTATGATCTGAGGGCGGTGGCCAGTTTCACCTTCCTATTGGGTCTCACCTGGCCAATAGCCTTCTTTACCTGGGGACCGGCCAGGGTACCTATGCTCTACCTCTTCTCAGTCCTCAACAGTCTGCAAGGTAAGGGGACCAATATACTGTTGTCTACTGTACAATAAGGTAAGGGGACCAATATACTGTTGTCTACTGTACAATAGAGAGAGAGAGAGAGAGAGAGAGAGAGAGAGAGAGAGAGAGAGAGAGAGAGAGAGAGAGAGAGAGAGAGAGAGAGAGAGACCCCATTATCTCCTCTCCGTCTGTGTTTCAGGGTTCTTTATCTTTGTGTTCCACTGCTTGATGAAAGAGAATGTGAGGAAGCAGTGGATCCATCTGTGCTGTGGCCGATTCAGGCTCAATGACTACTCAGGTACAGTCGAGGGACCTCCAAGCAGTCTATCTGATATTTCATTAGCCCCAGGTGGTTTATAGAGAGTGTTCCTGAGGTTGCTTCATTTCTACCTTTGACCCTGTTTAGATTGGAGCCGCTCCGTGACAGTCGGCGGCAAGACCAAGCAAAACCAGCTGGTGCACCGCTCTCCGTCTGTCAAGTCTGACAACACCTCCTCTAGGAAGATCTCTGATGACTCCACTACAGCTAGCTGTAGCTCTGCCCCACCCTACCACCAGGGGGCCTAGTCGAATGTAGCTCCACCAGGGGGCCTAGTCTAGTTCCACAAGGGGTGTTAACTTGGCTCCACCAGGGGGCCTAGCCGGGCTCACAACACAGGGACACTGAACTTTACAGAGTCCACAAATGTGCCATAACACCCCTCACTTGGAACAATAGGAAACACTTGAGCTCAGGACACCTAAGTTCAGTCCATTCTGAATTATACTGTGAAAAGTCGAGATACTCTTCTGATTCTATCTAAATGACTAGTATTCTTCCCACTAACTGCCGTATGTCTCTCTGCAGTGCAGTCTCGGGAGATATACGTTCATACTCTATGTACAAGTGTTAGCCTGTTCTGTGCTTTAAAGGCCATAAGCTCTATGAATAATGTGTATTATAAGAAAGGGCGGCAGGTAGCCTAGCGGTTAAGAGTGTTGGGCCAGTAACCGAAAGGTCGCTGGTTTGAATCCCTGAGCTGACTAGGTGAAACATATGTCAATGTGCCCTCGAGCAAGGCACCTAACCCTAGTTGCTCTGGAGAAGAGTGTCTGCTAAATGACAAAAAAAATAAAAAATCGACTTCATGTCAGACTATTGTTGTAGAGTATGATCAATATTTTGGTACTTTATGCATTCTATTTGATAAATGACATTTCTCTTCCTCAAAATGTGTTTCTGTTCTTCTTTTCATGATGTTAAATAAATAAATATAAACACATAGTGAATAAGAGTGAAATGTAAAGAGTCAAGGACACTTCATAGAAATAACAGATATTTTCAAACAAATGTACAAAGCCTCCTTGCTGTTATGCAATGCGCTGTAGGCCTACCCTTGGTCTGTGGATCTGTCACCATTGTAACAGGGAAAAATTCCAGGACATTTCATGACACACGTTATGTTTACCGCCATCTCTAAAAGACTTGAAGGTTGATGAATGTGGATTGTTTGGCATAGGGGATAATACAGTAGAGATATTTTATGTTCAGTTCTCCATCTCAAATGCAGCTTACTGTATGAATGGCACTCTTCCCATGCTCGCCTTTCGACACAAAGATAGGGCTACTAAGTAACAATAACATTCTGTATATACAGTGGGGTCCCAAATTATTGACAGCCTTGATAAAGATTAGCAAAAATGACTGTATAAAAACAATTATTACAATACTGAGCTATATTGTATGCTCAAACAAATTGGGAAATTATACTATTTTATTTTAATATAATTGCTCAGAGAAAGCCCACTGAGCAAAAACCGGTGGAATCAATGCTGTTTCCACATCATATTTTTGTTTGTTTTAAATCTATGTGATGACGTTGAATCAATGTGGAAAACTGATTGGATTTGCAAAAAGTCATCAATGTAAGGGAAATTTCATATTTTTTTCACACAACTTTTAACCTAAATCCAATGACAGGGCGGATCTTAGACCATTCCTCCATACAGAATCCTTCCAGATCCTTGATATCCTTGATATCCTCCTGCACTTATGGACTGCCCTCTTCAATTCAAACCACAGGTTTTCAATGGGTTTCAAGTCCGGAGACTGAGATGGCCATTGCAAAACGTTGATTTTGTGGCCAACTAACCATTTTCTTGTATGTATGCTTGGGGTTATTGTCTTGCTGGAAGATCTACTTGCGACCAAGTTTCAGCCTCCTGACAGAGGCAACCAGTTTTCTGGCTAAAATGTCCTGGCACTGGGTAAAGTTCATGATGCCGTTGACCTTAACAAGCGCCCCAGGACCAATGGAAGCAAAATTGTCCGATAATATCAAAGATCCACCAGCATATTTTACGGTAGGTATGGGGATATTCTCTGCTCATGCATTCTCATTTCGACGCCTAACCCACCACTGGTGTGCGTGGCCAAAGAGCTCTATTTTCATGTCATCTGACCAAAGCACCGGTTCCAATCCAAGTGCCAATGCTGTTTAGCAAACTCCAGGCATTTACATTTGTTAGATGACATGAAAATAGAGCTCTTTGGCCACTCACACCAGTGGTGGGTTTGGCATCAAAATTAGCACCTTTTATCTATAAAAATCTACTATTTTGTATCATAGCAGCGCTTCCCTTCCTTCTTTTCTCTACAAATTCAATATAAAATGTTGAACGCTCACTTTGCAAGTCTAATTGAACACAAATGAAAATAACTTCAGTACAGTGCATCATAGATAACAACGATCCATCGACAGTGAGAATCATCAAACAATATCTACAGCAGCCCCTGCAGCAAAACACATGTAAAGTGTATGTCCTACACTACAGTGTAACAAACTATTAAGTTGGGGTGCTTCCCATATCATGTCTGTAAGAAGAGGTTCATTTACTGTCTCTGACAGACCTCTGGGGTCTAATCCATCTCCTTGTCTTGTAGGATTACTGCAGGGTGTGGCCTAGGGCTGGGATGTGGACTAACACACGTCTTTACAGTCCTGAGCCGATATTCATAAAGTGTCTCAGGTGGGAGTGCTGGTTTAGGACCAGGTGGGAGTGCTGGTTTAGGACCAGGTGGGAGTGCTGGTTTAGGACCAGGTAGGAGTGCTGGTTTAGGACCAGGTACCCTCTGTCCATGTAACCATATTAATTATTATGAAAACGGATCCTAGATCAGCACTCCTACGTTTTATGAATACAGGCCCTGGTTTACAGTGTACTCCAATTTTTGTGCCTGTTCTGGTATGTTATCTCTTTGCTCACTTTGTTGTATAATGGGAGTATTTATTCTCTTTAAATGACATTTTGTAAACCAGTTCAAAGCTGGGTCTTATTTTGGAAGATACATATCATTTGTTTGGCTCAAGTGTCTTCCAGACAGTATACACAGTTAGTGGAGGACACATTGTGAACATATTCAACAATGTAGTCCATTCAAAAGGTCAGTTCTCAACACATCTGACAATAAGGCTATTCAAGCATATGATAGCATAACATCCCATTTCTCAATGTGTCCTTATATTGACTAGTGAAAGGATGTCCCACCACATCTCCATTGGTGGCTGTAACTATCATTGTGGTTCTCTGCATTTGTAACAAGAAAACCGCAGTGGTATCTTTTGTTATTGTCAGTGTACTTTCTGAAATGTATTGTCATTTATCATAATATGAATCAAGAGAGCTATTTAAAATAAGAATTTCAAGTATAATTTTAACATTTTATTACACACCACCCCCCCAAAAAGAAAAGTTTTATAAAATAATTGTATTACATTATTGCAATTACATTATTGTCTGACATTACCATGTGAAAATGCTCAGCGGTCTGCATTCTGCCTATAGGAAAACATCTATACCAAGCATACAAAGCTTGTCTTAGTTTGACATTAGGATTATTACTTGCACAGTGCACAAAAATAATGATAATGGTGTTATCTCGGTGTAATAGCCATTCTATAACGATGATATTCATTTTAATCCTTTCAATATCACACAGTAGATATTTCCACACTTTATAATTGACAAACTCTTTCCATATAGCATGTGTTCCCATAAACAGTTTTCTAATAGTGAACATTACTTTTTGACAGTGTAGTTCACTACGGAATGTTTTTATAAGGTGCTGCAGGTGTGTGGAGGAAGTTGAGTTACATTCTCATCATACCGTCATAGCGCATCACACCCTCCCTCGCGATTTCTACACACAGCAGCTCGAGCGCAGGATGCGTGAAACGAAGAGTTCGATGTTTTCTCCATGAATCTGGAAATTTGAAAGCACGATGATCTTAACAGGTTGTGTTCTATCAGCAGCAGTTGAGGAATGACAGTGCTGTTGTCAAAATAACATTATTTTGAGTAATTGTGGGCAATTTCATGTAGGCAGCATCAAAGGTTACTTCAATCATTCAAACCTGGGACTTGGTCCTTGATCAGAGGAGCTCACCTGCTCAGGTAAGAGAGACTACATGGCATGCATTTGTTTGTAATATAATCTTACAAGACTGTATACCTAATGTATGGTTTTATCAATATTTGCAGATACATGTATGATTATTATAATTCCCCATAACACTTTATGGTGTATTTATTTTTCTCTGACATGTCATTTGGGAATTTTTGTATTCAATATTACATGGTTGTTGACATAAAGGTTGTATGCAAAAGGCAGGTTGACATTTATTGTTATGAATCTTGCCCTGGAGGCAAAACTGAGTGTTTCTTCTAGATGGGCCAGCTGCAAAGTCAAAATTGTCTATATTGTAAAAACGTTTTGGTCTTAATTTAAGGTCAGGGATAGGCATTAGGGTTAGCAGTGTGGTTAAGGTTAGGGTTAAGGTTAGGGTTATCAGTGTGGTTAAGGTTAGGGTTAAGGTTAGGGTTAGCAGTGTGGTTAAGGTTAGGGTTAAGGTTAGGGTTAGCAGTGTGGTTAAGGTTAGGGATAGGCATTAGGGTTAGCAGTGTGGTTAAGGTTAGGGTTAAGGTTAGGGTTAGCAGTGTGGTTAAGGTTAGGGATAGGCATTAGGGTTAGCAGTGTGGTTAAGGTTAGGGATAGGCATTAGGGTTAGCAGTGTGGTTAAGGTTAGGGTTAAGGTTAGGGTTAGCAGTGTGGTTAAGGTTAGGGTTAAGGTTAGGGTTAAGGACTTTATGACTTTGTGGCTGCTCCAGCTACACACTAAAAGATATAGAACCAGATAGGGGTTATTTAGCTTGTAACCATAGCGGAACCCTTTTTGGTGCTATATAGAACCCTTTTTTATGGTTCTTTATAGAACCTTTATGGAGAATGGTTCTACAAAGAACCGTTAAAAAAGGTTCTATATAGCACCAAAAAAGGGTTCCGCAGTGGTTACAACCCTATTTGGGGCTATATAGAACCCTTTTTTATTTACATTTTACATTTTAGATTTTAGTCATTTAGCAGACGCTCTTATCCAGAGCGACTTACAGTTAGTGAGTGCATACATTTTCATACGGGTTTATGGTTCTTTCTGGAACCTTTATGGAGAATGAAAAAGGTTATTTATAGAACCAATCTGAAAGGTTCTTTGTAGATCATTTTGAAGAACCATACAGGGTGTTTTATTCTGGTCAGCCATATTATACTGTTAAAATGCCATAGGTGTTATTATTGTGTTAATTGACAAGATGAATCAAGTTAGCTACCTCTGGAAAAGCTGGGGGTCCCTGAAAAGAGAATTGAGAACCACTGAATTATTTAGTCAACCGTTCTCAATTGACACAAGGCCATACATGACTCTTTCACAAGACACCGTCACTGGCCATATATAATATGTAATGGCATAACACAACAATAGATAAACCGGAATGACAATCTCACTCACTGTTGCACAAAAAGAGCTGTGTGCAAACCACACCCAAAAATATTCTAATGAGCCCTCCCCTACATTTTAATAAATAATAATATGCCATTTAGCAGACGCTTTTATCCAAAGCGACTTACAGTCATGCGTGCATAATTTTTTTTTTTTGGTGTATGGGTGGTCCCGGGGATCAAACCCACTACCTTGGCGTTACAAGCGCCGTGCTCTACCAGCTGAGCTACAGAGGACCACAGGTTGGACCACAGGTTGTTTTTAATTATCACTAAAAGAGCAAAGAACCCTTTTGTGAACTGTAAAGAACCATTGAAGAGCTCAAAGGATTCTTTGAACCATTACGGTTCCACATAGAACCATTACCCTTTCCAAAGAACCCTTGAGGAACCCTAATTTTTTAGAGCGTAGTGACCACTCAGCAGAGCTGCCTCCAGGACATGAGTCATCTCAATAAATGCCAACCTGCATAAAAAGGATGTAGTGAACAGCCTGTAATGTGCTGACAGGAATAAGCATTGATTTACTTTGAACCTTCAATTTGTGTAATGACAAGCAGACATTGTTTGCAAATAACAGATACAGACCAATACAATATGACATTTCAGTCAGGTTTTGAATAGCTTATCCTGCCCATTCTTTTACGTTGATACATGCACAGATGAAGGCGATTTCTCAACATGTATTTGATGAATCAACTAAGACCACCTGGATACCTTTCATTATTGAATTATTATCCCGGCGGAGTGGAAAACAAAATGGCAAATTAATGTTAGGCTATAACCCTTTTACTACTTCATGGTGAGATAATCTGTGAATTCCTCTGGATGCTACAATAGCCACCCAAGTCAATAAATAAAACAGAAATGGAGAGAGTAAGCCCTAGTTCAAAAACCTCTATCGCCGTACCGAACTAAAAAACACGTATATTTCTATTTGGAAGAGCGGGGAAAGAGTGCCTTCTGAAACCACAGAGTGCACCTCGTCAGACTTTTGACGATAGTTCGGCAGCCTCTGCCGCTGTTTCGGCAAAATGCTGGTGAGACAGGCCTCTGTTTCATGCAGCGCGCCAGAGCAGTTCTTCCACGGTCGGGAGAAATGGTAATAGTGTTAATATATGTTAATTGCATGCAAATAAAGGTTGTTTGGCCACACCCACAGCGAAAGCACAATCATGGTCTCGGATTCGCAGGTGGAGGACTTCTGTGAGAGGTCACTGTTATGCTAGCCGACTAAACTAAACTCCACGATTCACGGACTGGAGTTCAGACGTCACATAAAATGACGTTTTTTATCAAAAACTACGGATTTCAGCACCCAAAGTATAGCCCGCAATTGAGTTTAGTCAGCTACTGTTATGCCTGAATTCAACCCAAAACCAACGAGGAAGTTTGCTGCAGTGTTGAGAGCAGTTGAATGAAAACAATCAGTATGTCAAGCAAAGCTCTTAACCGTGCCAGCCTACTTTTCATTTCTATTCAGTTCGACACGCCATAAGTTTGGCGTCTGAACGGTGCGTTATGTTATGGACATACAAAAGCCATAACTCAAGTGACTCAAACAATCACATACGTATGAGTAGCCTAGCCTACAGATGATGCATGGACTTGTTAGGCAAAATATTAATGTTCTCTACCTTCCAACTGTGGGGTTCTATTTTCTAATAATTGGATCTGTATGTGATGAATAGCTTAGAAGGAATGCATTAATGATAAGCATAGGTTTGTACTATACTGATATAAATTGTTTCACATAACAGGCTGTGATTCATGTAAGGAACGTTAGGGGGAAGGACAGATAAGACTTGTATTTCTTACAGATACGAACACTGCCTCTTTGTTGTCTGTGAACTGTTGTCTGTGAACCGTCCTTGGATGTAGGAACGTACAGTCTTTTGAGTGCTGACTCCACAGGTTGTTATGATAAAAACTTATGCCTGGCAACAGTGTGCAACAGGTGGAGCGCCAAGAGTCTGGGACTAGCCTGTGCGCCAACGGATTGGCTGAGTAAGTCTAAACCACGCTCAGTCTCTACTCTGATTGGCCAGCAGAGAGTGGGAACTATCTCTGTCAGAGTATTTGAAGAAGAACCTGTAACAATGGATTTGTTCTCTGAGTGCCCTGCGTGGTATTTCAGTGGACCCGTATATACGAACCTTCATACTTATCATACATACATTTTGCATATAATAAATTTAGCTTGGATTGAAGATCTCTTGATTCTTATTCCAATACCAGATTTGAATTACGCAATTTCTAACAATTGGTGACCTCCGACTGTGATCTGGTAGCGGAACTTCGCTGGAATTCACCCAGCCTATTGGACATCATTGTCGTCGAACTGTGTGTTTCACAAAGTGCCCGGGCTTCTAAAACAGGTAAGCAGACACCTATTGTTATGTAACTAAAGTTCTGCACATTGGCTTTATCCAAATTAATTTTGTGAAGCACCTGTTTGATGTAAGTGAACCCTATTGTACTATAAATAACGATTACAGTATACTACTTTGATTTCATAATATACTATGCAAATGTTTGATAATTGTGATGGTTAAACCCATGGGAGTGCGAGCTATGATAAACTCATAGGAGGTACTTTAAAGTAGATTAGACAGTGCGAGCTATGACTAGAGGCTCATAGGGGGTACTTTAAAATAGTTAGACAGTGCGAGCTATGACTGAAAACTCATAGGAGGTACTTTAAAAGTTAGACAGTGCGAGTGTTGTCGTATGCATGAGAGTGTGAATGATAAACCTGTATACCTTGATAGAAAACTAATTAGGCTGTCCAAACTGTATAATTTGGGGATAACTTTTGGGTTTGTGGTTGCTTAAACCGTATAACCCGTTAATAACAATTGGGAACATAAAGCTAAAGTGATGAATTGTGTGACTGAACTGAGGCGTTTGAGCTGATATGATTGAACTGTGGCGTTTGGTGTTAGACATAGCATAATACTGGTTTTAGGTGCTTGGGTTGAGACTTTTTGGTTGATTATTTTATGTAATGTTTGATGTTTGACCCTGCAAAATACTGGTTAAACAATTAGACTGAAATAATTTGGTTTATCGTTGAAATATAAATATGCACCAACTTTAACTAATTAGGTGGGAATCATTTGATTTAAATAAATAGATTAAAGTACTTTAAATAACGACAGAATATTGGAAACACTAAAACGAGAAATAGCTCCTCAAAAGCCTACTCCCGCTGGACAGGGAAGAGAGAGTTGAGAGGGGAGGGCAGCGAAAGTGTGGCTTTTGGAGCCAGGAAAGACTGGGAGTTGGCTGGGAACACCACGGGGCGATTGTTTGAGAGGTGCCTGTGGCAGTGGCGGCTCCTGAAAAAATTCTCAGGGGGGGCAATTTTTCTGATGATTTAGGTGACCTACACCCAGAACCTAGGGGGGCTCCGTAGAAAAAGTTGCTTGTTTTGGGCTTTTTTTCACAGGCCTGGTTGCTTATTTGTCTCGCGAGATCTGGCAACACTGAAGTGGATCTTTAGAACTACATTTTGTGGAATGTAGGATATGACCAAAGTGCTACTTAATAAAAGCAAAGTAACGTTGTCCCAAATAGGGGAATGAACAAGTGAGGCTTGACCTAGTGTGGTCTGGGCATCTTTGCTTTACACATTAAAGACCAAACCAGAATGATGAGGTGCTGCTAAGTTTAACTAAAGAATTCTGATATACACATTACTTGCTTCAAAAAGGCCTCATGGTTGAATTGGAAATATGTGCACCTGAGCATAATTCACAACAAGCAAGCAGGAGCTTTTGATAGAGGCTACTGAAAACATTGATGCAAGTTATTGGTAATAAGAAATTTTTATAGACTTCCATATTCTGCCCTCTTGTATAGATTTGTGAAAATGAACAGTGATAGACATTTTGCCTGAAAACAGAATTTGAAAATAATTTATAGAAAAGGTAAACACAGCTATCTGTATGGCTTTGTAAAAATGAACAACCATATTCTGGCCAATTGTATAGATTTGTAAATATGAACAACCATATTCTGGCCAATTGTATAGATTTGTAAAAATGAACATGAACAGATTTTTATTTTTATTTTACTTTTTTTAAAATGAAAAATAACTATTTTAAACAACATCAACTGTGAACTGATTTGGGTGTGTGTGTGTTAAAGAGACAGACAGGGGGGGACAAAGAGAGAGAGAGGCTGCATTACTTGTACTGAAACTGTTCTCTTCTCTCTTTCAATGCAGCAAAGCGGTCAATGACTTTCTCATTGAAATCAGGCATGCTGAGGACTAGTTCCCTCTCCATGGAAAGCATGGCCAGTGCATTCAGACGTTCCTGGCCCATTGAATTTCGCAGGAATGTCTTAACTCGTGTCAAATTTGAGAAACATCTCTCAGCTTCAGCTGTTGTCATGGGAGTAGTTATGAGGATGTTCAACAGAGTCACAGTCTCAGAGAACGTCTCCTGGAGGTTGTAGCTCATGAGAACCTGGTATAGTGCCAGTGCACCACAGCAGCCCTTGAATTCAGGATTCTCATAGATCAGAGATAGTTCTGTCTTGAGCTTTGCCTTGCTCAGCATGGGGTATGCATTCACAGTGGCATTCAGAGCCTCATCAGGAAATGAATGGCAGTACCTTTCAAACATGTCTGCTTGCAGTAAGGTAGCACTCACAAGGTGGCCAGAGAAAGAGAACCTTTCTTTGGTGTGATCCAGGATGGTGTTGCAGACCTCTTCAGACAGCCTCTGCTTCTCCTCTTCTCTCAAAGCTGTTCTGGGTCTTTTGGCTCCTGTTGCTTCTTGCAGCTGCTGTTGAGAGGAGTCCCTGAAGGCAAACAGACCAATGTGTTTGTTGGCGTTGTACAGTATTGTTGTCTATGTGATGCACAGGTATATGCAATGTATCCATGTATAGTACAAATACTTCAGTTCCACTTAAAATGGGCAGGGATGCATAAAGTCTTTAGTGTTTAAGTTAGCCTTTGTGTCTCACATAGCCTGGATGTTCAGCACAGTATACAGTGGTGCTCATAAGCTTATGAGCCCATGCTAAAGTTGACTAAAAAGAGGAATAAAAAAGAAAAGAAAATTGGTGACCTTAAAGGTTGGATTTTCCAACTTTTTTAATTAAGTCATTAAGATCAATTTCCAAAAGATGATTTTTTTATTTTTTTATTCCTCTTTTTAGTCAACTTTAGAATGTGTTCATACACTTATGAGCACCACTGTA
Organism: Coregonus lavaretus; assembly: GCF_964263955.1. NCBI lineage: Eukaryota > Metazoa > Chordata > Actinopteri > Salmoniformes > Salmonidae > Coregonus > Coregonus lavaretus. The sequence continues at coordinate 13,207,252 of NC_140019.1, forward strand.
CAGTACACATATTATATAAAATAAGATAGATTACACCACTGGCCATATATAATGAGAATAATGTAATTTCAAACACAAATGCAGTCTCCTTTCATGCATACATTTTCAAATAAAGCTCTGCTTTGAGAAAGATCGAATGATATTGTTTAATCTTACCTTATGGCCTGCACACTGCTTGTGAAGCTGTCGAGGGCACGTTTGATGAAGACAGCATCGATATCCTTCTTCTGTAGCTTCTGGTACAGAATGTCGACGTGGGGCATGATTTTGTGAAAAAGCCACAGGAAAAAAATAAAATCTTCATCATGTAGCATCCTCACGTAGCCAGATGCCTCTCTCACGGTGGGCTGGTCAAATGAACCCAATGAACCCGTCCGGATGGCTTCAAAACATTCTATGAGGTCGTCTCGATTCTCGTAGACAGTGTTCACGACTCTGCTGTTGAAGTTCCACCGTGTGGATGAAGGTCTGGGCAGTCTTCGTGCAACAGTCTGGTCAAGAATGCTGGTGCGTTTGGGTGACCGGGAAAAAAAAGTTGCAATCCCGCTCAGATCGGAAAAGAAAATGTTCACTTTTTTGATGCGAGAAGTAGCTTGCTGCATGATCAAATTCAGCTGATGCGCATAGCAATGCACGTAATGGGCATTCTTGAAATGCTCACGCACCTTTTGCTGCACACCAGCCTTCTCTCCCCTCATCACACTGGCTCCATCGTAAGCTTGCGCAATGAGTTTGACTTTCTCGTCATCGGCAAAAAGACCGTTCAGTCTCTCCAAAAGCACACTGGCGATTGAGACTGAGGTTGATTCCGAGATGGGAAGGAACTCAAAAAAGCGCTCCTGCACTTTGTGGTTGCTATCTATGTACCTCAGCACAAGCACCAGCTGTGTCTGTGTAGAAACGTCCGTGGTCTCGTCAGCTTGGATAGCTACGAAGTTCGCCGACTTCACCTCCTCCACAATATGTTCCCTCATGACCGCTAGCATACACTCCAGTAGCTCGTTTTGAATGGTCTTTGATGTGCCCTTGAAAACTTTAGCATTTTTAAGATGGTCATCAAACACCTCATCTAATTGTGCCACAAAGTTGACAAGTCCAAGAAAAATACCAGGGTTGGTGGAGCCCTCAGTTTCATCTTTGCCTCGCAAAGCTAACTCAAACACTCCGCAAAACTTCACACACTGGATTAGCCGGCTGAGGATGTGGCGGTTCTTGCTAACCTCATCGTTGTGGCGGCGGACAGCTAGCCTGTATCCCTCATCCAGTTGAGTGGCAATGTTCACTCTCCCCAAAGCAGACAATCTCAAACAGCTATCCATGTGGGTCTTTGACAGCTCATGTTTCTTAATCTTTTCTGAAAGATGGTGCATGTCCGTTACACCAGTCGCTGTCCAAGCGGTGCTGTCTGCCGTGCCGCCTTCAGGGTGAAAGAGTAAGCAGGGGTAGCAGAAGACTGCATTAGCTACATCGCAGCCTGCTAGCCAGGTTTTTCGTTCGTACCAATTTTTGGAAAATCCTCGGGTGTAGGACTTTCCCCCTTTAGTAGAAACCTGTTGAATTATTAAATTTGGTCTGGGAGGTCCTAATTGTTTCGTTGCCAATTTATCTTGATTTGTTCGCCGACAAAAATGAACTTCTTTCAAAGAGACAATCGAGTTGCACTGAACGCTAGCCATCTTGACAGTAGTACGTGAATTGATTGACGCTGCTACCCGCTCTTTTCTTAGTTACGTTCATGGTTATGTTACGTATGACGAAAGCGCGTAAGTGCAAGCCCTCCCGGAACCCATAGAGATTGTATTGAAAGCTCTGATATTTGAAAAAAAAAGATTTTACATGAGAGTCTATGAGAGACTTCTGGGGCGATTTTCAACCAGACTGAAATCGCCCCAAAAGGGGCGGGGCCATTTGAAGCACGACTTTAGCCTGATTGGACATTTAGTGGCAGATCAGACGTCTAGATTAGAACACTGATAACTACTGTTGCCGTGATATAATTGATTAGAAAAAAAATCCCTTCCTTTTCCCGTTTGGCAGTGCGTCGCCCATATCGCCCTAATGAACACACCGCCCCTGGCCTGTGGTTTTCTGACGATGGATATTCTAAACTTGCTCATCCGAACGTAGACGTACGTCATGGGTGAGAAAGTAGAGAATATTTACATTTGCATTTTTGGTAATTTGGCAGACGCTCTTGTCCAGAGCGACTTGCAGGAGCGATTGGGGTTGAGTGCCTTGCTCGAGGGCACATCGGCAGATTTTTCGCCTGGTCGGCTCGGGGATTGGAACCGGCGACCTCTCGGTTGTTGGCGTGGTGCTATTGATCACTAAACTGCCTGCCGCCCCATATGAGTTTAAGGTTGTTCCGTTGTTTGATCATGTGATAAGGTTTAATGGGTAATCGGACCATAACTAATGTGGTTATGGAAGTAATTTATAGGTAGGGGAGAGCAAATAGGGGGCTCCATTGAACTATTATGGTTTATTTGGCATTTCAATGGCATAAGGTGAAATCTGTATGCATGAGGGGAATTCGATCACGTATTATTATAGTATTATGGACACTCCGTAATAAATAAACTGAACCAAACAAGACGTTACTACAGCAATAGAGAATGGTTAATGTTGTTACGTTAGTTTTTAAACCCGATGATAGAGGTAAATGCAGAACGCTGTTAGAGAGTGGGTTTTATTTTTGCTATGAGGGTGTTTGAGAAGGAAGGGCTGATGACGTGGCTGGTTGTGCGACATGGAAGTTGTTGTTGTTTGGCGTGCTTTGAAAGCATCACAGATGGTGTGGAGTGACTGGCGATGTATGTAGAGGGTTCCTGGTTCGAAAACAGGTAGGGACAGTGAGTAAAGCTTTCGCATTGGGGCTATATACCTAGATTACTATGTGGATTGAGAAATGTGAACGGTTGAATTAGATAGCTTAAGTAGAAGTATTCTAGAAAGGTCTATGAAAATATGTTACAAGGTCCCCATGCGCTTTCCCCGAAGGAGCAAGAGGAGGGGTGAGAGAGAGTTCAAATGTTAGGAACATCATTAAATGTATGCTTATCAACGATAGCAATTATTTGTTTTATTAATTAGGGCCTAATCAGAGAGAACAGTTAAATAAATTGAATAGCGAACTGAAATGGGTTAGCGGGAAAATATAAATTGTTGGTACATTTTAGAACGATAATTTATTTTGGTTACGGGGATGCAAGTGGCATTGGCTGTTGTGCTGGGGGAATAACGCCAGCCTGTGGTGGGTTATGGATTTGTTACATAAACTTATATTTTAAACTAAAGTGATGGAATAGGCTACAATTATAACATTATCAGAAAAAAGGCACAATTTAATGTGAAATAGTTATTACAATTATTATTGATAGTTATTACAGTTATTATCATTGATCCAGTAATGATAGAAGGACAGTAGAGTAAAGGCAGGGGATTAAATCTCATTTAGGGAAGTTATATTAGGGAGAAAATATAATTAACTGAGGGAACATTTGACGTAACCATGATTGTATTGGCTAAAAACTCAAATATGACATTTACAGGGGGGACAGGAACAATAGAAGGGGATACAGATTTTCCTAGGGGGTTGAACAAATAATTGATAATGGATCATTTCAGATGAGATCACATGTAGCAGAGTTAGGGTAATCAATTAAATAATCATTGTATACTCGGGGAATTTTGAGTGGTTTTATGGATTAGTTATGAGGAATTAGATTGATACAAACAGTTATTGATGGGTTAAGACTGGGGATATCTGTATCATGTTTTGTGTGTACTACCATCTTTAGATTATAACCAGGAGAAAGAGATTAGCTCATCTCAGTTAGGCAGTATTTAGGTCATAAAAGTGAGCTACCGAATTAAGTGAGGCCTGGCTATTTGTGGTTGTTGTTTTTCAAATTGTGTTTTTCAAACAAAAAACAACACACCTAGGATGATGTTTATAAAGCCTTGTCGTTTCAATTTTGGGGGGTTTTCAGCAGGTCAAGGGTGATAGGTCTTAGAGGCGCACACACAGTGAATTTTATGGAGTTTTTTAGGTTTTGGCTGAGTTTGGCGTATATATGATTTCTTATGAGAATGAATGTCATGAGGACTTAATGAACACTTGAGATAACTAACATTTATGTAAAAGTGTGAAGAAGATTATAATTTGGTAATAATATACAGTGCCCTCCACTATTATTGGCACCCCTGTTTAAGATGTGGTCGAGGACTTCCAAAAATGCTCATTTTTTTTAAAACAACATAGAACCCAAATGCAAAAAAATAGAAAAATCCAACCTTTTATTTAAGTACATTACTTTGGTGGTAAAAAAAAAAAAAACTTGAAATCATGTGTCCCACAATTATTGGCACCCCTAACAATTCCGCTGAAAATTTTAATTGATTTTTTTTTAAATATATTTTTCTGTAGTTGCTAAAGTTGGTCAGGGTATCTAGGAACTTTTATTTAGTAATTCATGACTTCCTGTTTCCCTGGGGTATAAATATGACATGACACAGAGGCCTAATTCTCTTACCCATTTGTCAACATGGCAAAGACAAGAGAACACACCATTCAAGTAAGGCAGATTTGTGTCGACCTTCATAAGTCAGGCAATGGCTACAAGAAAATAGCCACTCGCCTTAACTTGCCCGTATCTACAGTCAGAGGAATCATTAAGAAGTTTAAAACAACTGGAACAGTGACAAACAAGGCTGGAAGAGGTCCCAAGTTTATCTTGCCACAACGCACAGTGAGGAGGATGGTAAGAGAAGTAAAAAAAAGTCCTAAGCTCACTGTCACAGAATTGCATCAAAGAGTGGCATCTTGGGGTCACAAAGTCTCCAAAACAACCATCAGACGCTCTCTACATGCCAACAAGCTGTTTGGGAGGCATGCAAGGAAAAAGCCTTTTCTCATTAACACTCACAAACGTAAACGTCTGGAGTTTGCTAAGCGGCACTGGGACTTCAACTGGGATCGTGTGCTTTGGTCAGATGAGACTAAGATTGAGCTTTTTGGCAACAAACACTCTAAGTGGGTCTGGCGTAAAACAAAAGATGAGTATGCCGAAAAGCACCTCATGCCCACCGTGAAGTATGGTGGAGGATCTGTGATGCTGTGGGCCTGTTTCTCTTCCAAAGGCCCTGGGAACCTTGTTAGGGTGCATGGCATTATGAACGCTTTGAACTACCAGGACATTTTAAATAAAAACCTGATGGCCTCTGCCAGAAAGCTGAAGATGGGTCGTCATTGGGTCTTTCAGCAGGATAATGATCCAAAACATGTGGCAAAATCTACACAAAAATGGTTCAGCAGTCACAAACTCAAGGTCCTCCCATGGCCATCTCAGTCCCCAGACCTCAACCCAATCGAAAACCTGTGGGGCGAGCTAAAGAGGAGAGTGCATAAGAGAGGACCCAGGACACTGGATGATCTAGAAAGATTGTGCAAAGAAGAATGGTCAAAGATCCCTCTCTCTGTGTTCTCCAATCTTGTGAAATGTTATAGGAGGAGATTAAGTGCTGTCTTGTTGGCAAAAGGGGGTTGTACAAAGTATTAACATCAGGGGTGCCAATAATTGTGGGACACATGATTTCAAGTTTTTTTTTTTCTAAATGTGTGATTTTTTTTTTTACACCAAAGTAATGTACTTAAATAAAAGGTTGGATTTTTCAATTTTTTTGCATTTGGGTTCTATGTTGTTTAAAAAAAAGGAGAATTTTTGGAAGTCCTCGACCACATCTTAAACAGGGGTGCCAATAATTGTGGAGGGCACTGTATATGATTTGAACCATTAAATAACAGAAGAGAGAGTGGAGGGATGGCAATTGGATAATGAATTACCAATATTACCTAAGTGATTGTTTAGGTAGGTGGTAATATTGACACATGGGCAAATCATGTGTCAAAAGGGGAGTGGTAGGATTAAATAATAAATATATACGAAGGAGAGGACAAAATACTTAACTTAAAAAAATATTTTAAAAAAAACAAGAACAGAAATTGAGAGCTGAACATGTATGTGTGAAGATAGTTTATTAACCACACCCGTATGTCAGAGGTTTTGTGCCCCACAGGTGAACTAAAGGAGAAGGTGACCCACTCTATCTAACCAGGAGACTGGGTGTGGATCCAGTCCCTAAAATAAGAAAAACTAGAAGCAGGCCTGTTGGGAAGGGCCCTATCAAGTCCTATTAGATCCACCTGGGTGCATGTCACACACTGCAAAACACTGCAAAAAGGTAAACCCAGTTACACCTGACGAACAAACACAGAGTTAGGAGAAAGAACCGATCACCACTAGGGCTCGGGGGTTGGCTCCTTAACGAAGATTCCCTTACCCTGTCTGATCATCCCTGTGTGAGTTCGATAGAAGGTAAAGCAATGGGTTGGCCTCTGGCGTCTGACATGTTCTCAGGGCGAGGGTGGGGATTCACAGGTCTCCTGATGGTAGGTAGCTGTCTGATTGTGGGGGCCATATTCCTAGCACACTCAGACCCTCCTGATCAGCCAGAAGTAGTAGTTAACCTAACACAAGTTGATAAAATAATATCTGAGCATAGTCTACGAAGGCATAGGAGACAGCTAGACGTAGGGAAAGGGGAAGTACTAGGGACTTTAGGGAAGGACATCACCATATGTATGTCACCATGTACATCCTGGGACTATGTAGTTGCTCATACCAAGCGGGGGGGGGGGGGGATATGTTAATCTCCATACACAGTTTAGGGAAAGGTGTAGTATTGTGAAAGTAGGGAATTACCAGAAAATGGCAGTGCGACCCATATAAGGGTAGGTACTGTCTGAAAGTCTGAAATACGCTAAAACAGGTTACAGACCTGAACAAGTGAGATATCCTCTTCAACTGGGGCACCCTATAGAGTAAACCTCTCTGAGGGAGGTAGTGAGACCGGGGCTGTGGTAAAGATAGTGCAAACTATAGACCTGAAGAAAGTAGGACAGGTGGAGACGGGGTGTAGAAATCTTGACCTGTGGTTGGAATGGATTTAGTATACGGCAAGAACTATGTCTAAAGAGGACTGTTATGCCTGTGGGACAGCCAAACCAAGGTTAACTACTACTCCGTTCCCCTTGACAGGCTTTGACTCTCTGTCAGGTTTATCCTCCATTATTAAATTGTTCAAGCCACCTGGGAATGTGGTGAAGGAGTCTTATGGTAACTTGCACTATCTGTATCCCCCGATAACAAAGTCATCCCGACCTGGGTTGCCTCCGTTTGAAGTCACAGGGGGGAGTCTTATTGTTTTTCTAGGACTAATAAGATAGGATACAGGGTAGGGCATTTTAGCTCCTGCTCCCACACAGAGAATGTCACAACTAAAAGAGACCATGACTAATCTCTCCTCTTTGTTGCAGCCAGAGGATTTTAGGAGCCAAAACCAGGCCTGTGCTGACATCTGATGGTTGTGTGGTGATAACTGATTGTGAACTCACCTACATACGCAAACAATGAAACGTGTCAGAGACTGGTGAGATGTCACGTAGAAAGTAGGACCTCCTCCCGGGATCCTTTGATGAAAGGATATATATTGATGTGATAGCAGTACCTCGAGGGGTTCCAGAACAATTTAAAGCTAGGAATCAGATCGCAGCTGGGTTTGAATCAAGTATTTTCTGGTGGTCAACAATTAATAAAAATGCAGATTGGATAAATTATATTTACTATAACCAGCAAAGATTTATAAACCACACTCGTGATGCAATAAAGGGATTAGCTGAGCAGACAGCGGCAACTAGCTTAATGACATGGCAGAATAGAATAGCTTTAGATATGCTTTTGGCTGAGCGGGACGGGGTTTGTGTTCTGTTTGGATCTATGTGCTGTACTTTCATCTCCAACAACACAGCACCGGACGGGTCCGTGACCAAAGCGCTTCAGGGAGTCACCACGCTGGCGAACGAACTGGCTGAGAACTCTGGTATTGATAGCTCCATAAACGGTTGGTTTGATAACATATTTGGTAAATGGAAAACTATTGTTTTCCATTCTGGGTGATTCTGGGAAAAAGCGCGCTCTCCTCCAAGGAGTGAATGTCCCGAGACAGAAGAGTCATTTTCCTGTGCGTTTTTGCTGCCAACTTTACTTTATTTTTCTTTTTTCCATCGCAACTTTTTTCCCTCATTCAACTTTTTCACTCCGGACGCTTTATCTGGACATGGTTCGTCAACATCTTCAACAGCCGAAGCTAAGTAGTAACATTAACATGATGTCTTCTAATTGCAGTCGCTGTACTCATAATATACAGGAGAACGATCGCCTTACGGCGAGAATAGCTGTGCTACAAGCCCAGCTTCAGACGCAATCGTTAGGCAAGGGTAATTTCAGTGTAGGAAAGGAAGAAACAGCGTCTGTGCCACCAGTAAGTACAGATAGTAACGTTAGTATAAATCCCCCCGCACAGTCCCCGCAGCCGGACAACTTTCTCATGGCTTCTGGAGGGAAATACTGTCGGAATGCTCAACCGGTGTCGCTCATTCAGCCGACAGAAACTTTCAACCGGTTTTCCCCATTATGTAGCGAGTCGGAGTCTGAGTCTGAGTCTTCTCTTGTCTCTACTCCTCCCGTTACGGGGTCTGAGACGCCGAAGGCTCCCACCATTAGCTCTGACAAATTGAAAACCCTAGTCATTGGCGACTCCATTACCCGCAGTATTAGACTTAAAACGAATCACCCAGCGATCATACACTGTTTACCAGGGGGCAGGGCTACCGACGTTAAGGCTAATCTAAAGATGGTGCTGGCTAAAGCTAAAACTGGCGAGTGTAGAGAGTATAGAGATATTGTTATCCACGTCGGCACCAACGATGTTAGGATGAAACAGTCAGAGGTCACCAAGTGCAACATAGCTTCAGCGTGTAAATCAGCTAGAAAGATGTGTCGGCATCGAGTAATTGTCTCTGGCCCCCTCCCAGTTAGGGGGAGTGACGAGCTCTACAGCAGAGTCTCAGCACTCAATCGCTGGTTGAAAACTGTTTTCTGCCCCTCCCAAAAGATAGAATTTGTAGATAATTGGCCCTCTTTCTGGGACTCACCCACAAACAGGACCAAGCCTGACCTGCTGAGGAGTGACGGACTCCATCCTAGCTGGAGGGGTGCTCTCATCTTATCTACCAACATAGATAGGGCTCTAACTCCTCTAGCCCCACAGTGAAATAGGGTGCAGGCCAGGCAGCAGGCTGTTAGCCAACCTGCCAGCTTAGTGGAGTCTGCCAATAGCATAGTCAGTGTAGTCAGCTCAGCCATACCCATTGAGACTGTGTCTGTGCCTCGACCTAGGTTGGGCAAAACTAAACATGGCGGTGTTCGCCTTAGCAATCTTATTAGGATAAAGACCTCCTCCATTCCTGCCATTATTGAAAGAGATCGTGATACCTCACATCTCAAAATAGGGTTACTTAATGTTAGATCCCTCACTTCAAAGGCAGTCATAGTCAATGAACTAATCACTGATCATAATCTTGATGTGATTGGCCTGACTGAAACATGGCTTAAGCCTGATGAATTTGCTGTGTTAAATGAGGCCTCACCTCCTGGTTACACTAGTGACCATATTCCCCGTGCATCCCGCAAAGGCGGAGGTGTTGCTAACATTTACGATAGCAAATTTCAATTTACAAAAAAAAAAATGGCGTTTTCGTCTTTTGAGCTTCTAGTCATGAAATCTATGCAGCCTACTCAATCACTTTTTATAGCTACTGTTTACAGGCCTCCTGGGCCATATACAGCGTTCCTCTCTGAGTTTCCTGAATTCCTATCAGACCTTGTAGTCATAGCAGATCATATTCTAATTTTTGATGATTTTAATATTCACATGGAGAAGTCCACAGACCCACTCCAAAAGTCTTTCGGAGCCATCATCGACTCAGTGGGTTTTGTCCAACATGTCTCTGGACCTACTCACTGCCACAGTCATACTCTGGACCTAGTTTTGTCCCATGGAATAAATGTTGTAGATCTTAATGTTTTTCCACAAAATCCTGGACTATCGGACCACCATTTTATTACGTTTGCAATCGCAACAAATAATCTGCTCAGACCCCAACCAAGGAGCATCAAAAGTCGTGCTATAAATTCTCAGACAACACAAAAATTCCTTGATGCCCTTCCAGACTCCTTCTGCCTACCCAAGGACGTCAGAGGACAAAAATCAGTTAACCACTTAACTGAGGAACTCAATTTAACCTTGCGCAATACCCTAGATGCAGTTGCACCCCTAAAAACGAAAAACATTTGTCATAAGAAACTAGCTCCCTGGTATACAGAAAATACCCGAGCTTTGAAGCAAGCTTCCAGGAAATTGGAACGGAAATGGCGCCACACCAAACTGGAAGTTTTCCGACTAGCTTGGAAAGACAGTACCGTGCAGTACCGAAGAGCCCTCACTGCTGCTCGATCATCCTACTTTTCCAACTTAATCGAGGAAAATAAGAACAATCCAAAATTTATTTTTGATACTGTTGCAAAGCTAACTAAAAAGCAGCATTCCCCAAGAGAGGATGGCTTTCACTTCAGCAGTAATAAATTCATGAACTTCTTTGAGGAAAAGATCATGACCATTAGAAAGCAAATTACGGACTCCTCTTTGAATCTGCGTATTCCTCCAGGGCTTAGCTGTCCTGGATCTGCACAGCTCTGCGAGGGCCTGGGATCGGGAGAGACACTTAAGTGTTTTAGTACTATATCTCTTGACACAATGATGAAAATAATCATGGCCTCTAAACCTTCAAGCTGCATACTGGATCCTATTCCTACTAAACTGCTGAAGGAGCTGCTTCCTGTGCTTGGCCCTCCTATGTTGAACATAATAAACAGCTCTCTATCCACCGGATGTGTACCAAACTCACTAAAAGTGGCAGTGATAAAGCCTCTCTTGAAAAAGCCAAACCTTGACCCGGAAAATATAAAAAACTATCGGCCTATATCGAATCTTCCATTCCTCTCAAAAATTTTAGAAAAAGCTGTTGCGCAGCAACTCACTGCCTTTCTGAAGACAAACAATGTATACGAAATGCTTCAGTCTGGTTTTAGACCCCATCATAGCACTGAGACTGCACTTGTGAAGGTGGTAAATGACCTTTTAATGGCGTCAGACCGAGGCTCTGCATCTGTCCTCGTGCTACTAGACCTTAGTGCTGCCTTTGACACCATCGATCACCACATTCTTTTGGAGAGACTGGAAACCCAAATTGGTCTACACGGACAAGTTCTGGCCTGGTTTAGATCTTACCTGTCGGAAAGATATCAGTTTGTCTCTGTGAATGGTCTGTCCTCCGACAAATCAACTGTACATTTCGGTGTTCCTCAAGGTTCCGTTTTAGGACCACTATTGTTTTCACTATATATTTTACCTCTTGGGGATGTTATTCGAAAACATAATGTTAACTTTCACTGCTATGCGGATGACACACAGCTGTACATTTCAATGAAACATGGTGAAGCCCCAAAATTGCCCTCGCTAGAAGCCTGTGTTTCAGACATAAGGAAGTGGATGGCTGAAAACTTTCTACTTTTAAACTCGGACAAAACAGAGATGCTTGTTCTAGGTCCCAAGAAACAAAGAGATCTTCTGTTAAATCTGACAATTCATCTTGATGGTTGTAAAGTCGTCTCAAATAAAACTGTGAAGGACCTCGGCGTTACTCTTGACCCTGATCTCTCTTTTGACGAACATATCAAGACTGTTTCAAGGACAGCTTTTTTCCATCTACGTAACATTGCAAAAATCAGAAATTTTCTGTCCAAAAATGATGCAGAAAAATTAATCCATGCATTTGTTACTTCTAGGTTAGACTACTGCAATGCTCTACTTTCCGGCTACCCGGATAAAGCACTAAATAAACTTCAGTTAGTGCTAAATACGGCTGCTAGAATCCTGACTAGAACCAAGAAATTTGATCATATTACTCCAGTGCTAGCTTCCCTACACTGGCTTCCTGTTAAGGCAAGGGCTGATTTCAAGGTTTTACTGTTAACCTATAAAGCGTTACATGGGCTTGCTCCTACCTATCTTTCCGAGTTGGTCCTGCCGTACATACCAATACGTACGCTACGGTCACAAGACGCAGGCCTCCTAATTGTCCCTAGAATTTCTAAGCAAACAGCGGGAGGCAGGGCTTTCTCCTATAGATCTCCATTTTTATGGAACAGTCTGCCTACCCATGTGAGAGACGCAGACTCGGTCTCAACCTTTAAGTCTTTACTGAAGACTTATCTCTTCAGTAGGTCATATGATTGAGTGTAGTCTGGCCCAGGAGTGTGAAGGTGAACGGAAAGGCTCTGGAGCAACGAACAGCCCTTGCTGTCTCTGCCAGGCCGGTTCCCCTCTCTCCACTGGGGTTCTCTGCCTCTAACCCTGTTACAGGGGCTGAGTCACTGGCTTGCTGGTGCTCTTTCATGCCGTCCCTAGGAGGGGTGCGTCACTTGAGTGGGTTGAGTTACTGACGTGATCTTCCTGTCTGGGTTGGCGCCCCCCCTTGGTTTGTGCTGTGGTGGAGACCTCTGTGGGCTATACTCGGCCTTGTCTCAGGATTGTAAGTTGGTGGTTGAGGATATCCCTCTAGTGGTGCGGGGGCTGTGCTTTGGCAGAGTGGGTGGGGTTATATCCTTCCTGTTTGGCCCTGTCCGGGGGTTTCTTCGGATGGGGCCACAGTGTCTCCGGACCGCTCCTGTCTCAGCCTCCAGTATTTATGCTGCAGTAGTTTATGTGTCGGGGGGCTGGGGTTAGTTGGTTATACCTGGAGTACTTCTCCTGTCTTATCCAGTGTCCTGTGTGAATTTAAGTATGCTCTCTCTAATTCTCTCGTTCTCTCTTTCTCTCTGAGAACCTGAGCCCTAGGACCATACGTCAGGACTACCGGGCATGCTGACACCTTGCTGTCCCCAGTCCGCCTGGCCTTGCTGCTATTCCAGTTTCAACTGTTCTGCCTGTGGTTACGATACCCCTACCTGTCCCAGACCTGCTGTTTTCAACTCTTAATGATCGGCTATGAAAAGCCAACTGAGAGACCTGAGCCCTAGGACCATACGTCGGGACTACCGGCCGTGGTGACTCCTTGCTGTCCCCAGTCCGCCTGGCCTTGCTGCTATTCCAGTTTCAACTGTTCTGCCTGCGGTTATGGAACCCCTACCTGTCCCAGACCTGCTGTTTTCAACTCTTAATGATCGGCTATGAAAAGCCAACTGAGATTTATTCCTGATTATTATTTGACCATGCTTGTCACTTATGAACATTTTTGAACATCTTGGCATGGTTCTGTTATAACCTCCACCCGGCACAGCCAGAAGAGGACTGGCCACCCCTCATAGCCTGGTTCCTCTCTAGGTTTCTTCATAGGTTTTGGCCTTTCTAGGGAGTTTTTCCTAGCCACCGTGCTTCTACACCTGCATTACTAGCTGTTTGGGGTTTTAGGCTGGGTTTCTGTACAGCACTTCGAGATATTAGCTGATGTACGAAGGGCTATATAAAATAAAATTGATTGATTGATATTGTTGTAACTATTCTGGGTGAAGTTATAGCTTCTATGGGTATACTTGTTCTTTGTGGATGTTGTCTTATTTCCTGTGTCTGAGGGTTGGTGAGAAAAGGAGATGGAGAAGGTGGTTTCCCAACAGATGGTGAGATACGGCCCAATCCCGGACTCCAACCTAAGGAATGAAGGATATGACCTACCAGGCTTAGTGGAGTGACACTCTAGAGGGTGTCTAAAGGGGGCTAAAATTTACTTCCCTGTTTGTGTTTTATGTTTTAATAATCTTATGTTTTGTGTTCTATTAATCCTGTGTTTTATGCTTCATTAATCAAGTTAACCATTGTGAATGTTTGTCTTTCCTTATGTGAAGGTTTGAAGTTTCTGGGTGACTGGTAGCCAACTCAGTACAAGTTAGGTGTAGATGGAAGGACTGAAGGCCTTTTTATTATCATTATTGTCGATTAATAAAAGTGTGATTCTTTTTATTTGTATTGTATTTTAATGAGTGACACCCTAGGGGGAATCCAAATTTCCCTGAAATTTCTTATTTTGGGTTTTCTTATTTTGCGTTCACACCCAGTGGGTGTGAAAAGGGGGATTGTGGGGTTCTATTTTCTAATAATTGGATCTGTATGTGATGAATAGCTTAGAAGGAATGCATTAATGATAAGCATAGGTTTGTACTATACTGATATAAATTGTTTCACATAACAGGCTGTGATTCATGTAAGGAACGTTAGGGGGAAGGACAGATAAGACTTGTATTTCTTACAGATACGAACACTGCCTCTTTGTTGTCTGTGAACTGTTGTCTGTGAACCGTCCTTGGATGTAGGAACGTACAGTCTTTTGAGTGCTGACTCCACAGGTTGTTATGATAAAAACTTATGCCTGGCAACAGTGTGCAACAGGTGGAGCTCCAAGAGGCTGGGACTAGCCTGTGCGCCAACGGATTGGCTGAGTAAGTCTAAACCACGCTCAGTCTCTACTCTGATTGGCCAGCAGAGAGTGGGAACTATCTCTGTCAGAGTATTTGAAGAAGAACCTGTAACAATGGATTAGTTCTCTGAGTGCCCTGCGTGGTATTTCAGTGGACCCGTATATACGAACCTTCATACTTATCATACATACATTTTGCATATAATAAATTTAGCTTGGATTGAAGATCTCTTGATTCTTATTCCAATACCAGATTTGAATTACGCAATTTCTAACACAACCATTGTACTCTACTATGTTCCCCCAGGATCTAAGTTCAGTCAGCGATGGCAGGGCATTCAGCTAGCCCCCAGGTAGTTGTAAAGACAGAGGAGCAGTCCAATAGCGTCATCTTCACCTACTTCCAGGGTGACATCGGTAGCATAGTGGACCAACACTTCAACCGTGCCCTCAGCAAGGCCAGTAAGACCAAGGCCCCAAGCGGGCAAAAAGAGCCACAAGGCTGTCAAATCTGGTGAGCAGACTCATACCTAACTATGCAATGAAGTTTGGAATTAAGATTGGAGTAATTGATTGATTGATTGGCCAATACACTTGGAGTCCAGTGCGATTAGGAAAGAAACGTTATATAATTTTTAAATAATAATAATAATAATAATATATATATTCTTGTGGCTGAATGGAAGCAAGTCCCCACAGCAATGTTCCAACATCTAGTGGAAAGCCTTCCCAGAAGAGTGGAGGCTGTTATAGCAGCAAAGGGGGGACCAACTCCACATTAATGCCCATGATTTTGGAATGAGATGTTCGACAAGCAGGTGTCCATATACTTTTTGCCATGTAGTGTACATTGATCTAAATCTGGATTGAATTATACAAGTACTATCAGTCTCACAGTGCAGGTGTCAGTTTTATGACAAGCTCGAATCGACTGTGTATAGGGCAACCCACTATCCATGGGTAATGCCAGTATTTCTAGTCCGTTATGTTTGATCTGTCATGAAGATATATATATATATATCTATACAGTGCATTCGGAAAGTATTCAGACCCCATGACTTTTTCCACATTTTGTTACGTTACAGCCTTATTCTAAAATGGCTTAAATAAAAAATGTTCCTCATCAAACTACACACGATACCCCATAATGACAAAGCAAAAAACGTTTTTTAGAAATTTTAGCAAATTTATTAAAAATAAAAAACAGAAATACCTTATTTACATAAGTATTCAAACCCTTTGCTATGAGACTCGAAATTGAGCTCAGGTGCATCCTGTTTCCATTAAGCATCCTTGAGATGTTTCTGCAACTTGATTGGAGTCCACCTGTGGTAAATTAAATTGATTGGACATGATTTGGAAAGGCACACACCTGTCTATATAAGGTCCCACAGTTGACGGTGCATGTCAGAGCAAAAACCAAGCCATGACGTCGAAGGAATTGTCCGTAGAGCTCCGAGACAGGATCGTGTCGAGGCACAGATCTGGGGAAGGGTACCAATAAATGTCTGCAGCAGTGAAGGTCCCCAAGAACACAGTGGCCTCCATCATTCTTAAATGGAAGTTTAGAAGTTTAGAAGCACCAAGACTCTTCCTAGAGCTGGCCACCCAGCCTAACTGAGCAATCGGGGGAGAAGGGCCTTGGTCAAGAACCCAATGGTCACTCTGACAGAGCTCCAGAGTTCCTCTGTGGAGATGGGAGAACCTTCCAGAAGGACAACCATCTCTGCAGCACTCCACCAATCAGGCCTTTATGGTAGAGTGGCCAGACGTGACAGCCCACTTGGAGTTTGCCAAAAGGAACCTAAATGACTCTCAAGACCATGAGAAATCAGATTCTCTGGTCTGATGAAACCAAGATTGAACTCTTTGGCCTGAATGCCAAGTGTCACGTCTGGAGGAAACCTGGCACCATCCCTACGGTGAAGCATGGTGGTGGCAGCATCATGTTGTGGGGATGGTTTTCAGCAGCAGGGACTGGGAAACTAGTCAGGATCGAGGGAAAGATGAACGGAGCAAAGTACAGAGAGATCCTTGGTGAAAACCTGCTCCAGAGCGCTCAGGACCTCAGACTGGGGTGAAGGTTCACCTTCCAACAGGACAATGACCCTAAGCACACAGCCAAGACAACGCAGGAGTGGCTTCTGGACAAGTCTCTGAATGTCCTTGAGTGGCCCAGCCAGAGCCCGGACTTGAACCCGATCGAACATCTCTGCAGAAACCTTAAAATAGCTGTGCAGCGACACTCCCCAACCAACTGCACTGTCAGAGCTAGAAGCACAAGCATTTCGCTACACCCGCAATAACATCTGCTAAACATGTTTATGTGACAAATAAAATTTGATTTGATTTGATTTGAACCTGACAGAGCTTGATAGGATCTGCAGAGAAGAATGGGAGAAACTCCCCAAATATAGGTGTGCCAAGCTTGTAGCGTCATACCCAAGAAGACTCGAGGCTGTAATCGCTGCCAAAGGTGCTTCAACAAAGTACTGAGTAAAGGGTCTGAATACTTATGTAAATGTGATATTATTCTTATTTTGTTATACATACATTTCCAAAAATGTCTAAAAACCTGTTTTTGCTGTCATTGTGGGGTATTGTGTGTAGATTGATGAGGGGAAAAAACAATTTCATTAAATTTAGAATAAGGCTGTAACGTAACAAAATGTGGAAAAAGTCAAGGGGTCTGAATACTTTCCGAATGCACTGTATATAAATATATATATGGGGGGGAAAAGGGGATTAGAAATGATGCAGGTTGTTATTTGATAGACTTACATTTATCTGCTAATTTCATAGCTGATCCATCCCCTAAAAAAATTGAAAAAAACTAAATACATTTTAAAAAATGCAATTAAGTTTGTTTGCTATCATCATGATGATGTGTGCACCAAACAAGAAAGCAGGTGTTCACTGATTTGAAATTTACACAATTAAACACATTTCTAGACGCTGACTTTGTGGATGTATTTTTCTCAATCCACATCTGTTTCAGAGTCTGACTTAACATCTTGCCAGTGGGTTGTTCCAACCCCATCTTGGTCTGAAGACCATTTAGTCCCCGTGTATGGTCACCTTCATCTGAGCAGCACCAATGAGTCTCTGTCCAGCCACCGACTGGCCCTCATCTCCCCAGATGAGAGCACCAGTCCCTTGGCCTTCGCTCCCAGGCAACATGGTGGTCTGGTCCTGCCCGCCATGGCCTATCCCCACTCCATGTCCCATGAGGGCCTGGGGGTCACTGGACAGCATTACACCAACTCCCTGCTCTATCTCCTCCACAGTTACCGGTCAGAGGTGGCTGCAGGCGTGGTCTCGGGCTCCAAACCAGAGCTCCTCCCTAGCTGGACGGGTCAACCTGGCTTCAGAGACCCCATGAACCCTGACTCAGGTGTGGCTGCCTCTACCCAGATCCCAGATTCACGTCAAAGACCAAGGTGACAACCACTGCCAGTCACCAGTATGCTGCCTACAACTCAATAACTTTAAGCATTTAGACAGATGGACAGAGAGAGAGAGAGAGAGAGAGAGAGAGAGAGAGAGAGAGAGAGAGAGAGAGAGAGAGAGGGAGAAGGGTGGTGTTTTGCATGTGTAAGAAGAATAGTGTTACGTCAAAAGTAGCCTGTATCGACTGTGGAGAAAGTTTACAACGTTTTTTAAGAGTATTTTATTGAAATGTTGGTGTTTATGAATATCTATTGTTTCCTCTGATGTGTGGACTTCTGAAGGAGGGGGTTTTGATGTGATTTTCAGTTGTGATGTGGAACCAGCAACTGTTTAAATTTTTTTGCTCATAGCAAATTAATGAAATGCAGTTGATATCCTAAGTAACCATGAAAGTGAAAGATGTTTATGTAGAGGTTTTAGTCATTTAGCAGACGCTCTTATCCAGAGCGACTTACAGTTAGTGAGTGCATACATTTTCATACTGGCCCCCCGTGGGAATCGAACCCACAACTCTGGTGTTGCAATTCTTCGAAATAAGTACTTTTTTACATTTCACTTCACCAATTTGGACTATTTTGTGTATGTCCATTACATGAAATCCAAATAAAAATCCATTTAAATTACAGGTTGTAATGCAACAAAATATGACAAACGTCAAGGGGGATGAATACTTTTGCAAGGCACTGTATTATTTGACGGCATACTGTACCATGCCTAATGGCTGTTCCTTTCTTTTTTGCCCCGTCCTACATTATAACACTTGTTGAAACTTATGTTGAATAACTGGACTGAAAAGAGTCTGCTTTTTCTTCTGATTTTCAAAGAAGAAAAGCATGAAGCATGAGGTGACTAAAAACTCCCCCTGAGACACTTGCAGGGAGTGGGGTTATGGCTAGGGTCACCATTGTCCAGCTCCCTGGAGCAATTGGGGTTAAGTGCCTTGCTCAAGGGCACAGCGGCAGATTTTTCACCTGATCGGCTCCAGGATTCGAACCAGCGACTTTTCAGTTACTGGCCCAACACTCTAACCTTGAGGAGGTTATAAAATTAGGATGAGGGATTGAAATGTTGGCTTTTTTCAGTTTTCCAAAAAACTAGACCAAGGAAAATCATTCTCAATCAAACTTGAACTCTGTTCTATATCGTGGAGCTCCGCCCCATAGGGGAGCTCTGCTCCTAGTGGTTTACCCTCTGCCCTAAGGCAGCAGCAGCCTGAGATAAAATTATGCACACACCTACAGCCAATAGGAGTACAGGTGTCCCTATAAGAGGGGATGCCTCCCCTCAATCAGCCTCCCTTTTTCTTCAGCGACTGGATGACTAGACTGAAGAGCCAAGAAGAGACGAAGCACGAAGACTCAGGACGAAAAAACGCCGTTGATATTCCAGTCATCAACGTCGTCTAAATGAGCACACTGGGAGATTTTCCACCCCCAAAAGCTTTTTTCAGAGCTCAGTGCAGATGCACTTCCATGGCGGCAGGTGACCACCACGACCTATGTTTCGTGTGTTTGGGATCCCAGCATGCCAAGGAAGGCGTCTGCAGTCCCCCGAATTGCGCCTCCTGCGCCCTCCTTTCTTTAAAGGAGAGGAAGCAGCGTTGGGCGTTTTTCAGGGAGGACATCCCCCTTGAGGATGTGCTGTCGATACTAGCCTCTGCTTCAGAGGCGTCGTCTGACGGCGCAGACTCAGGGGAAGATAGGGATTTTGAGGAAGGGTCTGGCATTCCAATGGAACAGTCGGACCCCGTCCCTCATACTTTCAAGCCCCCCTTTCCCTTGGAGAGCGAGAGGGCTTGTAGTCCCTATAGCGAAAGGGATACGAGCTCTGAGAGATCAGAAGCTCTCTCTTTCGCTGCAGCCTCTCTGAGAGCGGATTTTCCGGGTCTCATTGAGAGAGCTGCTCAACGGCTGGCAATAAGGCTGCCCCCTCTTCCCTCCGCACCGGAGGTTGATATGATGGAGGGCGGTCCTTATTCCAGGCCAAGGAAGGCGGCAGAGCCAGTGGCTCCTGCCATGCCTTCTTTGGCTAGGTACGTTAAGGGCTCGTGGGAGGCACCTTTAGCGGCGCGTTCGCCTGTGAAAGCGTATCTCCCATTCACAAGAGTGGAAGGAAGGTTTCAGGGTCAGGGAATCCCCAGGTTAGAGAGCGCCATGGCGGCGTATCTCGTACCGGGTTCAAGCCCTTGGCCCTCTTCCAAGAAGGCCACGTTGCCATCCCAGAAGGACAGACTCACAGCGTCGCTGTTGGAGAAGTCTTTTGGGTTGGGAGCCCAAGCTGTAGCAGCAGCTAACAACATTGCCCTCTTGGCAGCCTCTCTGTCCCGTTTAACCACGGGTAAGACAGAGATGGCACCAGAGGAGGTGGAGGAGGCGTCCAGAATTTCTGGCGCCATACTCCACCTTACACAGGCGTCCGCAGTCTGCGCGGGGAGGTCCATGGCCACTTCGGTGGTCGGGGAACGACACCTCTGGTTGTCATTGACATCCATGAAAGAGGCAGACAGGACGTCTCTCTTGAACGCCCCCCTCTCTGACGACGGCGTCTTTGGGGTCGCAGTCAAAGAGGCGACGGAGCGTTTTTCGAAGTTAGAGGAGGAGAAGAAGCAGTGGGCCAAGCACCTGCCGTTGGCAGGACGACTCGGCCCCCCTCCTCCCCAAAGGCCATCTACCTCCGCCCCTCTAAGTAGACCGGGGTCTACGACGAGGCGGCGTAATCGGCGTCATCCGGCGGCCACGAGCAGCAAGGGAGCGGGCTCGGCCCTCCCAGCAGCTACGGTAGCCCCACTACAGCCGGCGAGGGAGGTGACGAGGACGCCGACCTGGCCCTCCAAGGGAGGCAAGAGGAGGCGTACGTGACGGGACGCGGGGGAGAGGATGGAGGACGCATCGATGGTGTCGAACGTGCCCACTGTTCCCCCCCACCCTTCGGTTGAAGGGACGGGTGTTGATGTAAATGCCTTTGTTGATGTGTTTAATAAAGAGTTGGCTCCACCTGACTTTGTCAAAAAAGAGCCTCTTTTCCATAATATGTCCGAGAGCGTTCAAATCTCACCCTCTCTTCCTTACCACTCTAAGAGCCGTTCAGCCCACCGAGGGTGCGTTGCTGAACAGGCACTAAGAGTAGGTATCCAGAAGACCTCAATCAGGTCGTCACATCACACTTCACGTATAAGAAGTGCTTTACATAGAAGGCAGCAGTCCCGGTCAGATTCTGACATGAGGACGCAGCCGCTATTTGGGGATGGCGCACTAGCACAGACTAAGGTCTCCACTAGTACGAGCCAGACCCATGCTGCGTTCACGGAGGGCCCGATTACCGCGGTCACCAAGGTGCCCAGAGTATCGGCGCCCCCAGGCATTGTAACACAGCAGCTATCTGGGCCAAGGTCTCGGTTAATGCGATTCAGACCCATGCTACGTTCACGGAGGGCAGGATTACTAGCGTTATGGGTATAACCAAAGTATCAGCTCCCCTGACAGAACGAGCCAGTACTCACCACACTGAGCGTGAATCAACCCACCAGGGGTGCAGAGTTGAACACACACAGAAGGTGAAAGTTAAGAAGGTATCAAGGCGCCGCCTGGTTTTACCTCATAGAGACCTCATACTACAGACTTCTAGGAGTACTGTAGTGAAGGGCTCTGATAGCGAATTGCATTCACCTAAGATGACGCAATCGCTTGCTGGGGATGGTGCCCTGCCGCAGGCTGTGGCCTCGGTCAGCGCAATTCAGACCCGCGATGCGTTCAAGGAGGGCAGGAATACGACGGTTATGGGTTTAACCGACGTTCCTACTCTTCCTTCTTTCTCAGAACGCATTTCCTCTCCCTTTCACGGGAGGCCCACCTTGGGCTGTTCCACCACTTCAATGTTGGGGAACAGTGGTGGTAAGGGCCATAGAGGAATACAGGTCCTTCCTACTGGATGCACCACAGCTTCGCGCCCAGCCACTTTCTCTGCATTGCTGGCAGTGGCGAAGAAGCTGCACCCTCTCACGCTGGCTAGAACAGACGTTGCAGATGGGTTATGCTCTCCAATTCCACCGGACCCCACCCCCGTTCAGGGGAGTGGTGGAGACGGTGATGAAAACGCCAGACAAAGTGGCCGCTCTGATGACAGAGATTACGGAACTTTTGGCGAAGGAGGCGGTGACAGTAGTTCCCCGGGAGCAAAGGAACAAAGGGCTATATTCGCCTTATTTCCTAGTGCCCAAAAAGACGGGGGGAGTGAGGCCGATTTTGGATTTACGCATTCTCAACGAGAGCATAACCAAACGGCCCTTCCGAATGCTAACGACAAAACGTCTGCTGGAATGTGTCCAGAGAGAAGACTTTTGTACGAGCATAGACCTAAAGGACGCGTACTTTCATGTGCCGGTTCAGCCGCGTCACAGGAAGTTTCTGCGGTTCGCCTTTCAAGGGGTGGCGTACGAATACACGAGGATGCCATTTGGGTATGCCCTGGCACCTCGCACATTTTCCAAGTGTGTGGAGGCGGCATTGGAACCGTTGCGTCGTCAGGGAATACGGCTACTAGCCTACCTGGACGACCTACTGGTTCTCGCCCCGTCAGCAGAGCTGGCGATCACTCACACAACACAGACAGTGATGCATCTCACAAGTCTGGGGTTTGCTGTGAATTGGAAAAAGAGCGCGCCCTGGCCCACTCATCAGATTGTCTACCTGGGGATACAGATAGACACTGTGAGGATGAGGGCTCGAATTTCGGACCCCCGAAGGGTAGCCTTGTTGCTAGCCCTAAGGGAGTGCCGTCCGAATCACACGGTGACGGCGCTGTCGATCATGTCACTTTTGGGTCTCATGTCGTCAGCGCACTCTGTGGTTCCGCTGGGACTCCTGCATATGCGCAGGACGCAGCGATGGTTCGCCCAACTAAGACTAGACCCATTGCGTCAACGTCATCGGTTGGTGGTGGTTCCCCTCTCGCTCAGTGCAGACCTAAACTATTGGAGAAACTCGCGCGTTCTCACGCACGGAGTCCCGATAGGAAAGGTGTCCTCTCACATCCCAGTATTCACGGATGCGTCCCTGACGGGATGGGGAGGGACATGTCAGACACAAGTGATAGGAGGTGTGTGGCCTCAATCAGGTCGTCACATCAACCTCCTGGAGTTGGAAACGGTTCGACTGGTTCTGACCCACTTCGCGTCTACCCTTCGGGGTCGCGATGTGCTGGTCTGGTCAGACAACCGGACCACAGTAGCCCACATAAATCGCCAGGGAGGAGTCAGGTCTCCTGCTCTCCATCGGGCGGCAGAGGAATTGTGGCTGTGGGCTCACGAGCACCTTCGCTCATTGAGAGCAGCACACATTCCGGGCTACTTGAACGTAGGAGCAGACCTCATGTCAAGAGGGGGTCCTCAAGACGACGAGTGGTGTCTGCATCCAGACATTGTTCTCCAGATTTGGGAACAATTCGGGAGAGCCGAGGTGGACCTATTCGCGTCACGCGTGAACGCGCAATGTCCTCTGTGGTTCTCTCTGAGGGAACAGGACGAACCGCCGCTGGGAAGGGACGCCTTTGCGCACCAACTGTGGCCGAGAGTTCTCCTGTATGCATTCCCTCCGCTGTCCTGCATTCTCCCACTGCTAGCCAGGGTGAGGTCAGGGGGGCTGTCAGTGATACTGATAGCGCCCGATCGCCCGGGGGCTCCGTGGTTTGCGGAGATGAGTCAGATGTTGATTGCGCCACCTTGGCCAATTCCACATCGACGGGACGCGCTGTCTCAGGCGGCTGGCACGATAGGGAAATTGCCCATAATCGGCCAACCACTGAAGGCCTGGCTGCTGAGAGGGACAGGCTAGAGCGCCGTGGGTTATCTGATGCAGTGATCAGGACCATACAGGGTTCACGTGCCAGTTCCACTTCTAAGATGTATGCCAGTAGATGGAACTTGTTTTCACGATGGTGTGTCACACAAGGTGTAGACCCCATGAGCTGTCAGGTGGAGAGTATTCTCTCTTTTCTACAGCTCATGTTTGATAAGCAAAAATCGCCTGCCACGATTAGAGTGTTTGCAGCAGCGATTTCAGCTTGTCATGAGGGTTTTGGCAGAGACAATGTCTTTAGCCACCCTCTAGTGAAACGCTTCCTATTAGGAACGCGGCGACTTAGGCCAACACCTAGAGTCACGCTTCCTCAGTGGGATTTGGCTTTGGTACTCGAAGCGCTATGTAAGTCGCCGTTCGAGCCATTGAATCAAATACCCCTCAAGATGCTGTCTATAAAGACAGCACTGTTGCTCGCTTTGACTACAGCTAAGCGGGTCAGTGATTTGTGTGCTCTTTCGACGAGACCTGACTGCTTGGCCATCAATGGTGACCTGAGCAGAGCAGTGTTACGTCCTAACCCGGCATTTGTGCCGTAGGTTATTAAGAGTTCATATAGGTCACAGACAGTGGAGCTGTGGGCTTTTTCTCCTCCTCCTCATAGAGAGAGGAGTGAGGAAAAGCTCCATCGCCTGTGCCCGGTACGCGCTTTGGCGTGTTACGTCGAGCGCACAGCAGCGATTAGGTCATCGCCTCAGTTGTTTGTGTGTCACGGTGCGGCTGCACTAGGTAGACCACTTTCAAAACAGAGGTTGTCTCACTGGCTTTGTGAAGGCATTGAGACAGCTTATGAGGTAGCAGGGCAGCAATTGCCTCAGGGTATCAGAGCTCACTCCACTCGTGGAGTAGCGGCTTCTACTGCCCTTTTCAGAGGAACAGGAGTAGAGGATATCTGTAGAGCAGCATCCTGGTCGACGCCGTCTCCATTTATCCGTTTCTATCTCTTAGATATGTCCTCTAATTCTCTGGCTCGATCTGTACTCAGCGTGGCTGAAGGGAGATCTTGAGCAAGAAAGAGAGGAGAAGCAGGACTGTGGACACAGGTTTCCATCAGGTCCGCTTTGGTTAGGAAGACGTGTTTTTGACAGATGTGTTTTCTAACTCTTTGGCTCGGTCTGTACTCAGCATAGCTGAAGGGAGATCTTGAGCTAGGAAGAGAGGGAAAAGCAGGACTATGGACAGGGTTTCCATCAGGTCCGCTTTGGATAAGAAAACATATTTTGTGGCATGAATCCTGACTGACAGGGTCAGTACAGTAGAGGCATGCGTTGATTACAGAATGTGAGGTCATCTATCTGCTTGTTCAGTTAGTATGACTCATGGTTTTGTTCCTGCCCACTAATCTCTGGGATTCCATTGAGTGAGTGAGGCGGTCTACCGCGTTCACAATGTAGAGTGACACTTGATGTCATTCCATTAGTGGTCGGTAGTGTTTTCACAGGATATTGAGGCACATCTATCTGCTAGTACAGGTTAGTATGGCTTCTATTCTGGTGATCTGCCCACTAGTCATAGGCATTGCCATTGGAATAGGTGGGGCTGGTCTTTTAACCGATGACGCGGTATATTGTGACGCCCGTAGGGGTTTTTAGTTGCAGTACTGCGGGACTCGGAAGTGTTAGGCTCGGCAGGGAGTACATTTTGGAGCGCTACGCTCCGCCTTAAACCACTAGGAGCAGAGCTCCCCTATGGGGCGGAGCTCCACGATATAGAACGATTAGTTACCGGAGTGTAACTCCAGTTCTATGAGTGGAGCGGAGCCCCATAGGACTTAAGGCCCTGCCGACCCTCTCTAGTCTTGCTGAATAAAAATATCTCGGGAGGCTGATTGAGGGGAGGCATCCCCTCTTATAGGGACACCTGTACTCCTATTGGCTGTAGGTGTGTGCATAATTTTGTCTCAGGCTGCTGCTGCCTTAGGGCAGAGGGTAAACCACTAGGAGCAGAGCTCCCCTATGGGGCTCCGCTCCACTCATAGAACTGGAGTTACACTCCGGTAACTAATCGTTCTTTGATGTAGGCTACTTAAAGCCTTTACCTTTACCTAAACTTTGAGTTTTCAACTTTTTCACACACACACACACACACACACACACACACACACACACACACACACACACACACACACACACATACACAAAACTCCTATGTGGTTCCTTCCTGTGTGTATATCGTGTCGCCACTGGTGGTACAGAAGAGCCTTTGTTCCTTGGCTTCAACACCAACAGACATCTGAGGACATCTATACAAAACAGTATTCGCCTGTATCTCAATACATGGAAAAACCTTTCTAAGAAAATAATTTAATTGTGTCTTTTGTTGAGATTTATGGCTAATTACTCAATTACTTAGCATTCCATTCACATGTTTGTTTTTCTTAGAGTGAGATGAGGGGAGTCCTTTGACGTTCATTTCAGTGGTTTGATTAATTCGCTACTATCTGCCTTTGTCACAGAGGCTCCATCCAATCAGTTTGTAGGACACGCTCTTCTCCCTTATTCAGAGTTTATCAGTGACTCAGAGGCCAGGCGTGCCGCCGCAACAGTAGCGGTGCAGCGCTACACATGACTAATTAGCTAATTAGTTACAGACAAACAGGGATGTCAATGTGGAACAATAAGAAGATTACAGGTGACATTATAATATAATGTCCTTGAGATATTTCCCATGGTAATGTGTTATTTCAGTTTCACAAAGACATTTAGAACCTAATGGTTTGTCCAAGTTACAGATTGACCTCATATGGATACTTTAAAAGTTGATGGACCGAGAGCGTTAGTAACCCAAGGGTTTGTTTTATTGGCCAGTTAGCATTGTTGAGTGCGAAACAATGTGTGGAAGGACCCCTTTGACATGCTCTAGTGAACAAACCTAAATCAATCCCAAAGTCACTTCAAACAATGTTGACGATGCCTTTCTCCACTCTAAAAACTCTAAACTGACCTGTGATTTTTCAGGTGGCATTTGGCCAAAATAATGGATTCCACTGTCTACTCTTTCTTGTCTCCATCTTCATCTCTATCTGTCTCTAACCTTTAACTCAGTTTCAGCCAGCACCACTATATTCCCATTTAATTCCCAATCTATTTCCAATCCATTGTCAATACACGTAATCAGTTGCATTAGTCAGTGCCAATAAAGGGAATAGTTTGGAGGAGAAATATTGGTCATGACAGCCTTAGGAGGCAGGAGCTGTACGAGGGGGTGGGTGGGGTTTGAACTCTCTGCAAGGCCTAATTACACAGGATTAACTAATCTCTCATAAAATGGGTAGAAGTAATGCACAACAATTCTTTATATAAAATAATAAATAACGGTTACTTCTCTGAGAACTTTGAATTGTCAAGAGGCGTAAAACAAGGTTTCTCTCTGTCACTGTACTTATTTCTTATGGCCATTTAATTGTTAGCTATACAATTATAATTATCTAATTAAGGGGCAAAAAATTAAGGGATTAGAGACAAAAGTAATAATGTATGCTGATGATTCAAGTTTTCTATTGAGTCCTCAATCTTCAAAGGCCTTATTGAGGACCTGGATAATTTCTCCAGAAAGGGGGTACCTAGTCAGTTGTACAACTCAATGCATTCAACCCCCCTTGAATCAGAGAGGTGCGGAATGTAATTGCCTTGTTCAAGGGCAGAATAGCAGATTTGTTAAACTTCCCGGCTTGGGGAATCGAACCAGCGACCTTTCGGTTACAGGCACAACACTCTTAACCACTAGTCTACCTGCCACCCCTAAAACCCAAGTGTACTATATTACGGATTGGGTCTCTAAAAGAAACAAACTTTAAATTGCCACGTGGTCTGATTAAATGGGGGGATGGTGAAGTTGATTACAACTATTAACTTCAATAGAAAACTTGAAACCGTGGAGAGGGAAACCACTGTCCATCTACAGAAAAGTTACTCTGATTAATTATCTAGTGATATCGCATCTTACATATTTATTCATGGCTCTATCGAATCCAGGAGAATACTTTTTCAAGTCATGTGAGATAAAAAATATTAACTTTTATTTGGAATGACAAACCAGATAAAGTTAAACAGGCATATTTACAGCCTTCAGAAAGTATTCACACCTCTTGACTTTCCATTTGAGTAATTTAGCAGACGCTCTTATTCAGAGCGACTTAAAGGAGCAATTAGGGTTAAGTGCTTTGCTGAAGGGTACATCGACAGATGTTTCACCTAGTGGTTACTGGCCCAATGCTCTTAACCGCTGCCCCTATTTTGTCTCCACATTTTGTTGAGCTACATAGTGGGATTCAAAAAAAATAAAAAAAATAAACATTTGTCAACGATCTACACAAAATACTCTGTAATGTCAAAGTGGAAGAAAAATAAAACACTAATATATCTTGATTAGATAAGCATTCAACCCCCTGAGTCAATACTTTAGAATCACCTTTGGCAGCGATTACAGTGGTGAGTCTTTCTGGGTAAGTCTAAATGAGCTTTCCACACCTGGATTGTGCAACGTTTGCTTATTATTCTTTTTCAAAATTCTTCAAGCTCTGTCAAATTGGTTGTTAATCATTGCTAGACAACCATTTTCAGGTCTTGCCATAGATTTTCAAGCAGATTTAAGTCAAAACTGTAACTCAGCCACTCGGTACTCAGTAATGTGTTGTATTGGATTTGCCTCAAACATAACACCTTGTATTCAGGACAAAAAGTTAATTTCTTTGCCACATTTTTTGAAGTATTACTTTAGTGCCTTATTGCAAACAGGATGCATGTTTTGGAATATTTGTATACTATACATGCTTCCTTCTTTTCACTCTGTCCATTAGGTTAGTATTGTGGAGTAAATACAATGCTGTTGATCCATCCTCAGTTTTCTCCTATTACAGCCAATAAACTCTGTAACTGTTTTAAAGTCACCATTGGCCTCATGTTGAAATCCCTGAGCGGTTTCCTTCCTCTCCAGCAACTGATTTAGGAAGGATGCCTGTATCTTTGTAGTGACTGGGTGTATTGATACACCATCCAAAGTGCCATTAATAACTTCAACATTCTCAAAGGCATATTCAATGTCTGTTTTTTTTCTCCATTTTTACCCATCTACCAATAGGTGTCCTTCTTTGTGAGGCATTGGAAAACCTCCCTGGTCTTTGTGGTTGAATCTGTGTTTGAAATTCACTGCTTGACTGAGGGACCATACAGATAATTGTATATGTGGGGTACAGAGATGAGGTAGTCATTTAGAAATCATGTTAAACTGAGTCAATTCAACTTATTATTTGACTTCTTAAGCACAGTTTTATTCCTGAACTTATTTAGACTTGCCATAACAAAAGGGTTGAATACTTATTGACTGAAGACATTTCAGCTTTTCATTTTTTATTAATTTGTAAAAAATGTAAAAAACAATATTCCACTTTAACATTATGGGGTATTGTGTATTTTTCAATTTAATCCATTTAAAATTCAGGCTGTAACACAACAAAATGTGGAAAAAGTAATGGGGTGTGACTGTGAATTCTTTCTAAAGGCACTGTATATAATGAATGAGTTTGGAGGGTTAAAACAATTTAATATTAAGGCATTCAACCTCTCTCTTAAAGGCCCCATTATACAGAAATTATAACTAAATCAAAACTGGTTTTCCACCAGGCTACTAAGAGAGGCACATCCAATGTTCAAAAGGGGGCTTTTTGCTGTAATACAGATTAACACCAACCATTTCCAGTGGATTGACGATGAAACCCTGTTTAAAGTATCCTCCTTTTTAAATGAAGCCATACAGAGTTGGTTACAATTCCAATTTCATGTTCCAGAAGAGGCAGAACACATTTTCTAGGAAAAAAATGTATAAGGAAGGTATCATGTTTATGAATGATGTAAATAAGGATGGTAAAATTATGTCACACAAGCAATTATTGTATGGAGATGTATGTTCAATACAAAAGTACAGAATAACCAACTCATTGCAGCTCTGCCCCCCAAAAAGGAAGAGGCAATTACTCAAAAGAGAAAGGAATGAATTGGTTTGTCTGCCTCCAAATGATAACCATGCATGGCTTAAGCGACAATCAGCAGAAACAATAACAAAGCCGAGGGATGGGGCTGGATAAATGTAACCACTCTCAAATTCATAGACAGAGGTATGGATGCAAGGACTGACCATCCATGATATGAAAATTATAGGTTTAACCATATTTTGAGGCTATTTACTTTTACTTTGTTTGCAAACATTGGAGTACTGATTTGGGTTCTGATGGGGTACGACAGTTGAACTCAGCTGATGAGGCATTTATAAGTTATATTCTTGAAGAATCAATGGGCACATATAATTCATTTATGAGTCCAAAAATGGATGTAGCAACTGCTGATTGCCCCTTTAAAATTACTAATATAAATCTTAAAGCGCATCAATCCATTATTTTCAATTTAAACTATTATGTAAAATACTCGCAACAAAAATAATGCTCAATATATGGGGCATTGAACAGTCAGCCCTGTGTAGACTGCCACGAGGAAACAGAATCAATAGATCATCTCTTTTGGTACTGTCTTTCAGTGGCTTCCTTTCGGAGTCATGTCCAGGAGTGGTTGTTTAAGTGATAATGCCCGAGAAGCCGGTGGTTGGAGGAAATATTGGCACGGGTGTTGTTAAGCCCGAGACGAAGTCGAGCCAATATACAGTGGGGAGAACAAGTATTTGATACACTGCCGATTTTGCAGGTTTTCCTACTTACAAAGCATGTAGAGGTCTGTAATTTTTATCATAGGTACACTTCAACTGTGAGAGACGGAATCTAAAGCAATCCAGAAAATCACATTGTATGATTTTTAAGTAATTAATTTGCATTTTATTGCATGACATAAGTATTTGATACATCAGAAAAGCAGAACTTAATATTTGGTACAGAAACCTTTGTTTGCAATTACAGAGATCATACGTTTCCTGTAGGTCTTGACCAGGTTTGCACACACTGCAGCAGGGATTTTGGCCCACTCCTCCATACAGACCTTCTCCAGATCCTTCAGGTTTCGGGGCTGTCGCTGGGCAATACGGACTTTCAGCTCCCTCCAAATATTTTCTATTGGGTTCAGGTCTGGAGACTGGCTAGGCCACTCCAGGACCTTGAGATGCTTCTTACGGAGCCACTCCTTAGTTGCCCTGGCTGTGTGTTTCGGGTCATTGTCATGCTGGAAGACCCAGCCACGACCCATCTTCAATGCTCTTACTGAGGGAAGGAGGTTGTTGGCCAAGATCTCGCGATACATGGCCCCATCCATCCTCCCCTCAATACGGTGCAGTCGTCCTGTCCCCTTTGCAGAAAAGCATCCCCAAAGAATGATGTTTCCACCTCCATGCTTCACGGTTGGGATGGTGTTCTTGGGGTTGTACTCATCCTTCTTCTTCCTCCAAACACGGCGAGTGGAGTTTAGACCAAAAAGCTCTATTTTTGTCTCATCAGACCACATGACCTTCTCCCATTCCTCCTCTGGATCATCCAGATGGTCATTGGTAAACTTCAGACGGGCCTGGACATGCGCTGGCTTGAGCAGGTGGACCTTGCGTGCGCTGCAGGATTTTAATCCATGACGGCGTAGTGTGTTACTAATGGTTTTCTTTGAGACTGTGGTCCCAGCTCTCTTCAGGTCATTGACCAGGTCCTGCCGTGTAGTTCTGGGCTGATCCCTCACCTTCCTCATGATCATTGATGCCCCACGAGGTGAGATCTTGCATGGAGCCCCAGAATGAGGGTGATTGACCGTCATTTTGAACTTCTTCCATTTTCTAATAATTGCGCCAACAGTTGTTGCCTTCTCACCAAGCTGCTTGCCTACTGTCCTGTAGCCCATCCCAGCCTTGTGCAGGTCAACAATTTTATCCCTGATGTCCTTACACAGCTCTCTGGTCTTGGCCATTGTGGAGAGGTTGGAGTCTGTTTGATTGAGTGTGTGGACAGGTGTATTTTATACAGGTAACGAGTTCAAACAGGTGCAGTTAATACAGGTAATGAGTGGAGAACAGGAGGGCTTCTTAAAGAAAAACTAACAGGTCTGTGAGAGCCGGAATTCTTACTGGTTGGTAGGTGATCAAATACTTATGTCATGCAAACACCGTCTTCGAGGGAATTATCCCGTTTATACAACGGGTTACCAACATATAAAAATAATGATTGACATATTTTCATTAAAAACGTTATTTTGATGAATTTATTCATACTATTTCATCCTTCCACAAGATATAGTCCCGACACAAATCTAGGGTTGCTACCCAAGCCGGCTGGACGTTCGTTCTATCGGTTCGGTTGCCAGAGACGCGACCCAGACATTCAGTCTTTTTGTTCTGTATCTATGGACGCGACCTAGTCATTTGTTCTAAATGTTCCATTGCCATACTGGCTGGCAACATTCTTATCCCTTGCTTGCTAGCCCAACTACGGCTAACTTACAGTCACGTCAAAAAGTGCAGCAAGAATAACAGCCAAGGAACTGCATTTGCATTTGTTTAAGCTGTTGAGCTAATGACGCACGATTTCGCCTGGCATTGAAAATGTGCTCACTCGTCAGGACACTGTTGTTCAGAGGAGCTAGCCAACAACACAGCTAACACAATCACTTCAAACTGAAGCTGGAACGACTGCAAACTAGCTGCACTTCGTTTTGTTTTAACTTTTTTTGAATTTACATTTCTTTGTATATATCCATAAATATGATGCCAGCTGATTCATGATTTCGACTGGCTGAGAAACGCTGTCTGCCTGTCTGTCACGTCCTGACTCCCGACACGTTCATTACTATGGGACAGCTGGAGATTGAATTTGAATTTTGAAACAATGCTACAAATGTCAGAGAGACAGACAGCAAGGTTTATACAAATCTCCCCTGTTGAAAACTAAATGTTAGTCTAAAAGAAATGTGAGATAATGTCCAGATGCTTTTTATAGTGGAGATCAAGTTTATAAATTGCCTGGGTGGGCTGATGAGACAGTGGATTGCACAGTCAGATGGAACAGAGTAAATAGGCAGTTTGACGTCATAGATTTAGCCGGTGGTAACTTGTGGAGTAGACACCGGCTGGAATGCAGTTTTAACAAATCAGCATTCAGGATTAGACTCGCCCATTGTAAAATTCTGAAAAAACATTAGCAATCAATTGGAAATATGATTAAACTCTTAGGTAAAGTATTTATTTTTAGGGCAATCTCAGTAGAAATTGTAAAAATAGAGAGGTTCAAGACCCATCACAGTAAGGAGGATGTATTGCAAAAGGTAAAACGGTAGTGTACTGGGAAAGATGCATTAGTCTGTGGACATCTGAGGGTTGGAAAGATTAGAGTGTATTGTATATGTGAGCGAAAATAGCTGTAAGTAGCAGTAGGTGACGTATTATTATCAGTTGCTTTACTCCAATCAGGGGAGGGGTGGTAGGATTGGAAAAAAAATCATAATCATATGGGGATTCGAAATTGTGCAAACAATTAGTTTGATAGAACCCAAGTGTATTTTCTGCATCTATTCTAAGCCAGAAAGATCACTGACTCATAGGCTTTTAGATTCTCAGGAAGTCAGTGACCAAGATAATTAAACAGGGATTCAGTATGAGACATAGAGAAAGGGATTGAAAGGTTTCTTCATAATAACTTTAAAAGCAATGCGCTGCTCTGTACTCTAATACCCAGACGGTGGACATTTTTCCAGGAAACCGAAGGGGACGAGCCATCCACCCAGCCAGGCCTTAAGCCTTCCACCCACTTCCCCTTGTGTCAGTCATCATCAGTATAATCTAAGCACCACAGAAGGGGCCCAGGCGGGACCAGGGCTATCGAGCGATCAAGCCATCAGATGCCAATGGAGCTGATTGAAGAGGAATGGAGGAGGATTAAGTAAGAGTCATTCCTGCAGAGAGAGGCAGCGAGTGGTCGCGGTCAATCGCACGGTGACACCATTGACCAGCACGTCTCCTAGATTTACAGGGATCTCCCCATGATGATGACCAGGCTGAAAGAACGTATTGACATCACACACAGGTCATTACTACAGACTAGAGAAACTGAGGGGATGGAATTCAGGCAGACATCTTTCCTTGGTTTCGTTAGATGTTCTTCTTTTTTGGGGGTTGTGGCACAGCAGGTAGAATGAGAGGCTGGTGAGAGGAGAGAACTGTCCATGACAATGTTGATGAAAAGGCTTAAAGGTACTGGCAGGTACTGTATATGGGGTCCCCATATAAAGACCCCTTGTCTTTTTCCATATTTTGTTACATTGCAGCCTTATTCTAACATGGATTAAATTGTTTCCCCCCCCCCTCATCTATCTACACACAAGTACCCCATAATAACAAAGCAAAATCCGGTTTTTAGAAATGTTTGTAATTTTAAATTCAAATAAATACTGAAATATCACATTTACATACAGTACCAGTCAAAAGTTTGGACACACCGACTCATTCAAGGGTTTTTCTTTATTTTTACTATTTTGCATATTATTATTATTATTATTATTAGAATAATAGTGAAAAGAACAAAACTATGAAATAACGCATATGGTATTTCACGATGTAATCAAAAAAGTGTTAAACAAATCAAAATATATTTTATATTTGAGATTCTTCAAATAGCCACCCTTTGCCTTGATGACAGCTTTGCACACTCTTGGCATTCTCTCAACCAACTTCACCTGGAATGCTTTTCCAACAGTCTTGAAGGAGTTCCCACATTTGCTTAGCACTTGTTGGCTGCTTTTCCTTCACTCTGCCGTCCGACTCATCCCAAACAATCTCAATTGGGTTGAGGTCGGGGGATTGTGGAGGCCAGGTCATCTGATGCAGCACTCCATTACTCTCCTTCTTGGTAAAATAGCCCTTACACAGTCTTGAGGTGTGTTGGGTCATTGTCCTGTTAAAAAACAAATGATAGTCCCACTAACCCCAAACCAGATGGGATGGCGTATCGCTGCAGAATGCTGTGGTAGCCATGCTGGTTAAGTGTCCCTTGAATTCTAAATAAATCACAGACAGTGTCACCAGCAAAGCACCCCCACACCATAACACCTCCTCCTCCATGCTTTATGGTGGGAACTAAACATGCGGATATCATCCGTTCACCCGCACCGCGTCTCACAAAGACACGGCAGTTGGAACCAAAAATCTCAAATTTGGACTCCAGACCAAAGGACATATTTCCACCGGTCTAATGTCCATTGCTTGTGTTTCTTGGCCCAAGCAGGTCTCTTCTTCTTATTGGTGTCCTTTAGTAGTGGTTTCTTTGCAGCAATTTGACCATGAAGGCCTGATTCACACAGTCCCCTCTGAACAGTTGATGTTGATGTGTCTGTGACTTGAACTCTGTGAAGCATTTATTTGGGCTGCAATTTCTGAGGCTGGTAACTCTAATGAATTTATCCTCTGCAGCAGAGTTAACTCTGGGTCTTCCGTTCCTGTGGCGGCCCTCATGAGAGCCAGTTTCATCATAGCGCTTGATGGTTTTTGCGACTGCACTTGAAGAAACGTTCAAAGTTCTTGAAATGTTCCGTATTGACTGCTGCCTCTCCAATCTGGTGGTCCCTGCACGCACCACCCACGTGGAGTTCCAGGTCGCAGGCAGCCTCTGGAACTGCCGTTCTGCTGCCAACAAAGCTGACTTCATCCCAGCCTATGCCAACCTCCAGTCCCTCGACTTCCTGGCGCTGACGGAAACATGGATCACCACTGAAAACACCGCTACTCCTACTGCTCTCTCCTCGTCTGACCATGTGTTCTCGCATACCCCGAGAGCATCTGGTCAGAGGGGTGGTGGTACAGGAATCCTCATCTCTCCCAAGTGGACATTCTCAATTTTTCCCCTAACCCATCTGTCTATCTCCTCATTTGAATTCCATGCTGTCACAGTCACTAGCCCATTTAAGCTTAATATCCTTGTCATCTATCGCCCTCCAGGTTCCCTTGGAGAGTTCATCAATGAGCTTGACGCCTTGATAAGTTCCTTCCCTGAGGATGGCTCACCCCTCACAGTTTTGGGGGATTTCAACCTCCCTATGTCCACATTTGACTCATTTCTCTCTGCCTCCTTCTTTCCACTCCTCTCCTCTTTTGACCTCACCCTCTCACCGTCCCCCCCTACTCACAAGGCAGGCAATACGCTTGACCTCATCTTCACTAGATGCTGCTCCTCTACTAATCTCACTGCAACTCCCCTCCAAGTCTCCGACCACTACTTTGTTTCCTTTTCTCTCTCACTCTCCTCCCACACTACTCACTCTGCCCCTACACAGATGGTAATGCGCCGCCGCAACCTTCGCTCTCTCTCTCCCACTACTCTCTCCTCTTCCATCCTATCATCTCTTCCCTCTGCTCAATCCTTCTCCCTCCAATCTCCTGATTCTGCCTCCTCAACCCTCCTCTCCTCCCTTTCTGCATCCTTTGACTCTCTGTGTCCCCTATCCTCCCGGCCGGCTCGGTCCTCCCCTCCAGCTCCGTGGCTTGATGACTCATTGCGAGCTCACAGAACAGAGCTCCGGGCAGCGGAGCGGAAATGGAAGAAAACTAAACTCCCTGCCGACCTGGCATTCTTTTCACTCCCTCCTCTCTACATTTTCTTCATCTGTTTCTGCTGCTAAGGCCACCTTCTACCACTCTAAATTCCAAGCATCTGCCTCTAACCCTAGGAAGCTCTTTGCCACATTTTCCTCCCTCCTGAATCCTCCCTCCCCCCCCCCCCCCCCTCCTCTCTCTCTGTGGATGACTTCGTCAACCACTTTGAAAAGAAGGTTGACGACATCCGATCCTTGTTTGTTAAGTCTAATGACACTGCTGGTCCTGCTCACACTGCCCTACCCTATGCTTTGACTTCTTTCTCCCCTCTCTCTCCAGATAAGATCCTGCGACTTGTGACTGCAGGCCGCCCAACAACCTGCCCGCTTGACCCCATCCCCTCCTCCCTTCTCCAGACCATCTCCGGTGACCTTCTCCCCTACCTCACCTCGCTGATCAACTCATCCTTGACCGCTGGCCATGTCCCTTCCGTCTTCAAGAGAGCGAGAGTTACTCCCCTTCTCAAAAAACCAACACTCGACCCCACTGATGTCAACAACTACAGACCAGTATCCCTTCTTTCTTTTCTTTCCAAAACTATTGAGCGTGCCGTCTTTAGCCAACTCTCTTGCTATCTCTCTCAGAATGACCTTCTTGATCCAAACCAATCAGGTTTCAGGACTGGTCATTCAACTGAGACTGCTCTTCTCTGTGTCACAGAGACTCTCCGCACTGCTAAAGCTAACTCTCTCTCCTCTGCTCTTGTCCTTCTAGACCTGTCTGCTGCCTTTGATACTGTGAACCATCAGATCCTCCTCTCCACCCTCTCCGAAATGGGCATCTCCGGCGCGGCTCACTCCTGGATTGCGTCCTACCTGACCGGTCGCTCCTACCAAGTGGCGTGGCGGGAAGCTGTCTCCGCACCACGTGCTCTCACCACTGGTGTCCCCCAGGGATCGGTTTTGGGCCCTCTCCTTTTCTCCCTATACACCAAGTCACTTGGCTCTGTCATATCCTCACATGGCCTTTCCTATCATTGCTACGCTGACGATACACAACTAATCTTCTCCTTTCCCCCTTCTGATAACCAGGTGGCGAATCGCATCTCTGCATGTCTGGCAGACATATCAGTATGGATGACGGATCACCACCTCAAGCTGAACCCTGGCAAGACGGAGCTGCTCTTCCTCCCGGGGAAGGACTGCCCGTTCCATGATCTCGCCATCACGGTAGACAACTCCGCTGTGTCCTCCTCCCAGAGTGCGAAGAGCCTAGGCGTGACCCTGGACAACACCCTGTCGTTCTCCGCCAACATCAAGGCGGTGACCCGCTCCTGCAGGTTCATGCTCTACAACATTCGGAGAGTGCGACCCTGCCTTACACAGGAAGCGGCGCAGGTCCTGGTCCAGGCACTTGTCATCTCCCGTCTGGACTACTGCAACTCGCTGTTGGCTGGGCTCCCTGCCTGTGCCATTAAACCCCTACAACTCATCCAGAATGCCGCAGCCCGTCTGGTGTTCAACCTTCCCAAGTTCTCTCACGTCACCCCCCTCCTCCGCACACTCCACTGGCTTCCAATTGAAGCTCGCATCCGCTACAAGACCATGGTGCTTGCCTTTGGAGCAGTGAGGGGAACGGCACCCCTGTACCTTCAGGCTCTGATCAGTCCCTACACCCAAACGAGGACATTGCGTTCATCCACCTCTGGCCTGCTGGCTCCCCTTCCTCTGCGGAAGCACAGCTCCCGCTCAGCCCAGTCAAAACTGTTCGCTGCTCTGGCACCCCAATGGTGGAACAAGCTCCCTCACGACGCCAGGACAGCGGAGTCACTCACCACCTTCCGGAGACATTTGAAACCCCACCTCTTTAAGGAATACCTGGGATAGGCTAAAGTATTCCTTCTAACCCCCCCACCCCCCCCCAAATTGTAAAGTGGTTATCCCACTGGCTATAGGGTGAACGCACCAATTTGTGAGTCGCTCTGGCTAAGAGCGTCTGCTAAATGACGTTAATGTGCCCTTGAGCAAGGCACTTAACCCTAATTGCTCCTGTAAGTCGCTCTGGTTAAGAGCGTCTGCTAAATGACTAAAATGTAAAATGTAAATTTCTCTTTGCTTATTTGAGCTGTTCTTGCCATAATATGGACTTGGTCTTTTACCAAATAGGGCAATCTACCTTGTCACAGCACAACTGATTGGCTCAAACGCATTAAGAAGGAAATAAATTCCACAATTTAACTTTTAAGAAAGTATACCTATTAATTAAAATGCATTCTAGGTGACTACTTCATGAAGCTGGTTGAGAGAATGCCAAGAGTGTGCAAAGCTGTCATCAAGGCAAAGGGTGGCTATTTGAAGAATCTCAAATATAAAAAAATATTTTGATTTGTTTAACACTTTTTTGGTTACTACATGATTCCATATGTGTTATTTCATAGTTTTGATGTCTTCACTATTATTCTACAAAGTAAAAAATAATAAAAAATAAAGAAAAACCCTTGAATGAGTCGGTGTGTCCAAACGTTTGACTGGTAGGGTAAGTATTCAGACCCTTTACTCAGTACTTTGTTGTAGCACCTTTGGCAGCGATTACAGCCTAGAGTCTTCTTGGGTATGACGGTGCAAGCTTGGCACACCTGTATTTGGGGAGTTTCTACCATTCTTCTCTGCAGATCCTCTCAAGCTCTGTCAGGTTGGATGGGGAGCGTCGCTCCACAACTATTTTCAGGTCTCTCCTGAGATGTTCGATCAGGTTCAAGTCTGGGCTCTGGCTGGGCCACTTATGGACATTCAGAGACTGGTCCCGAAGCCATTCCTGCGTTGTCTTGGCTGTGTGCTTAGGGTCGTTGTACTGTTGGAAGGTGAACCTTTGCTCCAGTCTGAGGTCCTGAGTGCTCTGGAGCAGGTTTTCATCAAGGATCTCTGTACTTTGCTTTCATCTTTGCCTCGATCCAGACTAGTCTCCCAGTCCCTGCCGCTGAAAAACATCCCCACAGCATGATGCTGCCACCATCATGCTTCACCGTAGGGATGGTACCAGGTTTCCTCTAGACGTGACACTTGGCATTCAGGCCAAAGAGTTCAATCTTGGTTTCATCAGACCAGAGAATCTTGTTTCTCATGGTTTGAGAGTCCTTTAGGTGCATTTTGGCAAACTCCAAGCGAGCTGTCATGTGCCTTTTACTGAGGAGTGGCTTCCGTCTGGCCACTCTGCCATAAAGGCCTGATTGGTTGAGTGCTGCAGAGATGGTTGTCCTTCTGGAAGGTTCTCCCATCTCCACAGAGGAACTCTGGAGCTCTGTCAGAGTGACCATCGGGTTCTTGGTCACCTCCCTGACCAAGGCCCTTCTCCCCCGATTGCTCAGTTTGGCCGGGCGGCCAGCTCTAGGAAGAGGCGGCAGGTAGCTTAGTGGTTAAGAGCATTGTGGGCGGCAGGTAGCTTAGTGGTTAAGAGCATTGTGCCAGTAACCGAAAGGTCGCTGGTTCTAATCCCCGAGCCCACTAGGTGAAACATCTGTCGATGTGCCCTTGAGCAAGGCACTTAACCCTAATTGCTCCTGTAAGTCGCTCTGGATAAGAGCGTCTGCTAAATGACCAATTATTATTTATTATTTTTAAGAGTCTTGGTGGTTCCAAACTTCTTCCATTTAAGAATGATGGAGGCCACTGTGTTCTTGGGGACCTTCAATGCTGCAGACATTTCTTGGTACCCTTTCCCAGATCTGTGCCTCGACACAATCCTGTCTCGGAGCTCTATGGACAATTCTTTCGACCTCATGGCTTGGTTTTTGCTCTGACATGCACTATCAACTGTGGGACCTTGTATTGACAGGTGTGTGCCTTTCCAAATCAGGTCCAATCAATTGAATGTACCACAGGCGGACTCCAATCAAGTTGTAGAAACATCTCATGGATGATCAATGGAAAGAGGATGCACCTGAGATCAATTTCGAGTCTCATAGCAAAGGGTCTGAATACTTATGTAAATAAGGTTTTTCTGTTTTTTATTTTTAATAAATTAGCAAACATTTCTAAAAACCTGTTTTTGCTTCGTCATAATGGGGTATTGTGTGTAGATTGATGAGGAACATTTTTAATTCAATCCATTTTAGAACAAGGCTGTAACGTAACAAAATGTGGAAAAAGGGAAGGGGTCTGAATACTTTCCGAATGCACTGTACATGCAGCTATCTAGGCAGCATATCAAACACAAGCAAAACATACACACTCAGTCTTATTAGCAATGTAATGTTATTTTTCCATCATCATTCCAAACATTGGCTAAGCAGGAGGCAGACAGACAGTCAAAATAGTAGTGTTCTTTTTTTCAGGAGCTCTGGCTAGTGGCTACGATATCTCAGCAACTATATAGATTAGCCAACATACATCATCACACAAAACACTCATTGTTTTTGCTCCAATGCAATGTGTAGGGACTGAGTACTGATTGTGTAACTGCAATATGTGTTACAACAGACAGAGAAGGTTGTATAGCTTTCAATATATATTTTTGTTTGTTAAAATCACCGCAGGTTTTTTTTAATTCAGCTGTTCCGAAATATGAGGCAGACATAGGCTACAACACCATGGTTCAGAAGAGGGTGAGTAAAGAGATAAACATTAAGAGAGGGGGAGTGTGAGCAGTAGCTAAGTAGTGTGCGTAAAATAACAGAGCGCAGAACGTGACCTGGATTCTTAGCTTTGAGAAAGAGATTTCCAGAGGGGCGGGAGGGTTCAGGACAGTGCGGGCGTGGGCAAAAACTCTGTATTCGCAGCCACAGCCTTTTAAATAACATTCTTAGAACGTTCAGTTTTTTTATATATATATTTTTTATTCACCTTCTGAGAAAGGAATGTATGTTTTTAAACATTTTAGAACATTCTCTGAATGTTACTAAAATTTTCTTGTGTTTTTTATGAAAATTCTTCTTAACATTCCCGGAACAATTTGAGAACACTACTTTTAATAGAACCATGAGGAAACCTGTAGAAAACGTTATGCTGAAGTACGGAAATTCCCACAGAAGAATGTTGTTTCTTAACATTCTCTGAACTATTTGAGGACATTCCAAATGTCAAACTAATTGGACAACGTTCCTAGAACATTACCAAAGTTTAAATGAAATGTAAATGTTTTAACTTTTACGAAACGTTCTGTTATAGTAATGAACTGCCAAGAAAATAACGTTTTTTTGTCCAATTTCTAAAATGTGCTGAGAATGTTCCAAAGCCAAGTAACTATCCTGCACCATTCCCAGGAAGTTGTGGTAAGGTTGTATGCAAAATAACCATAGGACAACCACGCTCTCACCAAGCTCTAAGAAACATATGGTTGTCAGAACGTTATGTGCTAGCTGGGTTATAAGGGGAGAGAATAAATGGGAGATCTGCATGTCTTTCTTTGTGACCGAGACTGTTGGTGAGCATGTGTTCTGTGCTGTGCGCGAGTTTGAATGAGTGAGAGCGCGTCGACTCCTCGTGTTGCAAGTCACCCCCGCGTGCACTAGGGTGCTATGGTTGTCCACATAAGAGCTCTGAATTTCAGCACCTCCGAAAGCTCCGCTTCCAACCTAAGCACCAATGCCAGTGTTCGGGACACCTTGGTGCCCCAGGACCCCCTCGGCCTGAGCAGGCATGGCCACACGGTGGTGGCAGTATGTCTTGGGCTCATTTTGGTCCTGGGATTCCTCAACAACCTTCTTGTCCTGCTTATCTTTGCAAAGTTTCGGTCGCTTTGGACGCCCATCAACCTCATCCTTCTGAACATCAACGTGAGCGACATCCTCGTGTGTATTTTTGGAACTCCATTCAGTTTCGCGGCAAGTCTACAGGGGAGATGGCTCATTGGACACCATGGTTGCAAGTGGTATGGCTTCGCCAATTCGCTTTTCGGTGAGTTTTTCTAATATTTCAACAGGCAGCGAAAGCCATGGAGCCTACACTGTAGGCTTACCTCAATGTGACAAATAAAACAAATATTTTGCATATAAGAGTTTCTTAGCCTACGATTTTATAGCCTAGGCTACTTTACTATCAGACAAATATCGACTGTAAAAAAGTAATGCAAATCCTTCAGATCATTACTGCTTGATAAATTCTTAAATAAGTCCTCCAGGCTCATTATGAAAAGTGTCAGAGCACAATTCATCATCAATTTATGGTACTTTATTCCTCCCTGTGCCTGTAACATTTTCATTAACCTACATCTGAATGTGGAAATAGTGGAACACTAATGAAAAACTATTGCATAAATCTTTAGCAGGAGCAAGAGACATTTACATCCAACCTTTATGCCAAAATTGATTCGTTTCTGTGTGTGAATAAGTTTCAATTTGCACTTGACTGGGAAGCTTGACATAGTAAATGTAGGACCTTTGCTTAGGACCTTGAAAATATTAAGCATGTAGGCTATTCTAATGTATTCATTTACCCCATAATGAGACATCCCATTCAACACAGAGCAGAACAAAGCCTACAGTAGCCTTTCTGATCAGCCACTCATACAAACTGTAGCTGATCTTATATACACATGTACACCTCTCCTCTCATCTGTCATCTCTCCTTGCATGTCTCTGGATCTTTGTGATAACCAAAGTAGATTGAATTATGAGCTGTGGACGTTTGACAAATGCAGTTCATTACGTTGATGGAGGATGGAGTCATTCATGTTTCTGATTAAAGTGTACAAAAATACCTATCATTTCTAATGAGCTTGGCAAATAAATAAATTGTCAAAGCAGGCTATTAGTCCAATGCTGTGACATTTGGCTGTTGGATATCTTTAAAGCTCAATAATTAGGGCAGACTCCCCTGTTCCCCTTCCCTTTGAAGCCACGCAGGAGGGCAGTCACACACACACATGCATGACACACAACCACACAAGCACCCACGCATGCACTCGTGCACACACACACACACTCGTGCACACACACACACACACTCGTGCACACACACACACACACACACACACACACACACACACACACACACACACTTGTACGCACACACACAACCACACACACACAAACACACAAGCACACACACACACACACATACACACGTACGCATGCACGCACACCCCCGCTCCCTAGACAGCTCAACCAGACCTGTAAACACTCTTGGAGGGGAGGAGTGGGCACGTCACACAGGCCCTGAACAATTTCTCTAATCAATGCCCTATTTTACTCTGTGTGCTTCCTGAAGGCTCTATATGCTGTCATTCTTCATAACAGCCAGCAACCGCTAATTAAGGATGGCATTCATTCACAACTCACAAAGTCTAGAAGTACTCTGAGCACTTAGGAAGACTAAATTAAGTTGGGCAAACTTTTTTCTTTCATTGCCTTTCACTTGTTGCACAGGCAGAAACTTTTAGCAAGCTCTCACCTCCTGAGAGGACACACTGTAAATTCAATAATGAATCCCACTTCCTAGAATGTCAGGCTAGTACTCTGAGACAGACTGGCATAATGAAGACATAAACCTATTTTTCCCTCAGCTATAGACAAACACACACACACGTCCCACTCACACACTGACAGACAGGTAGACAGGCACGTCCACACACACACACACACACACACACACACACACACACACACACACACACACACACACACACACACACACACACAGTATAGATTTGTATACATTTTACATTTACGTCATTTAGCAG
The DNA here is from genome assembly GCF_964263955.1 of Coregonus lavaretus. Taxonomy (NCBI): domain Eukaryota; kingdom Metazoa; phylum Chordata; class Actinopteri; order Salmoniformes; family Salmonidae; genus Coregonus; species Coregonus lavaretus. The sequence continues at coordinate 13,251,154 of NC_140019.1, forward strand.
TTCCTACAAGTGCCTTATGTTTGATCTTACTCCACTGAGTGCTTCATCTGATGAAAAGTCCTGTGCTTATCCCCGGCCTCGGCTGAAAATAATAAAAGACACTTGCAAGACAAGCCTTTTAAATCACCTGGTTCTCTTTGGACACAACAGCACTAAAAGCCAACTTGCAGTGGTCTGACTTCGATGTGTAGGAATATAATACTGCACCATACAGGCCAGCTCTCTCTTGGGTTTACTAAATGTTACCTGTATAGGGCAAAGCCGAGCTAATGATTGTTATGTAACCTTATCCTATTCTCTTTAGCATCTGAATTCTCAAACTGGTGAAAAAACTGTCATAACTGGCTTCTGTTATAACAACACCAGACACCCCATGACACCCTGATAACCTCATCTCTCTCTCTCTCTCTCTCTCTCTCTCTCTCTCTCTCTCTCTCTCTCTCTCTCTCTCTCTCTCTCTCTCTCTCTCTCTCTCTCTCTCTCTCTCTCTCACCCTCTCTCTCTCCCTCTCTCCTTCCCTCTCTGTCCCTCCTAGGGATCGTGTCCCTGGTGTCTCTGTCCATTCTGTCCTATGAGCGCTACACCACCGTGCAGCGCTCCACCAAGGCTGCTGTGTCTGACTTCAGGAAGGCCTGGCTGTTTGTGTGGGGCTCCTGGCTCTATTCTTTGCTGTGGACCCTGCCCCCCTTAATGGGCTGGAGCAGCTACGGCCCGGAGGGGGCCGGGACCTCCTGCTCTGTCCAGTGGACCCAGCGCTCTCCGGCCAGTGTCTCCTATGTGGTTTGCCTGTTCATCTTTTGCCTGCTGCTTCCCCTCATGATCATGGTCTACTCCTACAGCAGGATACTGGTCGCCATCAGGGGGGTGAGTGGGACTCAGGTGGGGGAAGGTCCATTTTGAATGCAGTCAATTCAGGAAGTGAATTGAAGTGTATGAATTGAAAATCTTCCCATTTCCATTAATTAATTAACTGAATTTCAAATTTCAAACTTCTTCCTAAATGGACTCCAACCCTAGAGTGGTGCTGTCACTCATTGGTGGTTGGCTACATGGTGTCTGGTGCCTTATATGAAGATCATGAGATTATGATGGAGTGTGCACTCTGGTGCTAATGAAGTGTGTACTCTGCAGCTGGTTACATAGCAACTCTACCTGTCCGATCTGTACTGCTCTGTGCTTTACATGACATGAATGATTTTGACATGCCGAGACAGAGAGAGTGTCTGCATTGAAATATACTCTATATATACAAAGGTATGTGGACACCTCTTCAAATTAGTGGATTTGGCTATTTCAGCCACACCGGTTGCTGACAGGTGTATAAAATTGAGCACATAGTCATGCAATGTCCATAGACAAACATTGACAGTAGAAAGGCCTTACGGAAGAGCTCAGTGGCTTTCAACGTGGCACCGTCATAGGATGCCACCTTTCCAACAAGTCAGTTCGTCAAATTTCTGCCCTGCTAGATTTACCCCGGTCAACTGTAAGTGATGTTATTGTGAAGTGGAAACGTCTAGGAGAAACAACGGCTCAGCCGCGAAGTGGTAGGACACACAAGCTCACAGAACGGGACCGCTGAAGGCTGAAGCTCGCAGCGCATATAAATCGTCTGTCCTCGGTTGCAACACTCACTACCAAGTTCCAAACTGCCTCTGCAAGCAACGTCAGCACAAGAACTGTTCATCGGGAGCTTCATGAAATGGGTTTCCATGGCCGAGCAGCCGCACACAAGCCTAAGATCACCATGCACAATGCCAAGCGTCACCTGGAGTGGTGTAAAGCTTGCTGCCATTGGACTATTTTTCATGGTTCGGGCTAGGCCCCTTAGTTCCAGTGAAGGGAAATCTTAACGCTACAGCATACAATGACATTCTAGATGATTCTGTGCTTCCAACTTTGTGGCAACAATTTGAGGAAGGCCCTTTCCTGTTTCAGCATGACAATGCCTCCGTGCACAAAGGGAGGTCCATACAGAAATGGTTTGTCGAGATCGGTGTGGAAGAACTTGACAATCCCATTGAACACCTTTGGGATGAATTGGAATGCCGACTGCGAGGCAGGCCTAATCACCCAACATCAGTGCCCAACCTCACTAATGCTCTTGTGGCTGAATGGAAGCAAGTCCTCACAGCAATGTTCCAACATCTAGTGGAAAGCCTTCCCAGAAGAGTGGAGGCTGTTATAGCAGCAAAGGGTGGGGGACCAACTCCATATTACAGTTTTTCTCATTTGCTAAAACACTAAACCCTATTGTCTGAACCAAATGCTCAGTTGCCTGAACACACTGATTGAATCAATCACTCTTTTGGCAAAACCATAAGCACTTTTCACCTGTTTAGACATAACTTGCCAACACATTTTCATTGTGATGCACCCGTGCTGCATAATGGTGAGCACAGGTGACAAAAGTCAAACACAATTAGAGCACAGGTGTCACCACTTGAACACAACAACTCAAAATTGATCACACTTGTGGCTAATGATGTGAGGGAACATATACAGTAAGCCAGTTCAGAGAGCACTGGTTTGTGAGGCCCTACAATGGATAGAAATCTGAGAGGAAGAGTTCGTGCGAGAGGAGGTCGAGGTGGTCGAGGTGGTCAGCGAAAACAAAGAACAGTAATATCTGATTAAATCAGAGCTACTGTGATTGACCATGTTCTTGTCCATGGTATGCGCATGAGGGAGGCTGGACAAAGGGTACAACCAAACATCAGTAGATTCACTGTGTCCACCATAATCCGAAGATTTAGAGAAGAGAACAGGTAATTACTTTTATTTGACATTATAGTACAGTATGTAAATGTTGACAGCAATTACTGTATGACATACTATATACTGTACCACAGTATACTGTAAGTAAATATATGTTTCAGTACATCACTGTACCAATGTACTGTAGTATTGTAATGGAGGGTTGGTCTAACTGTTTGTAGGCCTAGTATTCCATGTATATTTTTTGTAACTCCATGTTCTCTTTTTGTAGAATTGAAAGACTGCCACATGGGGGTGGGAGGACAGGTATGTTCTCCCCACACCAAGAGACCCTAATTGTTGATATGGTCCGTGAGAACAATGCCATTAAACTGAGCGAAATTCAGCAGAAGATCATTGAGGACCATTTACATTTTGAGGGTATCAACAGTGTCAGCCTCTCTACTGTTGATCGTGTCCTCAAGCGCAACAGACTGCGCATGAAACAGCTATACAGAGTGCCCTTTGATCGCAACTCAGACAGAGTCAAAGAGCAAAGATTCCAGTATGTACAGGTTGGCATATATCCAGACACATTCGATGTTGATTACTCTAAGTAGTGATTTACTGTAGTGGCCTAAATCACTTTTTCCGTATCACTTACAAAACTATATCTATTTCTACAGAGGGTTTTTCAACTGGATGCAATGGAAAGACCCCATCAATACATCTACATGGATGAAGCTGGGTTTAATCTCACCAAAAGGAGAAGGAGAGGCCGTAATGTGATTGGCCATCGGGCCATTGTTGGTGTTCCTGGGCAGCGTGGTGGCAATGTCACATTATGTGCTGCCATCAGCAATCATGGGGTTGTCCACCATCATGCCAACCTGGGGCCCTACAACACTCACCAGCTCCTCATTTTCCTCATTCACATGCGAGATGCTTTGTTAGGGCAGCAGGATGAGCATCCCATCTATGTTGTTGTTTGGGACAATGTGAGTTTTCACAGAGCCCTCCAGGTTAGAGAGTGGTACAATATGAACCAAGGTTCATTGCCTTCCACCGTACTCCCCTTTCCTAAACCCCATTGAGGAATTATTCTCCTCATGGCGGTGGAAGGTATATGAACGCCAACCTTACACCAGGGTAAATCTCCTGCAAGCCATGGGACTTGCCTGTGGTGACATAGGTGTGGAGGCATGCCAAGCCTGGATACGGCATGCCAGGGGTTTTTTCCCCCGTTGCCTGGCCAGACAAAATGTGGCCTGTGATGTGGATGAAGTCCTGTGGCCTGACCCAGTACGGAGACATGATGCTGTGGCTGAGTAATGCACTTATTTGTATATTTTTGTACTTTTATTTTTATATGGGCTTACTGTACACAAGTGGCAAACGCATAAGATTTCTGTTTGTTTTTACAAGTGCTACATGTAAATGCACAAGATTTCTGTTTTGTCTTTTTGTACAAGTGCTAAATGCACAGGTTTTTTTTGTTTTGCAACATGCATTTAGCCTACAGTGAACAATAAACATTTATTTCTCCAGCTTCATGTCCTGAGCATTGTGTTTTCTATCTTTCTACGTAGTGTTTAGTGACTGTTCAGTAGTGTTTTTTATTTTGATTGACTTGGGGCACGATTTGACAACATAGTTCAGTTTTGAGCACAGATTGAACTGTTTTGAGGTGAAAGTTTGGTTTTGCAAGAAGAGTCTGAGGTTTTGTGAATATAGCTTGAAAATTGGGTTTTGTGTTCACAGTTAAGAGAAAAGGAGAGCAGCTTTCAAGAAATGTGTCTTAGCAATCGAGAAAAACTGTAACGCCTATGATTTTGGAATGAGATGTTCGACAAGCAGGTGTCCACATACGTTTGGTCATGTAGTGTATCCTGGTCAAAATCATTAACAGCACATCGAGCTACTGTTGGGTAACTGCAAAACATTTTATATCAACGATATTGGTAGTTCATATGGGTAATTGTAGAATGCATACCAACAAAGCGTTGTTTTTTATGTTTACAGACAGCGCTGTGGCTGCCGGCATAATGGTTCAAGCCAGACCATGATTTACTGTTATCCACAGTTATGGGACCTGCTCAGCCTTTGTGCTTCTGGACCCATTATCCCTTTGACAAACAGTGTAAATGGAATAGAAAGGCTATCTGGATATGTCTGGCTGGATGATCTGGAGATATCATTACATTTATACTGAAGTATTTCCTTCATTAATGACTGGAGGCCAAAGCCAGATAGCAATGCACTGACACTACACAATACAAACAAGCCTGATGTTTCAAAAACACATAAAGAGACACACAATATAGATAATTTCCTCAATGTATTTTTTACCACTGCTGTGACCATGCTATAAAGATATATGGCAAACATATAGCATGGAGGAAAATAGTTAATGTCCATTAGGAGAAGCAGCTAGACATTGGATCATGGTCAGGGTCCAATTTTTTCATGGCTATTTAAGGAGCGCCAAACCGCTCCTCTTCCCTGGAAGCGACAAGTCTATATTTACCCTCCTGCTATTGATTTATCCTCCAAGTAATGGAGGCAGGCTCTCTGAGGAGTAATGGAGGCAGGCTCTCTGGGGAGTATTGGAGGTAGGCTCTCTGGGGAGTATTGGAGGTAGGCTCTCTGGGGAGTATTGGAGCCAGGCTCTCTGAGGAGTATTGGAGCCAGGCTCTCCGGGGAGTCGGGGCCAGGTTGTGTTCAACAGGTCAATGACCCCTCCTCAGGTTTTTGTGAATCATCCATGCCGTTGAGGGGCTTATATAAAACCTGGGCATCTGGCTCACACAACCAATTTGTAATTAAGGGGTTCCAATTGGTGGCTGGGGCTGCCTGCACCGCTCCGAGCGCCCTCGCCCATGCTACCCGCTGCCCGCCAGCGCTACTCCGTGAATTAATCATCTAGGAGATATTTTTGGACTGTGGAAGCGGCCCGTTACTATTGGTGACAGTCCAGTTATGTAAGCGGCTCATTTTCCCTGGGTTTGTTTAACTCTGTTCAGCTGATGGGACCAGCGTTGCAGACCTGATTACTTATGAATTCCAACTTTGCTGATCCACCAGTCACCTTTCTTCTGAAGCAGCTTTTCTTAGAAACCAAGCGCCAGCCTGTGGAGCAGGACCGTCATCTGAGAGGTGAATTACAATTCACCATGCAGTGACACATCACACAGAGAAATTACATTCAAATGAAGAGAATCTGTATGGATCAAGGGTTGGGATTTTATATGGTTGGGCCTCGCTGCACATCTTAATTCCAGGCACACTGTTGGTCGTAAAAGCCTCTCCCATGGTCTCACATCACTGTGAGATTTATCATGCCATAACTGTGCCTCAGAATAAATATAGATACGACAGCATCCTAATGTGTTAGTCCAATGCATGGCCAAATCCCCAGGTGTCTCAAATTACCTTTTTATAAATTTCCTGAAAAGAACAGCCTGAGCCTCCAAGATAGAAGCTCACCAGTACCTGCTTCCTTTGTGGGTCTGGAATAGAGCAATCCAGGCAATACACAGGAAAGACCCCCTGTGATGGCTTGGCAGCAGTAGAATGCCTATTATATGGCTAAGAAGATTGCGGATGTAACACAGGTTATGGCCTACACAGCCGGCAACAAGGCTCAGTCTAATTGATCATCAGTGGCGGTCGGTGCCGTTTAAGATGAGGGAGGATGATTACTTTTTTTATGAACATGGCCTTATTTCTATTACAGCATATTGGATGACTGTCATTCAAATTCCATTCACCCAGCTCAATATAGCACTGATAGGTTTAGGCTACTACATGATACTCAAATTTTCCCTGTGCCCATCATGAGGTTACGACAACCTAGCCTATGAATGAAAGTTTACAATGTAGGTGCACAGGTCGAGAGAATTTTCAGTAATCAAGGTGACAGACAGTGACACATTCAATACCACCTTGCACACTGTTGCCTGTATCTAGCTGATTTAGGGTGTAATCATTAGTCCAACAGTTGCAAACGAGAGTTTCTATTGGACAAATTCAGGCATGTTTATCCTCATTTCGTTCCGTTTGCTTCTGTTTAAGAAACGTTTTCAACAAAATCAGCGCAATGAATACACCAATGATCACATGCAAACAGTTCACTTTCATAGCAGCCACAGACAAACAGCTCGTTGTACATATAATTCCTTCTCGCATCTATCTATGCGCTCTCCTCCTCTCACCTTTTCCCTTCTCTTGTGGACTTCAGTTCACAACATATCATGACCGCTAACAGCTACACACGGCCTACATTGTTGTCATGTCATAGTCAACATAGCTACAATCATGCAGTACAGTGTACTCAGCAGCAATCAGTTTAGCAGTTACATCGGTGGGCCTCATGGCAATAAATTAATACAACCAAAAGCTTACCTTCACTTAGAAGAGTTCCAGTGTTGGATAGCCATAGCCAGATAGCTAACATAGCATCCCTGTCTGATTGAGCCAGGTGTTTTAGGCTAAACTAGCTAGCTGCATTTGACACTAGCTAAGTAAGTGAAATTGAAAGTGAAAATAATATATACTACAAAATATAGCTAGCTCCCCCCCCCCCCCCCCCCCTCTCTCTCTCTCTCTCTCGCTCTCTTGCTTCTCCTTAATTTCGGAAGAAATGAATTTGTTCAAAACTGTTCAACTATTATCTTTCTCTCTCTTTGAGTCAACTACTCACCACATTTTATGCACTGCAGTGCTGGCTAGCTGTAGCTTATGCTTTCAATACTAGATTCATTCTCTGATCCTTTGATTGGGTGGACAACATGTCAGTTGATGCTGCAAGAGCTCTGATAGGTTGGAGGACATCCTCCAGAAGTTGTCATAATTGCTGTGTAAGTCTATGGAAGGGGGTGAGAACCGTGAGCCTCCTAGGTTTTGTATTGAAGTCAATGTACCCAGAGGTGGACAAAAGCTAGCTGTCCTCCGGCTACACCATGGTGCTACCCTACTGAGACTACTGTAGACTAGGGTCTCAGTAGGGAGTGAAGTTCACAATGCATATAGACCTATCATCTCATCATGGTAACTTTTTTTTCTTGTGACAGGTAGGCCTGCATTTGCTGCAGCATAGTCTATGCTACAGTAATATAAAGACCGAATGCGCGTCTAATTTACCCATCTCCATCTGGCTTTCGGGATCACAATATTTTTTTATTGTAAAGATTTGTTTTTCTAATTGCAGCTGCAGAGTTACAAAAAAGATAATCACTCGAAAATCGTTGCTTTAAATTAGTGCACGCGTGAGCATTCTCTCGCAGTCTTTCTGTCTCTCCATCAACTCCATTCAAATTGCGTCCAAAATAGATAATCATTGTTCTAGATTGACATATAGCCCTATATATAGATGTCCTAGCCTACCTATTTCAGGTAATAAATTCAATGCAATATTAGCCTTATATTTAGCTAATTAATGATAGGTTATGCATAATAAGCTTCTAACTTATTGCCTCTCTTGCGCAATACACATGCACCTGTGCGCCGCTGGCCTCTATCCTTAAAACACGATCCTTAGCTCTTGGAAAAGCTAGACTAGAATAGCTTGCTGGACATTATTTGTTTTAGCATTTCTCATACCAAAAGACTATTCGAAGAGGGGCGCAAGAATGTTTGCTGAATGTTAAATACAGTGGCTTGCAAAAGTATTCACCCCCCTTGGCATTTTTCCTATTTTGTTGCCTTACAACCTGGAATTAAAATGGATTTTTTGGGGGTTTATATCATTTGATTTACACAACATGCCTACCACTTTGAAGATGCAAAATAATTTTTATTGTGAAACAAACAAGAAATAAGACCAAAAAAATTAAAACTTGAGCGTGCATAACTATTCACCCCCCCAAAGTCAATACTTTGTAGAGCCACCATTTGCAGCAATTACAGCTGCAAGTCTCTTGGGGTATGTCTCTATAAGCTTGGCACATCTAGCCACTGGGATTTTTGCCCATTCTTCAAGGCAAAACTGCTCCAGCTCCTTCAGGTTGGATGGGTTCCACGGGTGTACAGCAATCTTTAAGTCATACCACAGATTCTCAATTGGATTGAGGTCTGGGCTTTGACTAGGCCATTCCAAGACATTTAAATGTTTCCCCTTAAACCACTAGAGTGTTGCTGTAGCAGTATGCTTAGGGTCATTGTCCTGTTGGAAGGTGAACCTCTGTCCCTGTCTCAAATCTCTGGAAGACTGAAACAGGTTTCCCTCAAGAATTTCCCTGTATTTAGCGCCATCCATCTTTCCTTCAATTCTGACTAGTTTCCCAGTCCCTGCTGATGAAAAACATCCCCACAGCATGATGCTGGATGGTGTTCTCGGGGTGATGAGAGGTGTTGGGTTTGCGCCTGACATAGCGTTTTCCTTGATGGCCAAAAAGCTCAATTTTAGTCTCATCTGACCAGAGTACCTTCTTCCACGTGTTTGCTTGTTTTTTTCTTTAAGCAATGGCTTTTTTCTGGCCACTCATCCATAAAGCCCAGCTCTGTGGAGTGTACGGCTTAAAGTGGTCTTATGGACAGATACTTCAATCCCCGCTGTGGAGCTTTGCAGCTCCTTCAGGGTTATCTTTGGTCTCTTTGTTGCCTCTCTGATTAATGTCCTCCTTGCCTGGTCTGTGAGTTTTGGTGGGCGGCCCTCTCTTGGCAGGTTTGTTGTGGTGCCATATTCTTAAAAAAAAAATTATAATGGATTTAATGGTGCTCCGTGGGATGTTCAAAGCTTGTGATATTTTTTTATAACCCAACCCTGATCTGTACTTCTCCACAACTTTTCCCCTGACCTGTTTGGAGAGCTCCTTGGTCTTCATGGTGCTGCTTGCTTGGTGCTGCCCCTTGCTTAGTGGTGTTACAGACTCTGGGGCCTTTCAGAACAGGTTTATATATACTGAGATCATGTTACAGATTATGTGACACTTAGATTTCACACAGGTGGACTTAATTTAACTAATTTTGTGACTTCTGAAGGTAATTGGTTGCACCAGATCTTATTTAGGGGCTTCATAGCAAAGGGGGTGAATACATATGCACGCATCACTTTTCCGTTATAAATTTTTTTGGATTTTTTGAAACAAGTAATTTTTTTCATTTCACTTCATCAATTTGGACTATTTTGTGTATGTCCATTACATGAAATCCAAATAAAAATCAATTTAAATGACAGGTTGTAATGCAACAAAATAGGAAAAATGCCAATGGGGATGAATACTTTTGCAATGCACTGTACATCAGCCAATAGAACTCACTGGTAGTTTGAAAGAAGAGCGAATGTGCAATGGCGGTAGACAAAGACATGATCAATCTATAATTTTAATGGTAGGATTATTTGAATAGTGAGAGACAGAATAACAACAAAATAATCTAGAAAAACGCATGTCAAAATGTAAAAAAATTGATTTGCATTTTAATGTGGGAAATAAGTATTTGACCCTCTGCAAAACATGACTTAGTACTTGGTGGCAAAAACCTTGTTGGCAATCACAGAGGTCAGACATTTCTTGTAGTTGGCCACCAGGTTTGCACACATATCAGGAGGGATTTTGTTCCACTCCTCTTTGCAGATCTTCTCCAAGTCATTAAGGTTTCGAGGCAGACGTTTGGCAACTCGAATCTTCAGCTCCCTCCACAGATTTTCTATGGGATTAAGGTCTGGAGACTGGCTAGGCCACTCCAGGACCTTAATGTGCTTCTTCTTGAGCCACTCCTTTGTTGCCTTGGCCGTGTGTTTTGGGTCATTGTCATGCTGGAATACCCATCCACGACCCATTTTCAATGCCCTGGCTGAGGGAAGGAGGTTCTCACCCAAGATTTGACGGTACATGGCCCCGTCCATCATCCATTTATGCGGTGAAGTTGTCCTGTCCCCTTAGCAGAAAAACACCCCCAAAGCATAATGTTTCCACCTCCATGTTTAACGGTGAGGATGGTGTTCTTGGGGTCATAGGCAGCATTCCTCCTACTCCAAACACGTCGAGTTGAGTTGATGCCAAAGAGCTTGATTTTGGTCTCATCTGACCACAACACTTTCACCCAGTTCTCCTCTGAGTCATTCAGATGTTCATTGGCAAACTTCAGACGGGCATGTATATGTGCTTTCTTGAGCAGGGGGACCTTGCGGGCGCTGCAGGATTTCAGTCCTTCACGGCGTAGTGTGTTACCAATTGTTTTCTTGGTGACTATGGTCCCAGCTGCCTTCTTGAGATCATTGACAAGATCCTCCCGTGTAGTTCTGGGCTGATTCCTCACCTTCTCATGATCATTGCAACTCCACGAGGTGAGATCTTGCATGGAGCCCCAGGCCGAGGGAGATTGACAGTTCTTTTGTGTTTCTTCCATTTGTGAATAATCGCACCAACTGTTGTCACCTTCTCACCAAGCTGCTTGGCGATGGTCTTGTAGCCCATTCCAGCCTTGTGTAGGTCTACAATCTTGTCCCTGACATCCTTGGAGAGCTCTTTCGTCTTGGCCATGGTGGAGAGTTTGGAATCTGATTGATTGATTGCTTCTGTGGACAGGTGTCTTTTATACAGGTACAAACTGAGATTAGGATCACTCCCTTTAAGAGTGTGCTCCTAATCTCAGCTCGTTACCTGTATAAAAGACACCTGGGAGCCAGAAATCTTTTTGATTGAGAGGGGGTCAAATACTTATTTCCCTCATTAAAACGTAAATCAATTTATAACATTTTTGACATGTGTTTTTCTGGATTTTTTTGTTGTTATTCTGTCTCTCACTATTCAAATAAACCTACCATTAAAATTATAGACTGATAATTTATTTGTCAGTGGGCAAACGTACAAAATCAGCAGGGGATCAAATACTTTTTTCCCTCACTGTATTTTTTCAGACCCATAACCATTCAATCTTCATGAAGAGAAGTGTAAGCCTTCTGCATCTAGTTCTAGTCCTATATTATTCAAGGATGTCATTAGAATGATGAAGATAAGGACTACGAAACTTATTTCATTTAACTGTTGAAAGTGAGGAAGGAATGAAGCAACAATAGAGAGAGAAAGAGGAGGTAGGCTATTAACATTAGGGGAAATATTTTCAAAGGTAGGCCTATATATGCGTCAGCCTACTAATTGTACAAATAGGCCCTACAATATTAACAAAATTAAAATCAAATTCGCTGACCTATACTTGTAACTCTGTAAGCCACATGTGCTGAACCAAAAATATTTTCTCCATGCTTTATCATGGTTTGAACGTAAAAAGTACAGTAATACAGTTCACACTCAAAAATATTAACCTACTGAAGCTAATTTCATTTATTTACCCAAGAGCTAGCTACAGTTGAAGTCGGAAGTTTACATACACTTAGGTTGGAATCATTAAAACTTGTTTTTCAACCACTCCACACATTTCTTGTTAATAATAATAATATGCCATTTAGCAGACGCTTTTATCCAAAGCGACTTACAGTCATGTGCGCATACATTTTTACGTATGGGTGGTCCCGGGGATCGAACCCACTACCCTGGCGTTACAAGCGCCATGCTCTACCAATTGAGCTACAGAGGACCACAAACTATAGTCGGTTATCTACTTTGTGCATGACACAAGTAATTTTTCCAACAATTGTTTACAGACAGATTATTTCACTAATAATTCACTGTATCACAATTCCAGTGGGTCAGAAGTTTACATACACTAAGTTGACTGTGCCTTTAAACAGCTTGGAAAATTCCAGAAAATGATGTAATGGCTTTAGAAGCTTCTGATAGGCTAATTGACATAATTTGAGTCAATTGGAGGTGCACCTGTGGATGTATTTCAAGGCCTACCTTCAAACTCAGTGACTCTTTGCTTGACATCATGGGAACATCAAAAGAAATCAGCCAAGACCTCAGAAAAAATCATTGGGAGAAATTTCCAAATGTCTGAAGGTACCACGTTCATCTGTACGCCATACTGCTCAGGAAGGAGACGCGTTCTGTCTCCTAGAGATTAACGTACTTTGGTGCGGAAAGTGCAAATCAATCCCAGAACAACAGCAAAGGACCTTGTGAAGATGCTGGAGGAAACAGGTACAAAAGTATCTATATCCACAGTAAAACGAGTCCTTTATCAACATAACCTGAAAGGCCGCTCAGCAAGGAAGAAGCCACTGCTCCAAAACCACCATAAAAAAGCCAGACTACGGTTTACAACTGTACATGGGGACAAAGATCATACTTTTTGGAGAAATGTCCTCTGGTCTGATGAAACAAAAATAGAACTGTTTGGCCATAATGACCATCGTTATGTTTGGAGGAAAAAGGAGTAAGCTTGCAAGCCGAAGAACACCATCCCAACCGTGAAGCACGGGGGTGGCAGCCTCATGCTGTAGGGGTGCTTTGTTATAGGAGGGACTGGTGCACTTCACAAAATAGATGGCATCATGAGGAAGGAAAATTATGTGGATATATTGAAGCAACATCTCAAGACATCAGTCAGGAAGTTAAAGCTTGGTCGCAAATTGGTCTTCCAAATGGACAATGACCCCAAGCATATTTCCAAAGTTGTGGCAAAATGGCTTAAGGACAACAAAGTCAAGGTATTGGAGTGGCCATCACAAAGCCCTGACCTCAATCCTATAAAAAATGTGTGGGCAGAACTGAAAAAACATGTGCGAGCAAGGAGGCCTACAAACCTTACTCAGTTACACCAGCTCTGTCAGGAGGAATGGGCCAGAATTCACCCAACTTATTGTGGGAAGCTTGTGGAAGGCTACCTGAAACGTTTGACCCAAGTTAAACAATTTAAAGGCAATGCTACCAAATACTAATTGAGTGTATATAAACTTCTGACCCACTGGGAATGTGATGAAAGAAATAAAAGCTGAAATAAATCATTCTCTCTACTATTATTCTTACATTTCACATTCTTAAAATAAAGTGGTGATCCTAACTGACCTAAGACAGGGAATTTTTACTAGGATTAAATGTCAGGAATTGTGAAAAACTGAGTTTTAATGTATTTGGCTAAGGTGTATGTAAACTTCCGACTTCAACTGTAAATCTATGGGCTTTTAAGTTTTTCTGTCATGCTTAATGTGCAGTAGCCTCTATCATATATGTATTGGATAATGGCACAGTCATTTGGGCTTTTTTGGGCTTGGGCTCATAAAAGTTATTTAATATATGGCTCATCAGACTCAGGTAGCATCAGGCTTGAATTTTCGATCAAAGCTCTAATGAAATCCAGACATAGGCCTATTTATATGCTTTATAATGCTTTTGAATGACACTTCCGGTTTTGGTGGGAAATACCGGGTTACCCGGGAGATAAGTGATGTATTCTTGGGATGGAACACTTGTAAAATACCGGGAAAATATTCAACCCTATTGTAGACCTTCATTGCGAAACAGTGTGTTTTAATAAATTATTTGGTGACGTGAATATATTTAGTATAGTTTTATTAAAAATGATAACTTTTTAAAAGTGTCACTATTTAAATGTTTATGAAATTCACTGAGGGGGATGGTCCTCCCCTTCCTCCTCTGAGGAGCCTCCACTGTTGAGCATGTACGAGGTGTGTGGCGTTGACAGAGACACAGGAGCCGTGGACAGGAACTGACATCCTGTTATTTCTCCTGATTGGCTGGTATCCCCAGTCGGTCAGACAAGCGTCTGAGTGGACATTACACAACGGCGCACCTGAGGGAGCATGAAATCAACTCTGGGGAGGTGGAAAACACGCCTCTCTGGCTTCCGCGAAGATACTGTTGGTCTCATGCCAGGACCGAGCTACTTTTAACCCAAAGACATGACACAGAAAAACCTTATTTTCAGAGAAGTTAAGAATGGACTGAAACACAGCTGATCATTTGGCTCTGTCACACATTACATAAAATCCACTGTCTTTGAGCCCTTAACATACATGTCCAGCACTACAGCATTACAGTATGATCAATGCAAAGCTTTGCCTGACAATTTTATTCTCCTCTTCCTCCTCCTGTTCCCAGGTGGCTAAGATCAACCTGCTGTCGGCCCGGAGGCGAGAGCAGCACATCCTGCTCATGGTGCTGTCCATGGTGTCCTGCTACCTGCTGTGCTGGATGCCCTACGGCGTCATGGCCCTGGTGGCCACCTTCGGCCGGTCAGGCCTGGTCACCCCCGTGGCCAGCGTGGTGCCCGCCGTCCTGGCCAAGAGCAGCACCGTCATCAACCCTGTAATCTATGTGCTGTTCAATAACCAGGTGAGAGGGGGCGCTAGAGGACGGACCAGAGGGACAATGGTGTTGTTCACCTGTCTGTAGCCTTTACAGTGGTGGGGAGAGCTTAGACAGCAGCTTAGACAGCCTTATGACAGCCTGGAATGTGAGGCCAGAAAGACAAGCACACACAGCCTCCAGAGTCCATACTATGGATATCATTGAGGTATCATTTTATGAGGTATGTCCTAACATGTTGACATGATGTTTTTGCTAAATACTCTGTTTCGATGGTGTGTGAGTATTGTACTGAACCTTAGTTCAGGTTCATGGACAGGCTAATCATGTCTCTTGTTACGAGAGCTCAGTTGATAAAGTTAATAAATGGGGGCTCAAGTGCTTGTGACAGCCCACCTGTCAGTGAGGAGCAGAGAGGGACTGGGTGGAGGGACACTGCGAACATCCCCACAAGGACTACTGACAGTGACACCCTGGCTCCTGTCATTGTGGGGACACAGTATTGTGAGGACACAGACTCCCAGTAATTACTTTGTACCTCTCATCGCCCTCTGCAATCCTGCCTCCCAGATGCTACCTATGACACTTACAGTAAGAACAGGCCGGCTGACATACTTAGTTTGGCAGCTACCGTACATCCCATCTGTCCTCTCTGGGGGCACTTGAACCAAGAAGAAGAGTCAAGTATCAACGCACCACAGGAGGTTGGTGGTACCTTAATTGGGGAGGATGTGCTCGTGGTAATGGCTGGACCGGAATGAGTGGAATGGTATGAAATACATCATACAAATGGTTTCCATGTGTTTGATGCCATTCCATTTGCTCCGTTCCAGACATTATTATGAGCCATTCTCCCCTCAACAGCCTCCACTGCAACACAGACTGAAAACAAATACTTATTTAGAAAATAACACATTTTAATAGAGAACACATACTAGCAAACTAGGTCACTCTGCGCTCTCTTTCTGCAGCCTGGTCTCATAGACTAGACATAACATAGTAAAGGTAAATCCAGGACACTCATATTAGTATGATGTTATGTTTGGTATGGTTACATAAGACAGAAGGTTACTGTTCGATTCTCATCACGGAAAACTTTAGCATTTTAGCTAATTAGCAACCTTTCAACTACTTACTACTTTTTAGCTACTTTGCATGTTAGCTAATCCTTCCCCTAACCCTAACCTTAACCCTTTTAGCTAACCCTTCCTAACCCTAACTCTAACCTTAACCCTTTAACCTAACTCCTAACCTTAACCCTAACCCCTAGCCTAGCTAACGTTAGTGTTAGCCACCTAGCTAATGTTAGCCACAACAAATTGGAATTCGTAACATATCATACGAAATGGATGATGGACATCCACAAATTAAGACATACCATATGGAATGTCTCCGATTTACGTACAGAATAATATGAAATGCTCTGAGACCAGGTAGCTTTCTTTGGTGTCAAATGCTATCACCTCAGTGTGTGAGTGAGATTGATACTGAAAGTGACTCCTCTGTGTGTGTGTGTGTGTGTGTGTGTGTGTGTGGCAGTTTTACAGATGCTTCGTGGCCTTTGTGAGGTGCAAGGGGGAGCCCCAGTCTGTGTACAGCTTTAACACCCAGCAGAGCAGCAGAGAGGAGAACGCTACCCCCCGGACACCTCTCTCACGCCCCTCCCTGGCCCCAAAACAGCCCTCGCTTGGCTCCCCACACACCCAGAGCTACAGGAGCCCCAGCAATGCCCCCCTGTGTGGCCTGCGGAGGGAGCGGCGCACCATGTCCCTGGTGGTCCACTACACCTCCTGAGAACCTCCTCTTCTGGGCTGGTGGAACCACACTCTGAGGTGGGAGAGGCTCAGAGAGAAGATAGCCACCTGCATTTTCCTGTCGAACCTTCTGAATGTCTTTGTGACCCACTAGATAAGCAAAGTCAACCCAGTCTTAAGCCCTTAACCAAGAGTAACTGGTCACGACCCTTCAGTTGTTCCCCAGCCATCTGGGAAGCTCTGCCTTGGATCCTACAAGATGTATACCGACTGGGTCCCCCTTCTCCAGCTCCTGTTCCCTTCTGTCTTTACCTTTCTCATTGTGCAGAATCCAACAGCATTAACCCTTTAATGTCAGACTCAGTCCACCCTGACCTGTAGCATTTTGATTATCTCTTAAGGCGTCCACATGCTTCCCAGCCGAAATAGTTCGGAAGAGTTTGTGCATATGTTATGACGACATTTTGTGATGTTTTTGTTCATTTTGGACTTTGGTGAGAGTTTTTTTAGCTGTTAGGCACACACTTTTTTTCTAGAGGCAAGCCGAAGTTCGGAGCCGAAGTCTACGCCCCTTCATAGGTGATTGGTCAACAGTAGGGATTCTTCAATAAAGTATTTTTTGTCATTCAACGAGAGACGACTCGTTTTCATGCAAATGTTTTCACTGAGAAATATTTCACCAAACATCTTAGTTAGATGTAAAATTGCGTGACTAAGATCTCCTCGGCAAAAACTTAAAAATTTATGACAGATTTCTTGAGTTATTTTAGATTAATTCAGACTATTTTGAGGAAGCGTGTACTGGCTACGGCGTCTCAAAATGGACAAAGTACTATGGCCGTTTTTTTCTCGTATTTCAAGTGAAGGTCTTTTAAGGGAGAATACGAGCACACTCGTTCGGTTCGGCTAGCCGAGTTCGGCTAGGCGCCAGCCAACCTTAAGCATGCTGATGCCTTAGGCTACCTGAATGTTCTGTCAGTGCCATGATGTTTCCTCCTCTCTTTTGATATTTCAACACGTGCAGTGTCTTACCTACACTACCAGTGAGAAGAATGGACACACCTACTCATTGAAGGGTTTTACTTTATTTTTACTATTTTTTTACATTGTAGAATAATAGTGAAGACATCAAAACTATGAAATAACACATATGGAATCATGTAGTAACCAAAAAAGTGTTAAACAAATCAAAATATATTTTATATTTGAGATTCTTCAAATAGCCACCCTTTGCCTTCATGACAACTTTGCACACTCTTGGCATTCTCTCAACCAGCTTCATGAGATAGTCACCTGGAATGCATTTTAATTAACAGGTGTGCCTTCATAAAAGTTAATTTGTGGGATTTCTTTCCTTCTTAATGTGTTTCAGCCAATCAGTTGTGTTGTGACAAGGTAGGGGGGTATACAGAAGATAGCCCTATTTGGTAAAAGTCCAAGTCCATATTATGGCAAGAGCAGCTAAAATAAGCAAAGAGAAACCACAGTCCATCATTACATTAAGACATGAAGGTCAGTCAATACGGAAAATGTCAAGAACTTTGAAAGTTTCTTCAAGTGCAGTCGCAAACACCATCAAGTGCTATGATGAAACTGGTTCTCATGAGGACCGCCACAGGAATGGAAGACCCAGAGCTACCTGTGCTGCAGAGGATAAGTTCATTAGAGTTACCAGCCTCAGAAATTGCAGCCCAAATAAATGCTTCACAGAGTTCAAGTCACAGACACATCTCAACATCAACTGTTCAGAGGAGACTGTGTGAATCAGGCCTTCATGGTCGAATTGCTGCAAAGAAACCACTACTAAAGACACAAATAAGAAGAAGAGACCTGCTTGGGCCAAGAAACACTAGCAATGGACATTAGACCGATGGAAATGTGTCCTTTGGTCTGGAGCTTTTTGGTTCCAACCGCCGTGGCTTTGTGAGACGCGGTGTGGGTGAATGGATGATCTCCGCATGTGTATTTCCCACCGTAAAGTATGGAGGAGGAGGTGTTGTGGTGTGATGGTGTGGGGGTGCTTTGCTGGTGATACTGTCTGTGATTTATTTAGAATTCAAGGCACACTTAACCAGCATGGCTACCACAGCATTCTGCAGTGATACGCCATCCCATCTGGTTTGGGCTTAGTGGGACTATCATTTGTTTTTCAACAGGACAATGACCCAACACACCTCCAGGCTGTGTAAGGGCTATTTTCCAAGAAGGAGAGTGATGGAGTGCTGCATCAGATGACCTGGCCTCCACAATCCTCCGACCCCACCCAATTGAGATGGTTTGGGATGAGTCGGACCGCAGAGTGAAGGAAAAGCAGCCAACAAGTGCTCAGCATATGTGGGAACTCCTTCAAGACTGTTGGAAAAGCATTCCAGGTGAAGCTGGGTGAGAGAATGCCAAGAGTGTGCAAAGCTGTCATCAAGGCAAATGGTGGCTACTTTGAAGAATCTCAAATATAAAATATAGTTTGATTTGTTTAACACTTTTTTGGTCACTACATGATTCCATATGTGTTATTTCATAGTTTTGATGTCTTCACTATTATTCTACAATGTAGAAAACAGTAAAAAATAAAGAAAACCCCTGGAATGATTAGGTGTGTCCAAACTTTTGACAGGTAATGTACATTCTAATTAAGTCAGATTGATGATCTTGATGAGCCTGGTGTTATTATGTAACTACAGTGCCTTCAGAAAGAAAGTATTCACACCACTTGACTTTCTTCACATTTTGTTTACAGCCTGAATTTAAAATGGATTCAATTTAGATGTTTTTTCTCACTGACAACACAATACCCCATAATGTCAAAGTGGAATTATGTTTTTCGAAATGTTTACAAATTAATTAAAAATGAAAAGCTGAAATGTCAATAAGTATTCAACCCCTTTCTTCTGGCAAGCCTAAACAAGTTCAGGAGTAAAATGTGCTTAACAAGTCACATAATAAGTTGCATGGATACACTCTGTGTGCAATAATAGTGTTTAACATGATTTTTGAATTCATATCTCATCTTTGTACTCCACACATACAATTATCCATCAGTTGAGCAGTGAATTTCAAACAAAGATTCAACCTGGTAGATGGGTAAAAATAAAAAAAAGCAGACATTGAATATCCCTTTGAGAACGGTGAAGTTATTAATGACACTTTGGATGGTGTATCAATACACCCAGTCACTACAAAGATACAGGCGTCCTTCCTAACTCGGTTGCCGGAGAGGAAGGAAACCACTCAGGGATTTCACCATGAGGCCAATGGTGACTTTAAAACAGTTACAGAGTTTAATGGCTTTGATAGGAGAAAACTGAGGCTGGATCAACAACATTGTAGTTATGCCACAATACTAACCTAATTGACAGAATGAAAAGAAGGAAGCCTGTACAGAGTAAAAATATTACAAAACATGGATCCTGTTTGCAACAAGCTGTTAAAGTAATACTGCAAAAATGTGGCAAAGCAATTCACTTTTTGTCTTGAATACAAAGTGTTATGTTTGGGTCAAATCCAATATAACACATTGCTGAGTACCACTCTCCATATTTTCAAGCATAGTGGTGGCTGCATTGTGTTATGGGTATGCTTGTAATCATTAAGGACTGGGTGTCACGGTTTCGGCCGAGGCTGCCTCTCTCCCTTGTTCGGGCAGGCTTCGGCGTTCGTCGTCTCCGGAATTCTAGCTGCCACCGATAGATGTTTCATGTTCGTTTGCTTTTGTCTGTTTGTTTCTACACCTGTTTCTGTTTTGTAGTAATTAGTGTCCTATAAGTTTCTCGTTGTGTTTGTCTTGTGTTGTGTGTGATTGTTGCCGTCAGTTTGTGTATTGCTCGGTTGAGCGTTATTTCTCCACTGTTTGCTGGAGCGTTACGTTGCACTTGTTTGTGCACTTATTCGTTTTGTCGCACCTGTGTGTGCGCATTGTCTTTCGCCTTCGTGCGTATTTTGCTGTCAGGCTTATTTTGTCCTGTTGCCTGTGTTTAGGCAGTAATACAGCCTTTTGGAATATCAGTCTGCTTCCTGCGTTTGATTCCTACACAACACCTACAACACGACCTGACAGAATCACACACCTCAATATGGAATCAGCAGGAGCCGAAGCAGCACAGACAAGACTGGAAGCCCAGGTTCGGGACCAGCAAGAGCAGCTCCTGCAGATGGGGGCCGCCCTGCAGGAGGTGATGACCACCATCCGAGGCTGGGGTCCGCCTCCACCGCCAGCCGCCCTGCCAGCACCATTGGCCAGCCCACCCAGTCCAGCGCCGGAACCTCGCGGAGTCCGACTATCTCTCCCGAGGTCCTACGACGGGACCGCAGCTGGATGTCAGGGATTTCTGCTCCAGGTAGAGCTGTACCTGGCCACAGTCCATCCGGCACCTTCAGGGCATGAGAGCGTGTCCGCCCTGATCTCCTGCCTGGCCGGTAAAGCGTTGGAGTGGGCCAACGCGGAGTGGAGGAAGATCGACGCCACGACGATTACGTACACCGAATTCTCCCGCCGCTTTAGGGCGGTGTTCGACCATCCCCCGGAGGGGAAAGCGGCGGGGGAGCGTCTGGTCTTCCTCAGGCAGGGGAGGAGGAGTGCCCAGGAATTCGCACTCGAATTCCGTACTCTAGCGGCAGATGCAGGGTGGAATGAGCGGGCCCTCGTCGATCTATACCGATGTAGCCTCAGAGAGGACGTCCGTCGGGAGCTGGCCTGTAGGGACACCAGTCTCACTTTCGACCAGCTGGTCGACATGTCAATCAGGTTAGATAACCTATTGGCTACCCGCGGACGTCCTGAGGGGGGTCCGTCCATTCCATCCTCCAGCGCATCCGAGCTGTGTCCTATGGAGCTCGGGGGCGCTGGCGCTAGAGATAGGAGGAGTCGGCAGACTAGGGGGTCCATCCACTGCACCAACTGTGGTCGGGGAGGACACACCGCGGCTAGGTGCTGGGGATGGCCTCCTAGGGGAGATGACGACAGGTCCCGCACTGGGGATTCCCTCCAGGTGAGTAGGCGCCCCACTCACCCAGAGCTCACTGTTGCCCATTTTTGTATACCTGTCAGTTTTCCACAGGTAGCACCTCAATCCCAGCATAAGGCGCTGGTAGATTCAGGCGCGGCTGGGAATTTTATTGATAGAAAGTTTTGTTTAAGGTTAGGGATTCCCCGTATTCCTGTTGACGTTCCTTTTCCCGTTCATGCCCTAGATAGTCGTCCGTTGGGTACGGGCTTGATCAGGGAGGTCACGGCGCCACTTAGGATGTGTGCGCAGGGGAGTCATCAGGAGATGATTCAGCTGTTCCTGATTGACTCTCCTGCGTATCCGGTGGTGCTGGGTCTACCTTGGTTGAGTACCCATAACCCCGCTATTTCGTGGCAGGAGAGGGCTCTGATGGAGTGGTCTGCTCAGTGTGTGGGTAGATGTTTGGGCGTTTCCTTAGGGGCTACCTCGGTGGAGAGTCCAAACCAGGTGCCCGCATTGCACATTCCACCTGAGTATGGGGATTTGGCTATTGCGTTTAGTAAGGCGAGGGCGACGCGGTTGCCACCCCATAGGCAGAGGGATTGTGCGATAGACCTTCAGGCAGGAGCTGCGCTCCCACGGAGTCATGTGTATCCTCTGTCTCAGGAGGAGAAGAAAGCTATGGAGATTTACATAGATGAATCACTGAGACAAGGATACATACGGCCGTCCACTTCCCCCGCGTCCTCGAGTTTCTTTTTCGTGAAGAAGAAGGATGGTGGTTTGCGTCCGTGCATCGATTACCGTGGTCTCAATCAGATTACGGTGAAGTATAGTTATCCACTCCCGCTGATTGCGACCATGACTGAGTCGTTGCATGGGGCGCGCTTCTTCACGAAATTAGATCTCAGGAGCGCGTACAACCTGGTGCGCATCAGGAAGGATGATGAATGGAAAACAGCCTTTAGTACCACCTCGGGCCATTACGAGTATCTAGTCATGCCATACGGGTTGATGAATGCTCCATCGGTTTTCCAATCATTCGTGGATGAGATCTTCAGGGACATGCAGGGACAGGGAGTCGTTGTGTACATAGATGACATTCTCGTGTACTCACCTACCCGGGTCGAGCATGTGGCCCTGGTGCGCCGGGTGTTGCGGAGGCTGGTGGAGCACGACCTGTATGTGAAGGCAGAGAAGTGTCTGTTTTTCCAGGAGTCGATTTCCTTTTTGGGGTATCAGTTGTCTGCGTCAGGGGTGAAGATGGAGGTAGACCGAGTGTCAGCCGTGCGTAATTGGCAAACACCAACCACTGTGAAAGAGGTGCAGCAGTTTTTGGGGTTTGCGAATTACTACCGGAGGTTTATCCGGGGTTTTGGGCAAGTGGCAGCTCCCATTACGTCTCTCTTAAAGGGGGGCCCGGTGCGTCTGCAGTGGTCAGTCGAGGCGGACAGGGCGTTTGAGAAGCTGAAGGACCTGTTCACCTCGGCTCCGGTGCTGGCGCATCCGGATCCCTCTTTACCATTTCAAGTAGAGGTGGACGCGTCTGAAGCCGGTATTGGCGCCGTGCTTTCACAACGGTCAGGCGCGCCACCTAAACTCCGCCCCTGTGCTTTCTATTCCAAGAAGCTCAGCCCGGCGGAGCGAAATTATGACGTAGGGGACAGGGAGCTGTTAGCTGTGGTACAGGCCCTAAAGGTGTGGAGGCACTGGCTTGAGGGGGCTCAACACCCTTTCCTCATTTTGACGGACCACCGTAACCTGGAGTACATCCGGGCAGCGAGGAGGCTGAACCCTCGACAGGCTAGATGGAGTATGTTTTTGACCCGTTTCTCTTTTAAGATCACCTACATCCCTGGGTCACAAAACGGTAAGGCAGATGCACTGTCTCGGCGGTATGACGGGGAGGAGAGGTCCGTGGAGCCCACTCCCATACTGCCGGAGTCGTGTCTAGTGGCACCGGTGGTGTGGGAGCTCGATTCTGAGCTCGAGCGGGCATTACGCACCGACCCTAGTCCACCACAATGCCCGGAGGGTCGGAGGTATGTTCCGCTCGAGTGTCGGGATCGATTGATCTATTGGGCTCACACGTCACCCTCCTCTGGACATCCGGGTATCGGCCGGACAGTGCACTGTCTTAGTGCCAAATATTGGTGGCCCACGTTGGCCAGGGATGTGAGGGTTTATGTTTCCTCCTGCTCGGTGTGCGCCCAGTGTAAGGCGCCTAGACATCTGCCTAGGGGTAAGTTACTGCCCCTGCCCGTTCCACAACGACCATGGTCCCACCTCTCGGTGGATTTTATAACTGACCTTCCCCTCTCTCAAGGGAATACTACACTCCTGGTCGTTGTGGACCGGTTCTCTAAGGCCTGTCGTTTGCTCCCCATGCCGGGTCTTCCTACTGCCCTACAGACCGCCGAAGCACTATTCACTCATGTGTTCCGGCACTACGGGGTGCCCGAGGACATTGTGGCTGACCGGGGTCCCCAATTCACCTCCAGAGTCTGGAGAGCTTTTATGGAGCGGTTGGGGGTCTCGGTGAGTCTCACCTCGGGTTACCACCCGGAGAGTAATGGGCAGGTGGAACGCGTAAACCAGGATGTGGGCAGGTTTCTCAGAACATACTGCCGGGACCGGCCGGAGGAGTGGGCGAGATATGTGCCCTGGGCCGAGATGGCACAGAACTCTCTCCGCCACTCCTCCACCCAACTAACCCCTTTTCAGTGTGTTTTAGGGTACCAGCCGGTTCTGGCTCCATGGCATGAGAGCCAGATCGAGGCCCCCGCTGTGGATGAGTGGGTGCGGCGCTCGGAGGAGACGTGGGACGCTGCACACGTCCATCTGCAGCGTGCCATACGTCGACAGAAGACGAGCGCCGACCTACACCGCAGTGAGGGGCCAGTGTACGCACCTGGAGATCGAGTCTGGCTCTCTGCCAGAAACCTGCCCCTCCGCCTGCCCTGCCGGAAGCTGGGTCGGCGGTTTGTAGGGCCATTTAAAGTCCTGAGAAGGTTGAACGAGGTATGTTATAGATTACAGTTACCAGTTGAGTATAAGTGTATTAACCCCTCGTTCCATGTGTCCCTTCTCAGGCCGGTGGTAGCAGGCCCACTCCAAGAACATGAGATCTTGGAGACCCCTCCGCCCCCGTTGGACATCGAGGGGGCACCGGCGTACACCAGAGATCCATCTTGGATTCTAGACGTCGGAGAGGGGGTCTTCAGTATCTAGTGGAGTGGGAGGGGTACGGCCCGGAGGAGCGGTGCTGGGTGCCGAGGAGAGACATTTTGGACCCGTCGCTCCTGACGGAATTCCATCGGGGGTATCCGACGCGCCCTGCGCCGCGGCCTCCGGGTCGTCCCCAAGGCCGGAGTCGGCGCGCGTCTGGAGCCGCGCGTCAAGGGGGGGGTACTGTCACGGTTTCGGCCGAGGCTGCCTCTCTCCCTTGTTCGGGCAGGCTTCGGCGTTCGTCGTCTCCGGAATTCTAGCTGCCACCGATAGATGTTTCATGTTCGTTTGCTTTTGTCTGTTTGTTTCTACACCTGTTTCTGTTTTGTAGTAATTAGTGTCCTATAAGTTTCTCGTTGTGTTTGTCTTGTGTTGTGTGTGATTGTTGCCGTCAGTTTGTGTATTGCTCGGTTGAGCGTTATTTCTCCACTGTTTGCTGGAGCGTTACGTTGCACTTGTTTGTGCACTTATTCGTTTTGTCGCACCTGTGTGTGCGCATTGTCTTTCGCCTTCGTGCGTATTTTGCTGTCAGGCTTATTTTGTCCTGTTGCCTGTGTTTAGGCAGTAATACAGCCTTTTGGAATATCAGTCTGCTTCCTGCGTTTGATTCCTACACAACACCTACAACACGACCTGACACTGGGGAGTTTTTCAGCATAAAAAATAAACTGAATGGAGCTAAGCACAGGCAAAATCCTAGAGGAAAACCTGGTTCAGTCTGCTTTCCACCAGACACTGGGAGATGAATTCACCTTTCAGCAGGACAATAACCTAAAACACAAGGCCAAATCTACACTGGAGTTGCTTACCAAGAAGACAGTGAATGTTCCTGATTGGCCGAGTTACAGTTTCAACTTAAATCTGCTTGAAAATCTGTGGCAAGACCTGAAAATGGTTGTTTAGCAATGATCAATAACCAATTTTACAGAGCTTGAAGAATTTATAAAGAATAATGGGTATGTTGTACAATTCAGATGTTGAAAGCTCTTAGAGACTTACCCAGAAAGACTCACAGCTGTAATCGCTACCAAAAGTGATTCTAACATGTATTGACTCAGGAGGTTGAAAACGTATCTAATCAAGATATATTAGTGTTTGTTTCTTTTTTCATTTTTTTTAACAAAATGACAATTAAATCCATTTAAATTCCACTTTGTAACACAACAAAATGTGGAAAAAGTAAAGGGGTGTGAATACTTTCTGAAGGCATTGTACAGTCTGCTGGCTCATGCTCACTTGAACTGAGGGTACCACCGGGACTGTTCTACCCAGAATCCCGTTGGAATCACATGACACTCTGGGTTAATTAAACTGTGAGGCTTTGCCAGTAGTGAGGATTTCTATATTCAAACATTTCCAATCTTACATCCACTGGAGCTCTAGCGCTTACCTTAATTTCAACCTAACCTGGACCTTAGCCTTAAATGTAGCTTTAGCCTTGTTGTATCTTCATCCTCAACCTAGCTTTGAGTCAGACTTACATATTTAGCTTTTAATGCCAGTATAAGGTAAGCACATGGATTTCAAGTTAGAATGCGGCCGTCACTTAAGAGTGGCATGCCACCAGAGAGATTCATACTTACGCCACTAGGGGAAGCCCTAAGTTATATTACTGATAGCCACATAACATCTAAATGTTTTTTTTTATATCTCTTCAAAATCAAATCAAATTTTATTTGTCACATGCGCCGAATACAACAGGTGTGGACCTTACCATGAAATCCTTACTTACAAGCCCTTAACCAACAATGCAGTTCAGGAATTAGAGTTAAGAAAATATTTACTAAATAAACTCAAGTAAAAAAATAAAAATAAAGTAGTACAATAAAATAACAATAACGAGGCTATATACAGGGGGTACCGGTACAGAGTCAATGTGCGGGGGTACAGGTTAGTTGACGTAATTTGTACATGTAGGCAGGGGTAAAATGACTATCCATAGATAATAAACAGGGGGGGGGGGTCAATGTAAAAAGTCTGGGAGGCCATTTGATTAATTGTTCAGCAGTCTTATGGCTTGGGAGTAGAAACTGTTAAGGAGCCTTTTGGACCTATACTTGGCGCTCCGGTACCGCTTGCCATGCGGTAGCAGAGAGAACAGTGACTTGGGTGACTGGAGTCTTTTACCATTTTTGGGGCCTTCCTCTGACACCGTCTAGTATATAGGTCCTGGATGGCAGGAAGCTTGGCCCCAGTGATGTACTGGGCTGTACGCACTACCCTCTGTAGCGCCTTACGGTCGAATGCCTATACTGTAGAATGTATTGCTTTGGCAGTTGTGTATTGCTGGACAGCTTGCCAGTCTGCATGTAAATATGCTTCAATATTAGTCTCAGTATTGTTGCAGTACATGGCATTGTTCAGATATTCTTATAATTACATAACCAAGCTGATGCCAAGACAGTGTTTTTTGTAGTTGTTTGTTACCAATGCTGCATTCAATAATGGGACACTCCAAATTGTGTGTCATTTCTCTGCTTAGCAATGTGCATTATGAAAATAAAAGTTTAGTTTATTTCTAGTTTGTCTGAAGTCCTCTGTTACTGTTAGTGCAGAGTGAATGTCAACCCAAGACATCCATGTCTGCGTCTCAAATGGCACCCTATTCTTTTTATAGTGCCCTACTTTTGACCAGGGCTCTAGTCAACATGAGTGCACTATAAAGGGAATAGGGTGCCATTTGAGACGTAGACTACTATTCCAAAATGAACCGGCAGATGACGTGTTGACATTCTATGGAAACTGCTTGACTCAATAGAATTAGACAAGAATCTTTCCATTTACTGAGAAACCCCCACTTGGCCATAGTCTTCCCCTGCTCTGAGTTCCACATCGTGATTCCTGTACCCTGTAAGAGTGTGTAGGAGTGTGCATGTGTGCATGTGTGTGTATGTGTCTGTGTGTGTGCACGCTTTCACCTTCTGTGTAAGTGAGAAAGGGAGTGAGAGAGATAGAGATATGAGAGAGAAAGAGTCATGTATGAGTCATGATACCTGCTGATGTAAAAATATGCTCATTCCAAGCACTGGTGTAAAAATAAATGTGGGGGTATTTCGCCGGTCCACACAAGGAAAAAGGCTATTTTAGGTTCAGGGTTAGAATTAGGGTTAGGTTTAGGAGTTAGGTTTAGGGTTAAGGTTAAGGTTAAGGTGTGTGTGTGTGCGCAAGTGTGTGTGTGCGAGAGAATAGAGATATGAGAGAAATAAAGTGTATTTGTATTTGCATCATGAAATATGTTTATTCATATGGGTGAAGAACAAACATCTGTCATGTAAAAATGCTTCATAACAACTGCAGGCCATCAAGCAAAAAGGATCTAAAAGGTTACATCATCTCTTTGAGATCTGTTTCAAGGCAGACCACAGGGGATGTCTTTGTGCCCACAGCCCCCCTTTGAAATGTTGCATGGAAATGCAGAACACTGTTGCATTTTCAGTGACACCCATAAACCCTATGTATATTAACATGTTGTCTTCAAGCTAGCAGTCTTTCCATTCTTGCTAGTCCTAGGGTCCAAATAAATGCATGAAAAGAGAGGCTGGGAGTGGCTTTTAAAGCAACATACATAATTCTAAAGAAAACCAACCATCCAACTTTTTTTTGTGTGTCAACGTTGGCCACACAAGCGTTGGTGTGGTGGATACTGACTAATCTTGCAAACTGAAAACCCTTTCTGTAACCAGGGCAGACAGTGTGGGTTTTGGGGCACCTGTAGATGAAAGAGTGGCTTATTTCCACTTTAAACCAATTTGATGTCACATTAAAAATGCACATGTACATTGCTTTGCTCTATTCTTTTGGATTGCCTCTGTTATGAACCCCGTGGCTTTAAACGTCTAGGGTGGATGGACATGAGAACCGTAACATAATTCATGCAAATTAGAATGATGACATGGAACAGTGAGAACAAAAACTACACGACAACCATAAACTACCGTCAAACATAAAATGTTTATTTGTGAACACACGGTAAAGGTTTGGGAAAAAGGGCTGAGCAGGACCCAAGAAATGAAACAATAGTGTAAAACCCCTAAACTGATCTTGCCTGCCTCAAGAACCGCTAAACTACTGCTAATCATACAAAAATACAGTGGGTGGTCCGCTCAGGTCTAACTAGTGTTTATAGACAGTTTTCTTTCTACGGGTAATGTATGCCCAAGGGCAGGTTGCTTAACTTCCCCTTTTCCCAGAAACACACAAAGTTACCAAACAGAGTAACCAGCAAACGAGTGAGTACACAAAAACACAGGACACCACAGTATCCATACTCACATACGAAAAGTAGTCTTACAAAGTTACCAAACAGAGTAACCAGCAACTTAGTGAGTAAACAAAACACAGGACACCACAGTATCCATACTCACATACGGAGTTAATCTTGTTAGAAGAGTTAAAAAATTGCTTACCCGAACGCATTGTAGTTTATCTGAACGAACAGAAGGTATCCTCACTGTCGGAAGCGTCTGTATTGGCAGACGAGTTTGTGTTGACGCATAAGAGCGTGTTTTCGGCTCGTACGGAGAGCAGGGCCGCATAGTTGTTAACTTTTAGTCCTAGTCGACCAGCAGTACATCCAGCACGCCCAAAAGATGTGCGTCACTGTTTCTATTGTCATAAGGTGGGACATATGGTTAATGATTGCTTTCTGCTTAAACGCAAATAGGGGATGCCTCAGCACGCCAGGCCGCCAACGGGTGTTGGGCTGATTCGTACGGTTGTAAGGCCGGAATCAAGACAGAGGCCTCATAGTGAATGTGGTTTGAAAGTCCCTGTCCCAGATCAGTTATGAACCGTTCATTTTTGAGGGGTTTGTTTCCATATCAGATGACGAAGCGTCTCAGCGTCCAGTTAGAATCCTTAGAGATACTGGTGCGGCGCAGTCGTTCATACTATCTGATGTGTTGCCCTTGTCCAATAATACATATTGTGGTTCCAGTGTGTTAGTACAAGGAATTGAAATGGGATTCGTGCCATTGCACTTTGTGAACGTACACTCTGAGTCAGTCAGTGGAGTGTTCAGAGTTGGCGTACGTCCTATGTTGCCAGTAAAAGGTGTGACATTTATAATGGGCAACGATATTGCCGGAGGAAAGGTGATACCCGTATTGGAGGTATTGGATAAAAGTGACCAGTCTCTCTCCGAGGAGCTGGCACAGGGTTATCCAGATGTGTTCCCCGCTTGTGCTGTCACACGTGCTCAAGCACGACAAGTGGGTGAAGTGATAGTCGGACACGATTCTATTCAGAGAGTGTGACCCAGAGGATAGTTCGGGTGCTACCTCTGGTAAGCTGGTGCAGTCTGACCAACAGTCCAGAGAAAGGAAGAAGGATGTGGAACTTGTTGCTGAGGCAATACAGTTACCAGTTACTCGTGAGCAGCTGATCGCTAACCAAAAGGTTGACATTGGCCTGGCTAAATGTTTTTCTAGTGTTGTCTCAGAGGAGGATCTAAAGAAGAAAAACATGGCATACTTCATTGATGGTAATCTCCTCATGCGTAAATGGACATCCCATGTTGACGCTGGCGGAGATTGGAATGCTGTTTACCAAATAGTGATTCCTACAGCCTTTCGACAAAATGTTTTATCCCTCGCTCATGATCACCAGTGGTCCGGACATCTGGGAGTCACCAAGACTTATGATCGAGTTTTGCGACATTTCTTTTGGCCTGGTTTAAAACAAGATGTGGCTCAGTTCTGTCGGACTTGCCACACCTGTCAAGTAATTGGGAAACCGAACCTGAGCGGCTTTAAACGTCTAGGGTGGATGGACATGAGACCCGTAACATAATTCATGCAAATTAGAATGACGACATGGAACAGTGAGAACAAAAACTACACGACAACCATAAACTACCGTCAAACATAAAATGTTTATTTGTGAACACACGGTAAAGGTTTGGGAAAAAGGGCTGAGCAGGACCCAAGAAATGAAACAATAGTGTAAAACACCCCTAAACTGATCTTGCCTGCCTCAAGAACCGCTAAACTACTGCTAATCATACAAAAATACAGTGGGTGGTCCGCTCAGGTCTAACTAGTGTTTATAGACAGTTTTCTTTCTACGGGTAATATATGCCCAAGGGCAGCTTGCTTAACTTCCCCTTTTCCCAGAAACACACAAAGTTACCAAACAGAGTAACCAGCAACTTAGTGAGTAAACAAAACACAGGACACCACAGTATCCATACTCACATACGGAAATAGTCTCTAACAACAAACACAACTGACCGGCTTTTAAACAATGGGATGTGTGATTGAAAAAACAGCAACAGGTGGTGCAATGCAGAGGAATGTTCACTGATTGGTCCACCTTAGCAATCAGCAGACACCCCAACGACCACCAATCAGGAACATACAGGACACCTGTGATTAGGGCAGAAGGAGAGGAAAAACACAAAAAGTCACAGGATACCTGTATCCGTAACAGCCTCCGATCAACTGATTCAGTGGTGTAAAGTTTCAGCTTGTTATGTTGTCCACTGTAAATCATGATGATCTCTAAACAGAGAGGTTAGACACAGTGTTCACTTCCTTCACAGGGTGTGAGAAACAATTGCCTGGTGTGAGACACCTTTGACTCTCTTCAGTCTCTTCTCAGCATTGATTGATTGCGCAACATTCAAACAATTCTTTGTGTGATTTTCATGGGCATTTCTGATATGCTGTTATCATAGCACACACCAACCACTTCAAGAAGGGAACTGTTTGGAATCAATCCTTGGGGAAACCTGGACATGAGAAACCAACAGGTGAAAGGTCAAGGAATCAACACTAAATGTAAAACGGGGTTGTCTGGGGTTGTTGTCTTCTCTCTCTGCATTGTTGGTAAGTAAGCATTTCACTGTTAGTCTATCTGTTGTTTACGAAGCATGTGAAGAGTAAAATTAGAATTTTTGGAGGGGTTGATGCCTTCAAGCCATACACACTGTACATACACATAGACATGCATTCAGACACACACACACACACACACACACACACACACACACACACACACACACGCACACACATCTTAAAGTTGAGCGCTTCCAGGAAGTGGCCTCAGAAAAATACGGTAGCTAGTGACAGCCGACGGTAGCTGTTCAGATGTGTATGGTGTGTGAAGGCATTCAGATCTCTTCTCTCTGTATCTAGATCCCTCTGCAACACCATGATCAACACGTACCAGACCAGCATGCCTCCACCACCTATTCCCCCACGGCTAGGCTCTGTCATGTCGGCACCAGGACCAGGCCACAGCAAACCTCTCCTCAGGTTCCTCATTGGCATGATAGTGCTGCAAATGGTGCTGCTACTGGGGGGATTTGCCTACCTGTACCACACGGACAACGAGGTAAGGACTCACCTCTCTTTAAATATATAGATACGGTTATGTCTGAGGGTGGGTATAACTTTCAGGTTCATCGGTGTTGGGCAAAGTTTTTAGTGCCAAGTTCAGAACTATCATAGATCTTGGACACAATTCTATTTTTGTTATGCACCCTATTTGAGAATAACATGTTTCACGGTAGTTATTGAAAAAATAATACATTATAAAGACAGTAGGTCTATTTTCCTAAAAAGTTTCATTTTAAAATATTATCAAGAATATGTGTGTAAAGTCTTAAAGTGGGAATGATATAACTTTATTAATTTAGTTATATGTATAATACCTATGTTATAGCTGAAATCTATCCTGGGCTCTCCTACAGAGTGAGATATTGTTTACTTTGACACCCGTCAACTATACGTGAGAAAGACCTCATGGAGCAGCACTCTTCAAAGAGCGATGGGGTTTAATGAAGAGCATCTTTTCAACATAAAAAATATTTCAGTGACAACCTAGGCCTATTCTTCAAGCACAGGAAATACTGAACCTCAGTTATAAAACAATTGAAATGGGTCTATCAGGAAACTTTCCATGATCAGAATAAACCTTCAACAGATACATTTAGAAACAGCACATGCACAACAAATGCTTAGTCGTAACATGTTTCATAAGTTTGTCCTGATGTGAACTTGAAATAGGATCATCCTTAAGCAGTACCAATATTAAGATAAAGTTAGATAGCATAGAGTTAACGTTTATTTCTGTTTCGTTTGGACTCAGTATCACAAGGACCTTGAACGCAAGTACCTGGATGACATGATCGTCCTGAGAAGACTTGAAGAGTGTGAGAAAGACAGCCAGTCAGTGCTGGACTGCAAGAAGCTTGTGGAGAAATACAAAAACATCCTGGCAATGGTAGGCCGAGGTTCCTGAAACTCAAATTAATATATCTGAGAGGTTTCATGAGTAAATTTGTGGTAGAAAAAGCATGCAGTATTAACATATGATTAAGCAATGCTGTGCTCTCCTCTCAAGGTCTCACAAGAGGAAGGAAGAGGTATGTTCAAATATTTTATAGCATCTACGTATGTATACGTTTCTTTACTTTACTTGCTACTCTACCAAGCTCACCTTCTGTCAGCAGAGAACCTCCAATTCTGAGAGGTTGAAGACTGACTGTTTGTCTGTTCTGTTTCAGCTGCCAAACTCACTGGGGGTGTGCCCTCGTATGGAGCCATGGCACGCATGATAGTCAAGCAACCTGTTTCTAGTACGCCCCCAAGTAAGAGATGTTACTTATTACTATCATTCTTTTTTTTCATATAATTGTAGCCTCAATTCAAGATATAAGTTTCAGTATAAGGTTTTAAAATGCACTTAAAAATATACATTGTCTGCTTGAACAGCAAAGTACCTGGAGTGGAACATAGGCCACTCAGTGCGGAGGAACGTCCAGTACTACATGTCCAGCTGGCTGAAGGTGCTGCAGCCTGGAGACTACAACATCTACTCCCAGGTGGCCTTCTCCAAATGGCACCCCAAAACCCCTCTGGCCAGCCGAGTGAAGCTGAGGAAGGGGGAGACGGGAGAGGAGAAAGACCTGATGACAGCCTACTGCAGCCTGGGGGACCAGGATCATACAGACGTGTGTACGGCTTTCCAGGGAGGAGTGTTCAGTCTGGAGCCAGACGATCAGCTTAGTGTGTGGGTGACGGACCCCAGCCTAGTCAACTATGAGGAGGGGACTACCACCTTTGGATTGTACAAACTGTAGGCTGGTCATCAGAATGGACATTACATACAGTATGGATTATGACTGTATTTGGAGCGATTAATTAAATCAAGGCCATGCGTGTGGTTGGAGTGGGACAGGACTGAAATCAAATCTGCTAAATGGATCTACACATGGACTACACCAATTTGAAAATGTGAATCTTTTTACCAAGCCCACAGTGAAACCCATGAATCCCTGTAACTGTAACTTATTGCTGTTGATTGGATAGCCTACTATCCCAGCCCCTACAATGTTAGATATTAATTTCTAGGAATATGGCAATGACTGTGTATTTATTGTGACGTATGGTCGGTATAGTTAATAAATTATTTTTTATTGAAAACGTTCTTGATTATTTAACTAAATATAACCGTATATCTCTGTGCTAAGTTTCCACTTGGTTTACCGCATACAGTGTCGGCTCAGTGCTTGGTGGTCGGAACTGATGCAACCTGTGAAACCTTTAATCTCACAAGCCCCCCATCTACCTGCAGTTTTGTGGGTTGCTAAGTGTAATGATCAAACTAAAGGTTGGTTGTTTGGCTCTAGAACAACACCAAATAGGCTGATCAAGAGCATGAGTCATCACCACAGACGTTTCAAAGGTCATGCACTTCATAAGGAGGCATTACAGTGCCCCACAGAGCCACACATCTTATGAAACCAAGTTGCAGCCTTGCACTCAAATCTTCTGCAGCCCTGTTGCATCCCCTCACATCAAATGTAATACAGTGACCTTCCAGAACTATGCAACACAGCAAGATCTGTGCAGGAAAACCACAGACTGGAAATAGATCAGTGCATTTCATGTGTGGAAGAGGTTCTTCACCAGACCAGAACATGATGATGCTTTGACAGCAATATGAGATCTTAACATGACTGTAAGCTACTTTGTAAAGTAACATCTATTCTATTCAATGACTATCGTGTGTATAAAAAAAGGTAAGCGCAGTACGAAGGGTAATTTTCCAGGTATGGCAACTCAAACTCCACACAGCCCTGCCGTCATATATACCACTCCACTTCAGAGATCGAGTGAGTTGTTGAACAGCATGGAAAGTGTGAGTCTACAGCGCAGATGTGTAGTACACCCTGCCAGAGGTGTAGAGAGGAGAGGTGGCATTCACAGGATGTCATCTCTACTCACTCATTCCATCCTGTCATGGGTCTCTATTAATATACGCTAGTCACTGTAGCATATTCTATGTTACCTGTAGTGCAGGGGTCATCAACTAGATTCAGCGGAGAGCTGAATGTTTTCATAAGCAGATGTTCAGGTGTCTGGAACAGACTTATAAATCATTTGTACTCTGCAAATTGACGCAAGAAGCCCAAATACATATTTTATTTGACAAAAACATGATCATTTCAAATATTGATTACATTGGTACTCCCTATGAGTGGAAATGCTTGAATAGATTTATTAAATTAAAATAATTTTGAGGTGAATTGTCACGACTTCCTCCGAAGCTGCCTCCTCTCCTTGTTCGGGCAGTCTTCGGCGTTCGTCGTCACCGGACTTCTAGCCACTGCCGCTCCTCTTTTCATCATTCCATTTGTTATGTCTTGTTTTTTTACACACACCTGGTTCATATCCCCTCATCAGTCTTTGTGTGTGATTGTTTCCATGTGGAGGTGTCGATAGCTCGGTGGAGCATTACAGTGGCTTGCGAAAGTATTCACCCCTCTTGGCATTTTTCCTATTTTGTTGCCTTACAACCTGGAATTAAAACTGATTTTTTGGGGGGTTTGTATCATTTGATTTACACAACATGCCTACCACCTTGAAGATGCAAAATATTTTGTATTGTGAAACTAAGACCAAAAAAACAGAAAACTTGAGCATGCATAACTATTCACCCCCCCCCAAAAGTCAATACTTTGTAGAGCCACCTTTTGCAGCAATTACAGCTGCAAGTCTCTTGGGATATGTCTCTATAAGCTTGGCACATCTAGCCACTGGGATTTTTGCCCATTCTTCAAGGCAAAACTGCTCCAGCTCCTTCAAGTTGGATTGGTTCCACTGGTGTACAGCAATCTTTAAGTCATACCACATATTCTCAATTGGATTGAGGTCTGGGCTTTGACTAGGCCATTCCAATACATTTAAATGTTTCCCCTTAAACCACTAGTGTTGCTTTAGCAGTATGCTTAGGGTCATTGTCCTGCTGGAAGGTGAACCTCCGTCCCAGTCTCAAATCTTTGGAAGACTGAAACAGGTTTCCTCAATAATTTCCCTGTATTTAGCGCCATCCATCATTCCTTCAATTCTGACCAGTTACCCAGTCCCTGCTTATGAAAAACATCCCCACAGCATGATGCTGCCACCACCATGCTTCACTGTAGGGATGGTGTTCTCGGGGTGATGAGAGGTGTTGGGTTTGCGCCAGACATAGCGTTTTCCTTGATGGCCAAAAAGCCAAATTTTAGTCTCATCTGACCAGAGTACCTTCTTCCATATGTTTGGGGAGTCTCCCACATGCCTTTTGGCGAACACCAAACGTGTTTGCTAATTTTTTTCTTTAAGCAATTGCTTTATTTCTGGCCACTCTTCTGGCCAGCTCTGTGGAGTGTACGGCTTAAAGTGGTCCTATGGACAGATACTCCAATCTCCGCTGTGGAGCTTTGCAGCTCCTTCAGGGTTATCTTTGGTCTCTTTGTTGCCTCTCTGATTAATGCCCTCCTTGCCTGGTCCTTGAGTTTTGGTGGAAGACCGTCTCTTGGCAGGTTTGGTGTGGTGCCAATTTGTAAGTCGCTCTGGATAAGAGCATCTGCTAAATGACGTAAATGTAAATGTAATATTCTTTCCATTTTTTAATAATGGATTTAATGGTGCTCCGTGGGATGTTGAACGTTTCTGATATTTTTTTATAACCCAACCCTGATCTGGACTTCTCCACAACTTGGTGGTGCCCCTTGCTTAGTGGTGTTGCAGACTCTGGGGCCTTTCAGAACAGTGTATATGTACTGAGATCATGTGACAGATCATGTGACACTTAGATTGCACACAGGTAGACTTCATTTAACTAATTATGTGACTTCTGAAGGTAATTCGTTGCACCAGATCTTATTTAGGGGGATCATAGCAAAGAGGGTGAATACATATGCACGCACCACTTTTCTGTTATTTATTTTGTATAATTTTTAGAAACAAGTAATTTTTTTCATTTCACTTCACCAATTTTGACAATTTTGTGTATGTCCATTACATGAAATCCAAATAAAAATCAATTTAAATTACAGGTTGTAATGCAACAAAATAGGAAAAACGGCAAGTGGGATGAATACTTTTGCAAGCACTGTATGTACTTTATCGGCGGGATATTCACCCAGGTGTTTTGTTTTCCCCAGTGCGCCATTAAGTCGCACTGTAGTTGTTTTACGCATTGCTGCGATCCGCTGTATTGGCCGAATAAACCATTATTCTGTGATTTACACCTCCTGCGCCTGACTCCGTCCAAATCACCCGCTACAGAATCACACACCCAACAACATGGAGTCGTTGAGCGGGTCCCGCAGCATTCCAACATGTTAGCCAGCTTGGGCGAAGCGATGGATCGGGTTCTCCAGGCTGAGGACCCGACCAGGAGAGGACCCAACCCTGCGGAACCAGCTGAGCGACCGGATCCAGCCACCCACACCCCAGCACCCAGAGGTATTCACCTGTCTCGACCGAGGGA
This sequence comes from Coregonus lavaretus, assembly GCF_964263955.1. Lineage (NCBI taxonomy): Eukaryota > Metazoa > Chordata > Actinopteri > Salmoniformes > Salmonidae > Coregonus > Coregonus lavaretus. The sequence continues at coordinate 13,288,711 of NC_140019.1, forward strand.
ATACGACGGGACAGCGGCCTGTTGCCAGGGTTTCCTCCCGCAGCTGGACCTCTATTTCACCACCATCAGCCCTGCTCTATCGGATCGGGAGAAGGTGTCCGCCCTCATCTCCTGCCTCTTGGGGAAAGCCCTGGAGTGGGCCAACGTGGTCTGGAGTGAAGGAGGAGACGTGTTGGACAACTACGAAGAGTTTGCTCGCCTCTTCCGGTCAGTCTTCGATCATCCCCCCGAAGGAAGAGAGGCGGGCGAATGTCTGGTCCATCTGAGGCAGGGGACGAGGACCGCGAAAGACTTTGCCCTGGAGTTTAGAACTCTAGCGGCTGGGTCCGGGTGGAACGAACGGGCCATCATCGACCACTTCCGATGCAGCCTGCGTGAGGACATCCGAAGGGAGCTAGCCTGCCGGGATACCACGTTGACCTTCAACCAACTGGTGGACATGGCCGTCCGGTTGGACAACCTGCTGGCTTTGAGAGAACGTCCTGGAAGCGGCCTGCCCGTTTCACCCCCCTTCAACCCGTATCACGTTCCGATGGAGCTGGGTGGTGCAGCGTTCCGGGAGAACGGAGGACGACAGATCCAGTGTCACTCTTGTGGCAAGAGAGGACATTCTGCTGCATGATGTCGTCAGAGTTCTTCTGGTTCTGGAGGCGGTAGGCAGCCAGGGCACTCTCGAATTACCTCAGGTAGTGCAAACCCACACTCGTTCAGAGCCCTCTGCTGCGCATTTCACCATCCACATCAACTTCCCTGATTACACGGTAGTTCCCCAGTGTAAGGCACTGGTATATTCAGGCGCAGCTGGGAACTTTATGGTAAGGTCTTTAGCTCTTAGTCTACGTATTACATTGGTTCCCCTGTCCATTCCATTGCCCATCAAAGCACTTGACAGTCGACCATTAGAGTCAGGTTTTGTTAGGGAGGTTACAGCACCAGTCACTATGATTACGCAGGAGACCCATAGTGAGCAAATCACCTTTCATATTATTGAGTCCCCTGATTTCCCTGTTGTGTTGGGCCTTCCCTGGCTAGCACTACACAACCCCACCTTTTCATGGCCGCAGAGGGTTCTAACGGGGTGGTCGCGAGAGTGTCAGGGTAGGTGTCTAGCTGTTACCATTGGTGCGACGAGGGTGGAAAGAACAGACACTACCTCCAAGGTGTGCATTCCCCCCGAATACCTCGATTTGGCGCACGCTTTTTCCAAAACGCAGGCGACCAAATTACCACCACATCGGGCGGGGGATTGTGCAATAAACCTCCCAGGAGTCATGTACAGTGAGGGAGAAAAGTATTTGATCCACTGCTGATTTTGTACGTTTGCCCACTGACAAAGAAATGATCAGTCTATAATTTTAATGGTAGATGTCACGGATTCACAACATGGAGTCAGCAGGAGCGACGGCACCGACCGGATCACTCGAGGAGCACGTCCTACAACAGGCAGCGATGCTTCAAGATCTTGGTGCCGCCATGGAAAGGGTGATGAACACCTTGGGACGATGGGAGAGAGGAGGTTTGCCCACACCTCCTCCAACGATACCATCACCATCGGCCACTCCTATCGTCTCACATCAGGAGTCCAGTGGGATTTGGCTCTCGCTCCCGAGGGCTTATGATGGCACCACAGCCGGGTGTCAGGGTTTCCTGCTCCAGGTGGAACTTTACCTGGCAACCATTCACCCGGCACCCTTGGGATATGAGAGCGTGTCCGCCCTCAAATCCTGTCTGTCCGGCAAGGCACTGGAGTGGGCCAACGCAGAGTGGGGAGGAATAGACGCCGCTACTGTGAACTATGCAGAGTTCACCCGCCGCTTCAGGGCGGTGTTCGATCATCCCCCGGAGGGGAAGGCGACGGGTGAGTGTCTGTTCCACCTCAGACAGGGGAGGAGGAGCGCGCAGGAATTCGCACTGGACTTCCGGACTCTGGCTGCCAATTCGGGATGGAATGAGAGGGCCCTCATCGACCACTACAGGTGTAGCTTAAGAGAGGACGTTCGTCGAGAGTTGGCCTGCAGGGACACCAACCTAAGCTTCGATCAGCTGGTGGACATGTCGATTCGCCTGGATACCCTGTTGGCTACCCGCGGACGTCTGGAGCTGGGGCCATCCATTCCATCCCCCAGCACTTCCGAGCCGAGCCCTATGGAGCTCGGGGGTGCTGGTAGTAGGGAGGCCAGGAGAGAGGCTGTCCCCTGCACCAACTGTGGCCGCCGAGGACAAACGGCGGTTCGGTGCTGGGGAGGGTCTCCTCGGATTCGAGGCAGCAGGCAATGCACTGATGAGTCATTCCAGGTGAGTAAGGCCCCAACTCACCCAGAGCTCTCTGTTGTTCATATGTGTATTCAAGTTGTGTTTCCAGAGGTTTCTTCTTACTCCCAGCATAAGGAGCTAGTCGATTCAGGCGCAGCTGGGAATTTTATTGATCGCCATTTCTCATATAAGTTAGGAATCCCTTTATTACCAGTCGATGTGCCCTTCCCTATCCATGCCCTAGATAGTCGGCCTTTGGGGTCGGGATTGATTAGGGAGGTCACAGCGCCACTGAAGATGAAAACGCAGAAGGGTCACGAGGAGACTATACAGTTGTATTTAATTGACTCTCCTGCGTTTCCTGTGGTGTTGGGGCTTTCCTGGTTAACATCTCATGACCCCAGCATTTCATGGAAACAGAGGGCTCTCAAGGGATGTTCTGATCAGTGTGTGGGGCGGTGTGTAGGTGTTTCCGTAGGGGCAATGACGGTGGAAAGTCCGAACCAAATGCCCACAATGCACATTCCTCCTGAGTATGCCGATTTGGCACGCGCCTTCTGTAAGAAGAAGGCGACTCAATTACCACCTCATCGACAGGGGGATTGTGCGATAGACCTCCAGGTTGGCGCTGCGCTCCCTCGTAGCCATGTGTATCCTCTGTCTCAGGAGGAGACGGCTGCTATGGAGACATACGTCACCGAATCCTTGAGACAGGGATACATACGGCCGTCCACTTCCCCTGCGTCCTCGAGTTTCTTTTTTGTGAAGAAGAAGGAGGGGGGTTTACGCCCGTGTATTGATTACCGTGGTCTCAATCAGATCACTATTAAATGCAGCTATCCTCTCCCTCTGATTGCTAATATGACGGAGTCATTACACAGGGCGCGCTTCTTCACAAAATTGGATCTCAGGAGCGCTTACAACCTGGTGCGCATTCGGGAAGGAGATGAGTGAAAGACAGCATTCAGTACCACCTCGGGTCACTATGAGTACCTCATGCCATACGGTCTAATGAATGCTCCTTCAGTCTTCCAATCATTTGTGGACAAGATTTTCCGGGATTTGCATGGACAGGGGGTAGTGGTGTATATTGATGACATTCTGATATACTCCGCTACACGTACCGAGCATGTGTCCCTGGTACGTCGGATGCTGGGTAGACTGTTGGAGCATGATCTGTATGTGAAGGCAGAGAAATGTCTGTTTTTCCAGGAGTCCATCTCCTTCCTGGGACACCGGTTGTCTGCGTCAGGGGTGGAGATGGAGATTGACCGTGTTTCAGCCTTGCGTAATTGGCAGACTCCCACTACGGTAAAGGAGATGCAGCGTTTTTTGGGTTTTGCCAATTACTACCGGAGGTTTATCCGGGGTTTTGGACAGGTAGCAGCTCCCATTACCTCCCTGCTAAAGGGGGGCCCGGTGCGTTTGCAGTGGTCGGCTGAGGCGGACAGGGCGTTTAGTCATTTCAAGGACCTGTTCACCTCGGCTCCGGTGCTGGCACATCCGGATCCCTCTTTGGCGTTCCAAGTTGAGGTGGATGCGTCCGAGGCGGGGATCGGTGCTATACTGTCTCAGCGCTCGGGCACGCCTCCTAAACTCCGCCCCTGTGCTTTCTATTCCAAGAAGCTCAGTCCGATGGAACGCAATTATGTCGTGGGGGACAGGGAGCTGCTAGCGGTGGTCCACGCCCTGAAGGTGTGGAGACATTGGCTTGAGGGGGCTAACCACCCTTTTCTCATTCTGACTGACCATCGTAACCTGGAGTACATCCGGGCAGCGAAGAGACTGAACTCTCGTCAGGCTAGGTGGGCCATGTTTCTTGCCCGGTTTGTATTTAAGATCACTTATATCCCAGGGTCACAGAACGTTAAGGCAGACGCCCTGTCCCGACGATATGACACAGAGGAGAGGTCCATTGAGCCCACTCCCATACTACCGGAGTCTTGTCTAGTGGCACCGGTGGTGTGGGAGGTCGACACGGAAATCGAGCGGGCGTTACGTACCGACCCTACTCCCCCAGAGTGTCCAGAGGGACGGAGGTACGTGCCGCTCTAGGTCCGTGACCGACTGATTTATTGGCCTCACATGTCACCCTCCTCTGGTCATCCTGGTATTGGTCGGACGGTGCACTGTCTTAGCGGGAAGTACTGGTGGCCCACCTTAGCCAGGGACGTGAGGGTTTACGTTTCTTCCTGCTCGGTGTGCGCCCAGTGTAAGGTGCCTAGATACCTGCCCAGAGGGAAGTTACAACCTCTACCCGTTCCACAACGGCCGTGGTCTCACCTGTCGGTGGATTTTGTCACGGACCTTCCCCCCTCCCAGGAGAATACCACGATCTTGGCTGTTGTGGATCGGTTTTCTAAGGCCTGCCGTCTCATCCCTATGCCAGGTCTTCCTACAGCCCTACAAACGGCCGAAGCCCTGTTTACTCACGTTTTCCGGCACTACGGGTGCCTGAGGATATAGTGTCTGATCGGGGTCCCCAGATCACCTCTAGAGTGTGGAGGGCGTTTATGGAACGTTTGGGGGTCTCGATCAGCCTTACCTCGGGTTTTCACCCTGAGAGTAATGGGCAGGTGGAGAGAGTAAACCAAGATGTGGGTAGGTTTCTGAGGTCCTATTGCCAGGACCGGCAGGAGGAGTGGTCAGGGTATATTCCCTGGGCAGAGATAGCCCAAAACTCACTCCGCCACTCCTCCACTAATCTTACGCCTTTCCAGTGTGTGTTGGGTTATCAGCCGGTTCTGGCACCCTGGCATCAGAGCCAGATCGAGGCTCCTGCGGTGGATGAATGGTTCCGGCGCTCGGAGGAGACATGGAACGCTGCGCATGTCCATCTGCAGTGGGCCATCAGACGGCAAAAGGCGAGCGCCGATCGCCACCGCAGTGAGGGTCCGGTTTATGCACCTGGATATCGGGTCTGGCTCTCGACCAGAAACCTGCCCCTTCACCTGCCCTGCCGGAAGCTGGGTCGGCGGTTTGTGGGGCCATTTAAAGTCCTGAGGAGATTGAACGAGGTATGTTATAGGTTAAAACTGCCTATTAATTATCGCATTAACCCCTCGTTCCATGTGTCTCTCCTCAGGCCGTTGGTAGCTGGTCCACTCCAGGAGAATGAGGTACGAGAGGCCCCTCCGCCCCCACTAGACATCGAAGGGGCTCCGGCGTACTCAGTCCGTTCCATCTTGGATTCGAGGCGTCGGATGGGGGGTCTGCAGTATCTCGTGGAGTGGGAGGGGTACGGTCCGGAGGAACGGTGCTGGGTCCCTAGGAGGGACATCCTAGATCCCTCCCTGTTGTCAGAGTTCCACCGGAGTCATCCGACTCGCCCTGCTCCGCGTCCTCCTGACCGTCCCCGAGGTCGGGGTCGGCGCACGGTTGGAGCCGCGCATCAATGGGGGGGGGGCTATTGTCACGGATTCTGCCGAGGCTGCTCCTCCTCCTTGCTCGGGCAGGCTTCGGCGTTCGTCGTCCCCGGAGTACTAGCTGCTGCCGTTCGATGTTATCGGTGTCTGTCTAGTTTTGTCTGTATTGTTTACACCTGTTCCACATTATGTTTGATTGTTGCCCTATAATTACCCCTGTCTCTCATCGGGATCTTGTGTGTGATTGTTTCCCTTCACGTATGTCGTTTGTGAGCGGGTTATTTCCTCCCTGCATGGAGTTATTCTGTGTTCCTCCTTTCAGTATCGGATTAAAGTACGTTTCCGAGAGTTCCGTGTCCTGCGCCTGACTTCTTCAACCGCATCTCACTGACAGTCGTGACAGTAGGTTTATTTAAACAGTGAGAGACAGAATAACAACAACAAAAATTCAGAAAAACGCATGTCAAAAATGTTATAAATTGATTTGCATTTTAATGAGGGAAATAAGTATTTGACCCCTCTGCAAAACATGACTTAGTACTTATCTTCTCCAAGTCATTAAGGTTTCGAGGCTGACGTTTGGCAACTCTAACCTTCAGCTCCCTCCACAGATTTTCTATGGGATTAAGGTCTGGAGACTGGCTAGGCCAGTCCAGGGCATTAATGTGCTTCTTCTTGAGCCACTCCTTTGTTGCCTTGGCCGTGTGTTTTGGGTCATTGTCATGCTGGAATACCCATTCACGACCCATTTTCAATGCCCTGGCTGAGGGAAGGAGGTTCTCACCCAAGATTTGACGGTACATGGCCCCGTCCATCGTCCCTTTGATGCGGTGAAGTTGTCCTGTCCCCTTAGCAGAAAAACACCCCCAAAGCATAATGTTTCCACCTCCATGTTTGACGCTGGGGATGGTGTTCTTGGGGTCATAGGCAGCATTCCTCCTCCTCCAAACACGGCGAGTTGAGTTGATGCCAAAGAGCTCCATTTTGGTCTCATCTGACCACAACACTTTCACCCAGTTCTCCTCTGAATCATTCAGATGTTCCTTGGCAAACTTCAGACGGGCATGTATATGTGCTTTCTTGAGCAGGGGGACCTTGCGGGCGCTGCAGGATTTCAGTCCTTCACGGCGTAGTGTGTTACCAATTGTTTTCTTGTTGACTATGGTCCCAGCTGCCTTGAGATCATTGACAAGATCCTCCCGTGTAGTTCTGGGCTGATTCCTCACCGTTCTCATGATCATTGCAACTCCACGAGGTGAGATCTTGCATGGAGCCCCAGGCCGAGGGAGATTGACAGTTCTTTTGTGTTTCTTCCATTTGAGAATAATCGCACCAACTGTTGTCACCTTATCACCAAGCTGCTTGGCGATGGTCTTGTAGCCCATTCCAGCCTTGTGTAGGTCTACAATCTTGTCCCTGACATCCTTGGAGAGCTCTTTGGTCTTGGCCATGGTGGAGAGTTTGGAATCTGATTGATTGATTGCTTCTGTGGACAGGTGTCTTTTATACAGGTAACAAGATGAGATTAGGAGCACTCCCTTTAAGAGTGTGCTCCTAATCTCAGCTCGATACCTGTATAAAAGACACCTGGGAACCAGAAATCTTTCTTATTTCTCTCATTAAAATGTAAATCAATTTATAACATTTTTGACATGCGTTATTCTGGATTTTTTTGTTGTTATTCTGTCTCTCACTATTCAAATAAACCTACCATTAAAATTATAGTCTGATCATTTCTTTGTCAGTGGGCAAACGTACAAAATCAGCAGGGGATCAAATACTTTTTCCCTCATTGTATATCCCCTGTCGCAGGCTGAAACAGAGGCTATGGAGACATACGTCTCCGAGTCTCTGCATCAGTGGTTCATACGTCCCTCCACTTCACCCGCCTCCTCAAGTTTCTTTTTCGTGAAGAAGAAAGACGGGCGCTTCTTCAGGAAATTAGATCTCAGGAGTGCGTACAACCTGGTGCGTGTCCGGGAAGGGGACGAACGTTAGACAGCATTTAGCACAACCACGGGGCATTATGAATACCTGGTGATGCCGTACGGGTTGATGAATGCTCCATCAGTCTTCCCGTCCTTTGTGAACGAGGTGTTTTGGGACATGCTTGGTCGCGGTGTGGTGGTCTACATCGATGACATCCTGGTGTAATCCGCTACGCGCGCCGAGCATGTGTCCCTGGTTCGCAGAGTGCTTGGCTGACTGTTGGAGCATGACCTGTTCCTCCAACAATCCGTCTCCTTCATCGGATACCACATCACTACCTCAGGTGTGGAAATGGAGGGAGACCACATTTCAGCTGTGCGTAATTGGCCGACTCCAACCACGGTAAAGGAGGTGCAGCGCTTCATTGGCTTTGCCAATTACTATCGGAAGTTCATCCGGGGCTTTGACAAGGACGCAGCCCCCATCACCTCTCTGTTGAAGGGTGGGCCGTCCCGGCTCCGCTGGTCTGCTGAGGCTGATAGGGCTTTCAGTAACCTGAGGGCTCTGTTCACCTCAGCCCCGGTACTGGCCCATCCCGATCCATCATTACTGTTTGTAGTGGAGGTGGACGTGTCTGAGGTAGCGGTAGGCGCTGTCCTATCCCAACGCTCGGGACGCCACCCAAGCTCCGCCCCTGTGCCTTCTTCTCTAAGAAACTCAGCCCGGCGGAGCAGAACTATGACGTTGGGGATCAGGAGCAGTTGGCTGTTGTCAGAGCCCTGACAGCGTGGAGGCACTGGCTCGAGGAGCGAAACACCCTTTCCTCGTCTGGACTGACCACCGTAACCTGGAATACATCCAGGCAACGAGGAGGCTGAACCCTCGCCAGGCCAGGTGGGCCTTGTTGTTCACCCTGTTTGATTTCACGCTATCCTATATACCAGGCACGAAGAACGTGAAGGCAGACGCATTGTCATGGCTGTACGACACAGAGGAGAGGCCCATTGACAACACCCCCATACTCCCAGCCTCCTGCATTGTGGGGCCGGTGGTGTGGGCGGTGGACGCGGACATAGAGCGGGCGTTACGCACTGAGCCATCTCCACCTCAGTGTCCCGCTGGGCTTCGATACGTGCCGTCTAGTGTCCGTGATCGTCTTATCTATTGGGCACACACGTCCCCCTCCTCTGGTCACCCAGGCATCGGCCATACAGTGCGCTGCCTGACCGGGAAGTACTGGTGGCCTACCTTGGCTAAGGACGTGAGGGTGTATGTCTCCTCCTGCTCAGTGTGCGCCCAGAGTTAGGCACCTTCCAGCGGGTAAGTTACAACACTTACCAGTTCCACAACGGCCATGGTCCCACTTATCCATTGATTTCCTAACTGATCTTCCCCTCTCTCAGGGTAACACCACCATCCTGGTCATTGTGGACCGCTTCTCTAAAGCCTGCCGCCTCCTTCCTCTGCCTGTTCTCCCCACGGCCCTGCAAACTGCGGAAGCCCTGTTTACTCACGTCTTCCGGCACTACGGGGTGCCTGACCGGGGTCCCCAGTTTACGTCCAGGGTCTGGAAGGCATTCATGGAACGTCTGAGGGTCTCGGTCAGCCTGACCTCTGGGTTTCACCCCGAATCAAATGGGCAGGTGGAACGGGTGAATCAGGATGTGGGTAGGTTCCTGCGGTCCTACTACCAGGACCGGCCGGGGGAGTGGTCGGTGTTCTTGCCATGGGCTGAATATGCCCAGAACTCTCTCCGCCACTCCTCCACTAACCTGTCACCATTTCAATGTGTTTTAGAGTATCAGCCGGTCCAGGCAACGTGGCATCAGAGCCAGACCGAAGCTCCTGCGGTGGACGACTGGTTTCGGTGCGCGGAGGAGATGTGGAACGCTGCTCACGTCCACCTCCAGCGCGCTGTGCGTCACCAGAAAGCCAACGCTGACCACCGCAGTGAGGCCCTAGTCTTTGTACCGGGTGATCCGGTCTGGCTCTCAACCCGGAACCTGCCCCTCCGCCTACCCTGCAGGAAGCTGAGCCCGCGGTTTGTGGGGCCATTCAAAGTCCTGAGGAGAGTTAACGAGGTTACGTATAGGTTGCTGCTCCCTCCTGCTCCAGTAGTCTGAGGTGTGAGAGGTCCCTACCTGTTGCGGGATTTCCACCGTCGCCATCCGGATCGCCCTGCTCCTGCGTCCTCCTGGCCGTCCCCGAGGCCGGTGTCGGCGCGCTGCTAGCGCGTTGAGGGGGGGGGGGGTACTATCATGACTTCCTCCGAAGCTGCCTCCTCTCCTTGTTCGGGCAGGCTTCGGCGTTCGTCGTCACCAGCTTCTAGCCACTGCCCCCAATGTCTTTGTGTGTGATTGTTTCCATGTGGAGGTGTCGATAGCTCGGTGGAGCATTATGTACTTTATCGCCGGGATATTCACCTATGTGTTTTGTTTTCCCCAGTGCGCCGTTAAGTCACACTGTAGTTGTTTTACGCATTGCTGCGATCCGCTGTATTGGCCGAATAAACCATTATTCTGTGATTTACACCTCCTGCGCCTGACTCCGTCCAAATCACCCGCTACATTAATTCCTGTTGATTTTACATTATTTTATGTAAAAAAACACACAATAATGACAAAGTGAAAACAGGTTTTAATACATTTTTGCAAATGTATGGAAAATAGAAAACAGAAATACCTCATTTACATAAGTATTCAGACCCTTTGCTATGATACTCGAAATTGAGCTCAGGTGCATCCTGTTTCTATTGATCATCCTTGATGTTTCTACAAATTGATTGGAGTCCACCTGTGGTAAATTCAATTGATTTGACATGATTTGGAAAGGCACACACCTGTCTATATAAAAGGTCCCACAGTTGACAGTGCATGTCAGAGCAAAAACCAAGCCATGAGGTCGAAGGAATTGTCCGTAGAGCTCCGAGAGAGGATTGTGTCGAGGTACATATCTGGGGAAGGGTACCAAAAAATGTCTGCAGCATTGAATGTCCCCAAGAACACAGTGACCTCCATCATTCTTAAATGGAAGAGGTTTGGAACCACCAAGACTCTTCCTAGAGCTGGCCGCCGGCCAAACTGAGCAATCGGGGGAGAATGGCCTTGGTCAGGGAGGTGACCAAGATCCCGATGGTCACTCTGACAGAGCTCCAGAGTTCCTCTGTGGAGATGAGAGAACCTTCCAGAAGGACAACCATCTCTGCAGCACTCCACCAATCAGGCCTTTATGGTAGAGTGGCCAGACGGAAGCCACTCCTCAGTAAAAGGCACATGACAGCCCACTTGGAGTTTTCCAAAAGGCACCTAAAGGACTCTCAGACCAGGAGAAACAAGATTATCTGGTCTGATGAAACCAAGATTGAACTCTTTGGCCTGAACGCCAAACGTCACGTCTGGAGGAAACCAGCCACCACTCATCACCTGACCAATACCATCCCAAAAGTGACGCATGGTGGTGGCAGCATCATGCTGTGGGGATGTTTTTCAGCGGCAGGGACTGGGAGACTAGTCAGGATCGAGGGAAAGATGAATGGAGATTCTTAATGAAAACCTGCTCCAGAGTGCTCAGGACCTCAGACTGTGGCGAAGGTTCACCTTCCAACCGGACAACGACTCTAAGCACACAGCCAAGACAACGCAGGAGTGGCTTCGGAACAGGTCTCTGAATGTCCTTGAGTGGCCCAGCCAGAGCCTGGACTTTATCCAGAGATGTTCGATCAGGTTTTATGTGCAGCGACGCTCCCCTTCCAACCTAACAGCGCTTGAGAGGATCTACAGGGAATAATGGGGGAAACTCCCCAAATACAGGTGTGCCAAGCTTGTAGCGTCATACTCAAGGCTGTAATCACTGCCAAAGGTGCTTCAACAAAGTACTGAGTAAAGGGCCTGAATACTTATGTAAATGTGAGAGAATGCCAAGAGTGTGCATAACTGTCATCAAGGCAAAGGGTGGCTATTTGAAGAATCTCAAATCTAAAATATATTTTGATTTGTTTAACACTTTTTTGGTTACTACATGATTCCGTATGTGTTATTTCATAATTTTGATGTCTTCACTATTATTCTACAACGTAGAAAATAGTACAAATAAAGAAAAACCCTGGAATGAGTTGGTGTGTACAAACTTTTGACTGGTTCTGTATATATCTTTGTTTAGGTATAAGCAAACTTTAGGGGTTCAAATAAAATCAGCCACAGGCCGAATTTGTCCAGTGGGCCGCCAGTTGATGATCCCTGCTGTAGTGGAATAGGCAGGCTTAATACAAGGCTTACCAATGGACTTTCACAGCATGAATAAATACTGATGAATAAGTTAATGAATAAAACTACGGTTTGAGTTACATTTTTATTAAAAGAATGAGCATACTGAAAGCATAACATGAAAGTATGCAGCAGCTACAAAAAAAAGCCTTACAATACTTGCAACAGTTATAATTTTGCATAGAATAACATTTTTAAACAATACACGTGGAGCAGTCTGACAAGTCTTGATGAGCAGGATGGGATAGCCTATATCCATCCAAGTGCTCACTTAGGCTATCAGGCATTAAACACTAAGACACTGTATGAAAACGATTCAATAAAAATATTGATGTAATAATAATCATCATCATCATCTTAGCAATAAAACATGAACAAATGATACTGAAGGACATTTGTACAGGTGACAAAAGATGCAGAACTGAGCTGACATAGACAGTGGGACCTGAACACAACAGCGTGTTCCAAGCGTGTTCCAGTATGCTGCGATCCATCAGGACTGCTGAGACAGGCCCATTTTGGTTAAGGGGCGAAGGAGGAGTCATCACTCTTTATACATCCTGGGTCTACTTTGCCCAACTGACCGTCTCAGAGAGACACTGTAAAGCAGGGATCATCGACTAGATTCAGCCGCGGGCCAATTTTTTCTTGAGCGGCTGGTCGGGGGGCCTGAACTTATTTACAAATAATTTGTAGACTTCAAATTGACTGCAAACAGATATAATATCTGAAACATAATCATTTCAAACCTTGCTTACATTTGTATACGACCACAGGTCTCTATTATGCGTGGGAATACTTGGGAACAGATTTCTAAAATGTAAATCAATTGGATCTGATTTCCTGGTGTTTTTACAGTCTTATGTCCAACAATGAAAATTCTAATAAATAAAATAAAAAATATTATTTTTTTGCTCAGAAAACTTGGGGGGCCAAATAAAACCGGCAGTTGGGGAACCCTGCTGTAAAGTAAAACAGTCGAACTGAAGCAGTCACCTTATTGCATTTTCATCAAGTGTTTTACTATTACCATTGCTCTGCAGTGCAGTAGGAGGTTGGCATCAGGTTTTACAATGCATGCACTACATATCATCCTGGGATGAAGTGCTGTGATTGGGGGGACAGGACAGAGTTTGGGAAACCCTGACATAAGGCACCAAAGCCCGGTTCCACATTGAATTGTTATAATACCCTTACCTGTCCCCATGAACATCTAAGCAGTGCCAACAATCCCATTGAAAATGTAAAACATGACATAAAAACTAACCTGGGCAATTTGCTAGAAAACCCATTTAATCCCTGTCACTTCCTTTATACCTCATAATTTAATCCACTGGATCAGGAGGCACTTGATCACTTCCTCTACCACACCACACTACTCACACTGACTCACTCTATACAGTCTCCAGCAACACAATTAAAGTGGGGACATCTTTCCGTCTGCCTGGATTAACTCCAATATGGGAAGGAAGCATGAGAATGACTATGAGACCAGGGACAGTATTCACAAAGCGGCTGAGAATAGAAGTGCTGATCTAGAATCATTTTTTCCTTTTCGACCATAATTAAAGGGATCATATGGACAGGAGGGGCTTGATTATAGATCAGCACTCCTACTCTACGATGCTTTGTGAATACGGGCCCAGAACACTGATGTTAAATGTAATGAGACTTTCTTGGAATTTTTTACAAATTCACAATGTGGGACATAGCCTACTATATTCAAAAATGGGTTGTTCTGTCTTCCCCAATGGACAATGTCAAATAAACAAGATCACATAAAACCGTTTTTTTTCCTTAGCACCAGAACAAGGTTAACATTCCGTGGAGGTGGTCTGCAGTGCGGGTTGGATTGAATTCCAGCCCAGTTTAAAAAGACAGCCCCAAGTGGGTTCCCAGTACCATATACATACAATATACACTTTTCTACACAATTAAATGTTTTATTGGAAAATAAATAAGCAATATATATTATTTAACCCCCGAATAAAGCAAAGCTATGAATTATTAGTACATGTATTCAATTGTTATTTGTATATCGTTTCGGTAAGTATGTGTGTATGCTATACGCGATACACTTTCGTATGCCATATCTCTATGTGTTATATATTTACACTACCGGTCAAAAGTTTCAGAACACCTACTCATTCAAGGGTTTTTCTTTATTTTTTACTATTTTCTACATTGTAGAATAATAGTGAAGACATCAAAACTATGAAATAACACATTTGGAATCATGTAGTAACCCAAAAAAGTGTTAAACAAAAGAAAAACATATTTTTGATTCTTCAAATAGCCACCCTTTGCCTTGATGACAGCTTTGCACACTCTTGGCATTCTCTCAACCAGCTTCATGAGGTAGTCACCTGGAAAGCATTTGTAGCGTCATACCCAAGAAGACTCAAGGCTGTAATCGCTGCCAAAGGTGCTTCAACAAAGTACCGAGTAAAGGGCCTAAATACGAGAATGCCAAGATTGTGCAAAGCTGTCATCAAGGCAAAGGGTGGCTATTTGAAGAATCTCAAATATAAATTTTGATTTGTTTAATACTTTTTTGGTTACTACATGATTCCATATGTGTTATTTAATAGTTTTGATGTCTTCATTATTATTCTACAATGTAGAAAATAGTAAAAATAAAGAAAAACCCTTGAATGAGTAGGTGTTCGAAAACTTTTGACCGGTAGTGTATATCCCTGATAGCTTTTAACTATATATTGATTATCACATGTCTAATGCGTACTAATATCTTAGAAACACTGTACATCCATGCAGATTGTAAGGTACACAGTCAAGGACCTTATTCGATAATATTAATACCAGCTTAGAGCAGTTTTGAAATCCACTCACCATGAGCTAGAATACTGTTTTGATAGTCCATGGAAAGGTCTCACCTATCTGAAATGAAAAGCTAAAGCCTACAAAATATCTTGGAGACGCAGAGTCTCACGTCTAGAATGTGCAATCACAAAATGCCAATCGTGTTCACTAAAGCTCAATGCAAGCTTCGCTCTTTCCCGACAAGGCTGCTGGGGGCGTCCTCAACACCAAAATAAACAATAAAACGACAAACAATGCTGTAACAGACGTAGTGGGACAGATGCGCCCTAGTTATGGCGGAGGGAGTCGCTCTCCTGCTGAAACAAGTGCATGCAAGAGAACACCCATTGAACCTAAAGATGGCTTCTCGCTCCCATTAGATTTCCTGTTGAAATGTAGACACAGTAGTCCCGAGTGGCGATGCAGCTGGTGACACTGCAGTACTAGTTATTTCTCCTTTGTCCAAAATGGTTCCATCAGAGTTGACCAATCACAGTGCCAGTAGATTAGATGCAACCAATCAGAATTTTCGCTTCTGGTTTTTCCCCTCCTATTGGTCTCAGTTAGCTTTTCAGGGTGCTTGAGTAAGACCCATGGTTATGACTTTAAAATCCTCCAACAGGGTTGGATCAGGAAGACAGATAATGAAGAGTTCAGCATGTGAGGCCAAGCATCAGAACAGAGTTGTTCCAACCAGAGTCCAGATAAATGAATCCAACCCTTCTGTGTTGTAGAGATGGAAGCATGGACACATTGCACACCGTCACACACTGCTCACTTGCGCGCACACACACACACACACACACACACACACACACACACACACACACACACACACACACACACACACACACACACACACACACACACACACACACACACACACACACACACACACACGCAGGATAGGTAAATAGATAGGTGTGTGGGGTTGTTCAGTGGTCTCCATCCTCCCAGGCACAGTCGTTCTTCTGCTTGGCCAGTTTCCTGACCACTCTCTCCAGCTCTTTACGAGACTTCTGCTCGTCCTCCAGACACTGCTTGATCCACTTATTTTCCTGACGAGACACATACACAAAATGTCCATTGAAACTCAGCACAGACATGTGAGAACACACGCATTCTCACACACCTACAAGTAGGAACCCAGAATAACAAAACATGTACCTACAGATAGACAAGCAGGCACCCACATAAACCACAACACCAACATTACTGAACAAAACGGCTTGTCAGCCTTTAAATGTGTCAGAGTGAGCTTTAGATTAACAATTATTTTATTTTACCTTTTTTAATTCATGGACCTCATCCTTTAAAGCGTACACCGCATCAACCAGACTCCTGCAAGCCAAGAAACAAAGGTTATCAGAAAGTGGGCCAATAGCATATTATTTTCATGTTACAATATGATAAAGGCTTTGGAATGTGTGTGTTCGAGGTAGTCAAACATAACAATTTCAGAAATATTCAAAGAACCAATTTCATGCTTTTCAATGTTGACCACAATTTTTTGCTATTCAACGTTAATCACAATTTCTTGCTATCCAATGTTCAAGACAAAAGCACTGTTTTGCCAAAACCTCAAGGTGATCAATTTTAATTGGATAAATAAATACTAGTGTCCTACAGTAGCCTCGAAAAAGCGGATTAGATCTGTTGAAACGACCGGCTGAACAATAACTAACTGCAGATCCATGTGCATACACAGTGATGTAATGGCCTAATAAAAGTATATTCCACTGAGTGATGGCAGTCTTACTTTTCCTCTATGATTGTCTGACCGTTGTTCTTCATCTCCTCCACCATCATCTTCTCTTCCTCCAGCAGCAGGACCTGAGGGACAGACTCTTTCCTCACCGCTGCAGACACACACAATAACACACACACACACACACGAGTAAGCCTGAGTCATTGCCATGTCTATGGGCCATTGAAGGTGCGGTACACACACATCCTGGACGTGTTGAAGAAAACTATTTGTCTGTATTACACACACACACTAACTGTAAGTTAGGGGGGGGGGGGGGCAGTATGAAAATGTTTGCACTCACTAACTGTAAGTCGCTCTGGATAAGAGCATCTGCTAAATGACTAAAATGTAAAATGTAATGGATGGCAGGGGCCAAAGCTTCCTGCCATCCAGGACCTATATACTAGGCGGTGTCAGAGGAAGGCCCCAAAAAAAATTCAAAGACTCCAGTCACCCAAGTCATAGACTGTTCTCTCTGCTACCGCACGGCAAGCGGTACCGGAGCGCCAAGTCTAGGTCCAAAAGGCTGCTTAACAGCTTCTATCCCCAAGCCATAAGACTGCTGAACAATTAATCAAATGGCCACCCGGACTATTTACATTGACCCCTTTGTTTTTACACTGCTACTTGCTGTTTATTATCTATGCACAGTCACTTTACCCCTACCTACATGTACAAATTACCTCAACTAACCTGTACCCCCGCACATTGACTCGGTACATGTACCCCCTGTATATACCCTCGTTATTGTTACTTTTTATTTTTATTTTTTACTTGAGTTGATTTAGTAAATATTTTCTTAACTCTTTTTCCTGAACTGCATTGTTGGTTAAGGGCTTGTAAGTAAGCATTTCATGGTAAGGTCCACACCTGTTGTATTCGGCGCATGTGACAAATACAATTAGATTAGATTTGATTGACAGGTTGAAAAAAGACAATCACTCACACAGACACATACAAACGCGGTGGCGTGTGCTCGAACACACACAGAGTATCCTTCGTCTCACCTGTGTTGGTCTGATGAAGGCTGGCCCCTGTGCAGTAGGCCTCGATCACCTTCAGAATCTGGGCGTCCTCCTCCAGAGCAGCTGTACCTGTCAATCAAAGGCACGCAGGGGAAACCGGGGGTCATGTGCCTTCTGAACCACAACAACAGACTTTACATTCAAACCTTCAACATTCCACTGACATGTACACATACAGTCAGGTCCAACTGATTTAGCTGCTGCATCTCTATGGGTTTATGCTATGGACGGTCCATTTCCCTCTCATCGTTCCATGCAATTTAAAGTAACTGTCCAGTGTTTCCAGATGTCTATGAAATATGACCTATAATTCATTATAACATGAGTAAAACAGTTTTCCTTCCAATAAATGGCAATTAAGTATGTTAAAAAGCAGCTTTTCTGTGTTGGAACGGTGTGAGAATACCCCAACAACAGAAGGGTGTGGGCGTATGCTGGTCATTAAAATGATATTCAAGACAAAAAGTAAACAGCTGATTGGCCAGCTCAGCCAATGAACCAACGTGACATCACATTAAATGGGGACACACCAAGCATTTTTGAAACAGTCAGAAAAGTTTGAGGTGTTTTTTTCTCTCTCGAATTTACACTTCGGCCACAAATACGAGTATAGGACAAGTCAACAACATTATTTGGGTATGAGTTAACAGAATATGAGCTTTTAAAACTAACACTAACAAGAAGAAGCTGGATGTGTTTGATGAGTAACTAACTTTCACTCTCACCTTGAGAAGGCACTCCGACTTTAAGTTATCATAAACCACATGAGATACACGTTTGAGCTAATATGCAGAGAATTACATTGATTCACAGAGATAGAAATTGGCCATTGGTTAGGCGGCGTATGGAATTTGCCACACAGAGTGTGAATCTGTGCTTTCCTTGGTGGCAACCCATTTGGACACTAGGAAATTATACATAATAGAGTGTGATGATCAAACCTACTTTTCCGCAGGAGGAACTCATCGTCTGAAGGTTTTCGTTCTGTTTTGCGTTTCGGGAGGAACTTCTTAATGGGCCTCGGACTTTTACCGGAGTCCTGTAGGAGTCGCGGAGAAGAGTTAGGAGAGTAGAGTACACAGTGACAAATGTCGTCAAGCCAGGGGAAAAAGATCACGGTAACTGCAAGCCTACGGTAACAGACATTGCCACCATGGACAAAAACAAACAAGGCGACAAAGTCTTACATATTGCATAAGCATGGGATGGTAGTAACCAAAGAAACCTGGGTCATGTACAGTAGGGCACGCAACATGAAAATAAAATGTGTGTTTCTTATTGGACAAGTCTAAGTAGTCAGTCAGGTTTCATCCATTTGGTGGCTAATGAACATGACCCTGGAGTCATTTTAAACGGTTTACTTTTAGAAACAAAGTGAGTCCTCCGAGTCATTAATGAATGTGTGATTTTCAACACACACACACGTCACACACTTGAAGCAAATTGTTGTGGCCTATGATGTCATCACGTCAGCTAAAATGGATCACCTTTACCATTAACGAGCCAAAAGATGAAGATCCTAATTGAAACAATGATTAATTCAATGTAATCCTTTCCTTTGTATCCTATTTGTAAACACTTCTATTTTAAAACCTGGAAATTTGCTTTCTTGACATTATATTTAATTATAATGGCATTTATTAATGCTTATTTCATCACAACAGTAAATAGCATGTACAGCAAATCAGTTAATTTATGCATGTGTCCAGTTCAATACAGCCCCTAAAAGACTTTAAAAAACAGGACTATATTTTTCACATTTTCAAATGAAAGAATGACAAATTCACCATGATTATTTTTTTTAAGCTAAGGGAATGAGTGTTTCTGCATCAAATTCCACTTGTATAAGTACGGCTTTCTGTTACCTAGAAAACAGATAGAGATCTCAGGTAGACCGTCTGCCAGAGGTTCTGGGTGACTACGGGGGATAAAAGACAGACAAGGCAGCAGAGAACACAGGAAACCAACAGCTTACAGCAGAGGAAGAGGCAAACAGAGCAATGTGTTGCCACTTCAGCACAAGGGCGCATGCACACACACACATCCACACAGAAAGAGAGTGATAGATCTAGCCTTACCTTCAAGATATAAGAAATTCTCTACAGAAGCCAGTATGGAGAGAGAGAGAGATGCATGATTTTATTTTTTTAAATGTTATAGAAGAGCATGAACAGTGAACATTTCAGTACCCCCCCCCCCCCCCCCCATCCTGTAGTATGAAGAAAACAGAGTGATGATTCCACAGAGAAAGAATAAACAAAAAAACAGGGTAGAGGAGAGAGGTAAAGGGGGAGATGCATGCATTCTCCAAAAAGGTAGAGAAGGAGACCCCAGTTAATAGCTGCTTTAACCCTGGGGGCAGAGAGTATTGTGGGTAATGCTCAGTGATGAACTGTCGCTAACACTAATACACCCCCCCTTGCCTGTAAACTGTCATTCTATAGCTTCCGGGACCACCTTTTGCCTACTCATCTGCTAAGCGCTCCGCACACACAAACAGCTATATCCCAGAGGGTTTTTTCATGGTCCTATTAGAGTCAAGTTACTGTGAGACATAAAGCAGTGTTCTGTACCCCATTCCTGAATAAACTTAGTGTTTGCAGGCATTTGTCCTAGCCTAGCACAATATCCTGATTCAAGTAATCAACTATTCATCCAGACCTTGATAAGAAGAATCTGGAGGGTTAGTGCTGGGCTGGAACATAACCCTGCACACACTGCAGCTCTCCAGAATCAAGCGTGAAGAACCCAGAGATCGATGGATCATAAGTCTGGGTTGGCCTACCTCCTTGTAGCCCAGTGCAGCAGAGGGCTTGAGGGGTGGGGCGGGACGCAGGCAGCTCAGGGACCAGGGCTTGGTGGTCTTGGGGGGCTCCAGGGGACCCCGGTTGGCCTGGCTGGGGGTGCTGAAGCTGGGCAGGTGGGACTGGTGAGTGGGTGTACCCACCATACTGACCGGTTTCCCCCCGTCGTTCTACATAATTCATACACAGAGGTAAGATAGTTAGAAAGAGGGGATGTGTAAGTTTCAATGCAAATGCCAGCCATGTGTGAAGTGCAGTAGTAGTTCATAGTTCAGTGCAATGCGAGTTCTTGCTACGTGTGAAGTGGTGTGCATGTTTTCATACCACGGACCATGTCTAAAGGGAAACACACCATTTTGTTTAGTGCACATTCTCTACACACAACAGCAGTTCCTGTATCTTTGATACAAGAAATAATGCAGTGTGTGAATGTGTGTGCATGCTTGTGTGTGTCATGTCTTTACCTTGATTATGGTGCCCACGGGGCTTCCGCCTTTGGTGTAGGCACTGAGATGGTCCAGCCAGTCCTGCAGCTCCTGGGGGTTACTGCAGAACACTGTGACACGATCCATCATGCTCCCTGCAACACACACACACACACACACACACGAGACACACACACACACACACACACACACGAGACACACACACACACACACACACACACGAGACACACACTTCAGTGGGTTGCACTTTGCTGGGAAGTTCCAGGCCAAGCTACCTAAAGTTAGGTACGTGTAACACTTTGTTTGCGAGACGTTTCGTAAAGCCCACATGTAGACATCTAACATGAATCATAAACGCCCACCATGACAGCTGCGTCGTGACTGGATGACAAACCAGATGATAGTGTCAGGATTACAAAACAAGTAAGCTTTATAGGAACTCTTATAGAAATACAAGATCAAATCATGACGTCAGTGATCTTCAGGTCGGAAAGTCGGAGCTCTAGAAAGAGGCCCGGGTTCCAGAGTTGGAATTCCGAGTTGGATGACCGTTCAAATCGAAGTTTGGAAGTCGGAGATTTCCGAGTTCCCAGTCGTTTTCAATGCGGCATGTATCATAGCTTGTGTCATGTGGCAAGTAAATAACACAACTATGATGAAATGTTCTCCCAGCAGTCTTGTCATGTTAATGATATCATTACATAAACACTATGATGAATAGTTCACATAACTCAAATACTTAGTATCTTTCCTTTTCCCCCTCAGTGAATGTCATAAGTCTTCAATTGTTAAAACAGAGATTAATCAAGGTTTACACAGCTGGAGTTTGTGCTGAAGGGACTTGAATAAGAATGACTGACAGAGCAGCTTGCTACTATTTTTTCAAAGGGATGCTATATAAGAAATACTCCATTGGTTCGCTTAAAATGAGGCGCAAACTGCCATTAATAGCCTACAACCCACTGATGTAATAGGAATATGATAAATGGCCCAGTGACCTCCAATCTATTTAACAGGACCTGTGTGTTATGATACAGGCCTTTCAAAGGAAACCCAATAACTGGCACTGATTGCAATCACCATAATATTATAATCTGCATAATTGCGCCGCAGATTATAATAGAGTATTCCGGTCCTTCTCAATCTCCTCTGAGATTAACCTACTGTACCTGTGATCTCAAAGGCGTAGTGGCCGTTCTCTGTGTCCTCTGTCTGTCTGGAGACTGTGGAGCCCGTCAGTGGCAGCCTTCCCTGTGGGGAAAGAAAGAGGAGGGGGGCGGGGTGACACACTGCCACAGATACCTGGGAAACACCTGGGACATATTCAGATGGCACACATCTGGTCCTCGTATGTTACCTGGTATATGAAGCCACTCATCCGCGGACTAGCAGACAGCATGACCAGCACACTGGGAAACATCATGAGGTAGCGCTCCTCTTTCTCCTATGGAGAACACACATATTAACACAGATACAGCATGAAAGAACCAGACATGGCTATGTGTCAAATACACACATTGACACCCACAGACAAAGATGAGTGTCTGAGAACTGGCAATGGGACGTGAAAATCAGTCGCATCGATGATATTTGGGGAGAAATATCAGAGTTTATTAATCCCAAATCATAATATTTCAGCTAAGTTAAAAGATGCACTATGCAGAAATCGCTTCACCATTTCCTGGTTGCTAAAATTCTAATAATTAGCCTAATTTCAGTTAATGTGACAGAACAAGCAAATATAGTGTAGAGAATCATTGTACCATCCAAACCGCTGTGAAATACAATATTTTGGGTTAAACTGTATTTTCAGCTGTTTGAAGCTAGTGTGCAAAACCGAAAGTAAAAGACGCAAAAACTCAACTTAAAAACGGGAAGCATAGAAATAGTGCACATAGAACAGATCTACAGCTTCTTAGACTTGCTTTCAATGAGAATGACAGATACAGTTGAAGTCGGAAGTTTACATACACTTAGGTTGGAGTCATTAAAACTAGTTTTTCAACCAATCCACAAATGTCTTGTTAACAAAATATAGTTTTGGCAAGTCGGTTAGGACATCTACTTTGTGCATGACAAGTAATTTTTCCAACAATTGTTTACAAACAGATTATTTCACTTATAATTCACTGTATCACAATTCCAGTGGGTCAGAAGTTTACATATACTAAGTTGACTGTGCCTTTAAACAGCTTGGAAAATTCCAGAAAATGATGTCATGGCTTTAGAAGATTCTGATAGGCTAATTGACATCATTTGAGTCAATTGGAGGTGTACCTGTGGATGTATTTCAAGGCCTACCTTCAAACTCAGTGCCTCTTTGGTTGACATCATGGGAAAACTAAAAGAAAATCAGCCAAAATTTTGTAGACCTCCACAAGTCTGGTTCATCCTTGGGAGCAATTTCCAAACGCCTGAAGGTACCACGTTCATCTGTACAAACAATAGTATGCAAGTATAAACACCATGGGACCACGCAGCCGTCATACCGCTCAGGAAGGAGACGCGTTCTGTCTCATAGAGATGAACGTACTTTGGTGCGAAAAGTGCAAATCAATCCCAGAACAACAGCAAAGGACCTTGTGAAGATGCTGGAGGAAACAGGTACAAAATGATCTATATCCACAGTAAAACGAGTCCTATATCGACATAACCTGAAAGGCCGCTCAGCAAGGAAGAAGCCACTGCTCCAAAACCGCCATAAAAAAGCCAGACTACGGTTTGCAACTGCACATGGGGACAAAGATCGTACTTTTTGGAGAAGTTTCCTCTGGTCTGATGAAACAAAAATAGAACTGTTTGGCCATAATGACCATCGTTATGTTTGGAGGAAAAAGGGGTTAGCTTGCAAGCCGAAGAACACCATCCCAACCGTGAAGCACGTGGGTGGCAGCATCATGCAGTGGGGTGCTTTGCTGCAGGAGGGACTGGTGCACTTCACAAAATAGATGGCATCATGAGGAAGGAAAATTATGTGGATATATTGAAGCAACATCTTGGTCGCAAATGGGTCTTCCAAATGGACAATGACCCCAAGCATACTTCCAAAGTTGTGGCAAAATGGCTTAAGGACAACAAAGTCAAGGTATTGGAGTGGCCATCACAAAGCCCTGACCTCAATCCTACAGAAAATTGTGGGCAGAACTGAAAAAGCGTGTGCGAGCAAGGAGGTCTACAAACCTGACTCCGTTACACCAGCTCTGTCAGGAGGAATGGGCCAAAATTCACCCAACTTTTTGTGGGAAGCTTGTGGAAGGCTACTTGAAACATTTGACCCAAGTTAAAGAATTTAAAGGCAATGCTAACAAATACTAATTAAGTGTATGTAAACTTCTGTATATGTGTATGTTTAACCAAGAAAGGGATAGCCTGGAGGAGTAGAACGAAAATCCTCAGTATTCCTAATTATCCTGGCATCTGGGATACTAAGATGAGGTGGGGTTAATCCGGAAAAATTAACCTAAAGTGGCTTATGGTGCCCCCTATCTGCATGGAATGGGTGGAATCAGCCATGACTAAGCATTTTTAGGTCTCCTATATAAGATCTCTATTTTTTCATTATTAGTTAAGCTCTCGGCAACACACACTTCAGAGTGTGCGGTCGACCAGCTTCATTATTGCAATAATTAATCGATGTTAAATAAAGATTGATTGTTTGAAAGGTTGTCCAGGTCTCTCTCAGAACTGAAATGTCCACGACACAGGTCGCCCAAAAAGTTACATATTACAGCTTTAAAAAAGGTTAAGAAAACAGGGAATCAGTTTGAAAGACGTTACATAGACGTTGGTTGGAGCTTCAATAAGACCAAAACAAAGCCAGACATTTGTTCCTCTCAGCCCTCAGATCCTCATAATCGACCCCTACACAGAAACCACACTACAGGGGGGGATGACTTTCGACTCTAGTCTGTGGTTTCTGATTCATAATGAATTCAAATATTTGATGAACATAGGCCTAATGTAGGAGAGGGGGTGGCGATCAGAATATAGGACTCATCTCCAGAATGTGTTGGATGGAAACAATCATATCAGGTGCTGAAATATTACAATTCTGAAAGAGGAAGTCCTTGGATCGATTCTAAGCCTGTGAGTGAACAAACAAGCAACAATTTTATTTCCTGGTTGTCAAGCAGAGAAAGTAACTGGTCCACCTCACTTTTCCTGTTGTTTGCTTTGCCCAAGCACATGTTCATGCTGCTCAAAACATTAATAACCATTCAACCACATTGCTGTGAAAGGAGCCATTGGAGTCATTAATTTGAACTTCGACCTTCTCAGAGGTTGCCTGTAGCGCTCTCTCTGGATAGTTGCCGTTACACACAGATCTATGATCAGCTTACCGTCCCCAATCCTAACATTAACCATTAGGGGGGGGAATGCAAGACTGATCCTAGTTCAGCATATAGGGACACCTGTATCTGTTGCTCTCACCTCATTGGTCCCGTTCTGCATGTGCACTTGGGACATGTAGGCCACGTGACCCAGAGACTTCATCCCATCTCCCTCCCAGCCTCTCACTGGCTCTGACAGGATCTGTAGTTCCAGGTTCTTACGCTTCCACAGGTCCTGACACTGGGTCTGAAAGGACAGGGAGAGGTGCCAATTAATGTATAGTTCATATGAGACACTGTTAGTGTGTGGTGGAAACAGACAAACAATAAGATAATAGCCATTTTAAGCCTGGGTTAGTAAACATTTGCACTAGCGCAAAGCTAGTAACTCTGTAATATAAAATGTCCATGAAATGGCAATACTGCAACAGGTATAACATAACTGTGCCTCATGCAAAGGCGAGTTACAGAGAACAGTTTACCGGGACCAGAAGGGGTGTTCCCCCTCTCACAAAGACAAAATGACAAAGCAACATCAACCAAGTTCTGACTCAGACATGAAGGGCAGGAACGTATGCAAATAGGGCTGGCGGACCCAAAAGTTAACCTTTGGGAAGCTCAAACACACACCCCAGCACACGTCTCACACACAGACACCTCAAGAGACTACAGTGTAAGTGTGTGTGATTCAACCCTTCCCCTCCAATTCATAACTCTCAGCCACATTTTCGAAACAATTGCTCCAACAGATACCTGTATTGACTCTCATCTAATGCTTGTCTTCAAACTCTGTGCTGCTATTTCAGTCACAACCCACCTTAGGAAAAATATTTCCACTGAGGACATATTACACAGGAAGCAATATATTTTATTCTTCATTCAAACTACCGAGATGGGCGTATCATTGCCCTTTCACACTGCACACAGATTAATATAAGCACCCCCTATTTGACCTGTTTTATGCAAGGCTGTCTCGTGTGATGCTCCTTCTCCTCAGTTTGGAAACATAAGAACTAGATACAAAAAACATCGACCCATCTTCAGATAAGCCTTTATTAATTTCATGCACTGAAAATCGACGTGTGTGCTTTCATCAAGACACTGAGCGAGGAAACGCGCACACGATAATGTGATTCTGGATAGTAAGGTTAATATAATAGTTTGTTTAAAACGTTTATATGCTTTGCAAGAAGAACGATTTCCCTAATAATCCTGTTTACATGGAAACATCTGAAATCAGGCTATATGATGGGACTTTTGATAAATGCAGAAAATCGCCAACCAAAATAAATGTTCTACCACAGTGACCATGTTATTTTTAGTTTTCCGAACTCACTTCACTCACACATAAGAGGGGAGCTTGCGCTACCGTTGCTGGCACATGCACAGATCAAATACACTGCTGGAACGCTGATTAAGCTGTTTACATGTCCTAATAATTCGAAAGATTGCGCAGAACACCTGGGGTTTTAATCGGCATGTGCTTAGTTAGATTTTGACCTTACACCCTGCTTACATGACTATTGCATAATCTGCCTACTGCCATAATCAGTTTGATATCAAATTATTATTATTGTGCATGTAAATGTACTCACTGAGATAATTTTCAGTGACTTGTCTCTCTCTCTCGGTAGTGTGTTAGTAATATAGAATAGATGATGCTACTATAGACTAGTAAGATAATACAATGCGCATGGTTCATCTCTATGGGCCATGCCAACATTAACATTGCATGAGGAACCACAGGGGTTCTGTACCTACCACCAAGCTCTTAAAGGCCACTGTCGCCTTCAAGATGTCACTGTAGTCCGGGTGGGCCTCCTGCAAGATAGTCAACAACAACAAAAACGGTTAAATAACTTATATCTTATACACAATACCTTATAAAAGGCAGGGGTGAAAGTAAGCCGGTACGGAGTCCCTGCAAAGTAATAAGTGGGTTACATAGTGGTTCGATGAGAACACTTACATTTTGTCAAGGTGGAGATGAGTGGCCGAAACAGAGACGCGCGCAGACAGCAGTGGACGCATCCATTCAGGCTACAAGTGCAGGCCTAATGACCGTCGCAGAATGTAATTACAATACACGTTTAGGTGTTTTGTAACAGAAGTCCCTTTCCATTCATCAAATGGTGGGTGCACAGTGCACTGTTTGGATGCTGGAATTATTTTGTGAGTGAACGAACGTGCACGGGTAGCCTATAGGAGCACCTTTTTAAAGAGATTGTTCGACAATCATATGAAGACATCATGACTGGTTGTGTTTATGCCACATTAAATTGTAATACATTTGAAAAGTTATATGACAATTCATTACTAAGCCAACTAGGCCCACAGAGACCATATTAAATTAATAGGGATATGTAATTCTATGATTACACCTAGGCTATAAAAAACATGCACGCACACACACACGGGGAGTCCCGTACCAGTAAGAAATTAAATATACTTTCACCCCTGAATAAAGTTGGATGTAAAAATTTTAAAAAATGCAACAATCCAACTACATTAACACGTTTGGGAGGGATATCAAAACACTGTATATCAATAGTATTTCAGCATTGACGGGGAGTGCTATCTGGAACAGTGGAGGTGAGAAACCTCAGTTGCATATGATTCCATAGATGGGCCTATAGAGAGTTAAGCAACTGCCCTCCATGTTGGCTCTAGATGAGACCTACTGTACCTCCACGTGTCTCTCCAGCTCCTGCAGCAGGATGGGGTACTTGTCCAGCCTCATGAAGGGTTTACTCAGGCTGGTGGTCAGGGTCAGGATGCCCGGCGTACTGGCCCCCTGGCTCTCCATAAACGTACCC
This sequence comes from Coregonus lavaretus, assembly GCF_964263955.1. NCBI lineage: Eukaryota > Metazoa > Chordata > Actinopteri > Salmoniformes > Salmonidae > Coregonus > Coregonus lavaretus. The sequence continues at coordinate 13,316,512 of NC_140019.1, forward strand.
AGCTCCTCACTACAACACACACACAGTGTTATACTGCTGGGTTACGATGTAAAGAGATAGGGAAAAGATTCCGCCATAGAAAAAAGACACTGAGTTTGGAGTGAACAACCAATTAAGTCAATGTTGAATGTGTTTGGTAGTGAAAGGACACAACTTAAAAAGATCCCACAGTATGAAAGAAGCCAATTAGTTTAGTGTGAAATCGAAAGTGCCTCATCTGCCTCGAACAACAACCACAACTATAGATATCCTGTGTGCAGCTTCCTGTGTGTTCTCTTATCTCTGCAATGCATCTTTACACATTAACAATTGTGCAGCAAGAGACCAGGGAGGGAAATCAACAATAGTTGCAAAATAGCATACATGATTAATTTGCTAAACTGACATAATAATTACATAACCAGTTGATTCATGTCTTGGTTTTAATTACCACTACATTGTGTGTGATGGACAGCAGTGAGATGAACCATTAAGAGGTCCACAGAGGCTAAGGGGTGATTGTAGTGAATGACACAGTGAGGATATGATGAGGGTTGGCTACACACTGAAGGTTACTCACTCACTCATAATTTACAACTGATAAGTGAGACACCACTTTGTTGCGCCCAATGATGTATATAAACCCTGGATTGCTGACGATATGTATTGGCCATTGAGAGGCATTGAAGCCACTGGTCGGCTATATTGGCACTCCCAAGTAGGAGCAGTACTGCATAGGAATGATTGGAATTCTAGAGTAAAAAAATGTGTGCGTGCTAACATTAGCACTCACAAAAAAAAGATATACTTTAAGGAAGATTATTATATATTTTTTGTTTTTATGTTTAGCTCAGATAATATAATTTAAAAGTATGCATTTAGGAGTCTGTAATATAATAAACATGTCAAAAATGCATGTAGATATTAATAAATGCATTTCTATAGCTTCCAACATCCTTTTTTTTTTTTTTTTTTTATGCAGGAGGAGTACCAAGATGGCTGAGCAGTGGCTTCAACACAAGCCCCGTCAGTCATCCACATCGTTGGTTGCGCCTCTACATTTACAGAGAGAAAGTATGACACCTAGTGGGTCAAAGAGAAACTCCAACTAATCCCAAAGCTATCCACAAAGACATGCCATTTTACTTATGCATTATTATACGGACTGTTAAATGCAGTGAAATGCGAATCAAATTTAGATGAATGTCATGCAGAACTGAGATGCCCATAAGGACTGACCTGTGGTCAGTGAGTACGCAGACAGCAGAGGGGTGACTGGAGCAGTAGGACAGGTACAGCATCCTGATCTGACCAATCAGGTTGAGGTAGCAGGCAGCCACTCGCTGCTGGCTCTCTGGAACCCTGCAACACACACAGAGAGAAGTGGTGTGTTAGTTACTACGACAACAGTTGGGTTGTTCCTGTATCTTTGGTTTCAGATTCTATTCTAGATATCGGTCACTAGAGGGTGCATGGTCGTCTGAGGCCATCCCATCTAGATCTACATCGCAACAAAACTATTTCTCTCCAGAATATCTGATAGAAACAGTCCGGCATGTAAAAAGTCTAGTGGCAGATTTGACATGGGGTTAGGGTAATGTGATTTGATTCAGTTGACTAAAATGTGCAGTGCCTCCACCCCAGACCTGTGCCATTAACACTCTCACACACACTTACTTGGTGCACTCCTCCAGAGCCAAAACCAGGCCCTGCTGGAAGGTGAGGATCTCCTCCAGGTTAGCACCCAGAATGCCACTGTCTGTACTGCTCAGCCTGGACACCACACAACAGAGAACATAGAATTACAATGAGTAGAACATATATACCCATTTAAAAACAACAACATGGTGCATGGGTCATTCTAAGAGAGATTCACAATGACACAAAGTTCTTTAGTAATTGGTATTTTAAGATTAATTAAAACATCTGAATGAATCCCCCATGTCCCCCATCCTTGTTCTTTGAGCTTACTTGTCGCTGGCCAGTAGGGGTCGTAGGTAACAGCTCAACACTGTCTGCAGCTCCTTGACAAACTCCCTCTCATGCTCCTGGATGTCTTGAACCACCTGAGAAAGATCATTGAAATGAGGCACATCCTATTAGAAACAGGCATGGTGTTACCGCCTATACAGTTCCCCTAAGCAAAGCTGTAGTGGCCCAGTACATATGGAGCTGTAGAAAAGTGAGATCCAATGTGAGAGGGCCCACTCACCACACTGTAGTAGTTCTTGGTAAGTTGAGTTGCTTTAGGAGACACAGGCTTATCTGCAGGACATAAATAAATAAGAACCTGAGTTATGGAGCAGCAATAACTAGTGTCTAGTCTAAATCGAGTTTTTGTACATTCCAGGTACTACATCAAATCTTCCCCAACCCTACCCACCGCAGGGCTTGACCTCACGGACATAGTTGCTGGGGAACCACCCCGTCTTGCCGTTGAGCGAGCCCTCCCACCAACCGCCCTCCTCCTGGCGCGACACACTGATCAGGTCTCCCTTGTTGAAGGACAGCTCATCCTCGTTGTTCTGCTTGAATTGGAAGCGTGCCTTCACCAGCAGCAGCCCGCCCCCGCCGTTCTCCGACATCTCCTGATTAGGTAGAATGGTTGTCAGTTACTGACTGGTAAACAACCACATCAGTTAGGACCAGCGTTGGGGTCCATTCCATTTCAATGCAGTCAATTCAGGACATAAACAGACATTCTTGAGATGGAATTGACCTCAACTCTGTGTGCGTGTGTTTGTGTGACCCTACCACTGGTTTAGATTGTCTGCGCAGGGACTTGGACCTGGATGACGATAGTGTGTTGGAGGAGGTGGACTGACTAGGAGCGGCTGTGCCGGACTGGGGACATGACCTCTCAGTGCCACAGTCTGTGGAGGAAAACACAGAGACTTTTGAATATTTCATTATGATCCACAAAGACACATTGTGAGTGCAAGGACTCAAATAACTTAGAAGGTTATATAGATGTTTGTCAGTCAGTCATGAACACAACAACTTACATAATTCTTATAATCAAGTATAAAATCAATGTCTCATTTATACAATTACACAGTACTCATAACAGTTGAGATGACATCTCTCTCTCATACACGTCAGTGTTGCGTCAGTGGTTAGGTTAAACAGCATTGGGCTGTGCACTGTTAACAGCTTGTTGATGAGAAGGGGTTTCAGTGCAGACTGTTGGCTCTGCAGTGCCTGACAGAATCACCCCAACTCTGCTAGCTAGCATCTAACACAGACAAGACAAGAGACCTTGTTTTACTTGATCAATTACCAACATCAAAGAGGGCAAAGACCGAATGATTCATACCTCTAATGTGCTTACACTCATATTTATTTCAACAGTGAAGCTAAAACATTTAATTTGGCTCTATAATCCAGCATTTTGGATTAGAGATAAAATGTTTTATTTGAGGCGACAGTACAGAATGTCACATTTTATTTGAGGGGTTTTTCATACATATCTGTTTTACTGTTTAGAAATGAAAGCACTTTATGTATCTAGTCCCCACATTTGAAGGAATCATAATTATTTGAACATATTCACTTATTGTGTATTAAAGTAGTCAAAAGTTTAGTATTTGGTCCCATATTCCTAGCACACAATAAATACATCAAGCTTGTGACTCTACAAACTTGTTGGATGCATTTGTAGTTTGTTTTGGTTGTGTTTCAGATTTTGTTGTGCCCAATAGAAATGAATGGGAAATAATGTATTGTAGGTTGAGTCGGACAATAACAAAATCGTCTTCAAAGAGCTGACTAATAAACTCTCCTTAGCATTCTCAGACAGGAGGAAAGCCATGTGGGACTACCAGACTAATACTGGAAAACACCTGGCAGCCGTCATGTGAGAGGATTCCCTTTGCAGGCGCAGTAATGCATCAGCCTTCCAGCCACAGCAGTACCAACAGACCTGGGCATGTCTCTGCCACAGCCACACCCTTTCCCAATGCCAGCTGCTAAACCTAAGCCAAATGTCGACCCATAGACATCCTTCACAACTGAGCCAACACAGTATTAGATCAATACTTGTATCGGTGTCGGGAAGTGACAGCGAATCCTCTTTTAATGAGCTAACACATTACTTTACATGATACATGTGCATCCTTGTTGGCTGGTACTGAGTCTAAATCCACTTTCCAAGGAGGGAAAGTGTCCGGGAGTAACACCTTTGTCTAATCTCCTTTCATTAAAGGAGCGGATCATCGCCAAGCTATTTATACATGTTTTGATAGAGAGCCAACCATCTGGAAGGCAGGATTAGCTAGATACCCTATTAGTTATACAGACCGAGACCATTGTAATGAGGATTGATAAAGAGAGATTGGCAGAGGCGGTATTGCTGACACTGATCAGTGAGTCATGTTATTTACCATATTGCTACAGTCTGGAAATGACTCTGGAGGAAAAACACCAGGATCATGTTTTTATTCAACCTTTTAGACCTGAGAAAAACAAATCCATGGGAGACCTGGCCATGTATGCTACAAGAAAGACACATCCAGATATCAAATTACAAGGGTGTCTCCGGGGTTATGAGTTCCCCTTTAACAATTGAGGGCACTCCCATCAGCATTAGGCCTACATACTGTATATCCAAGAGTCAAAGCCAATCTTGACATCACCCCAATTCCCCATCACTTTGCAACTGCAGATGGGCCAAAAGAGCAATAGCGACAGGCCAGTATAGTAGAAGTGGTTGTGTTTCTCTTAGGGCTGTGAGGGGGTTATCGCATGGATTCCATATGCCTCTGCACATGCAGTGAGACGCCCAGACAAGCCCTGGAGTCAGTAGCTCCCTCCTTGTGGCCTGGCCACCACTGCTTCTTACAGCTGCACTGTCAGATCGTGCACACAAGCACACACAGAGAGACAGAGACCCAGACAGACAGAGACACACACAGACAGACAGAGACACACACAGACCAGACCGAGAGAGAGAGAGAGAGAACACTGTGCTGAGGCCTGCCAGAAAATCACAAGCAGCAGAAACAGAGAGATGCCTCTTCTTGATCACATTAAAGCGCGTGTGACTAATTCAGCCAAAATCAACAGCACTAGATGTTTTGAAGATTGGCAAATGGCTTCTGGCCCTCTCAGACTCTATTTGATGATTTGCATATCAAGCTGATCACATCACTAAGAGGAGAGAGGAGAGAGCGAGAGCTTTTGGTCCAGTTTTCATGCTGTGGCCTGTACTACCCATGCTCTCTAATAAGGACTGGCGCTAAGACAACTTCAAACTGATAACGAGACTAACGGATACAGTCAACTGATGGCTTTGAAGACAAGCACTGTTTCGATTGGAGTGACTATCAGGTTGCCATTTAGCACGTGCATGTCTTAGAACCTAGCTGCACCATTGCTTTGACATAAAATACAATTTCCTCATTTTGACAATGAGATACTGTTTTTGCCAAGTAAATTCCACTCATACCACTAAACTTGCTACAATGAATAAAGCCTTTTTCAAGCTCAGCCAGGTGTCATCTAATGCAATGTTACAGAAAAGAGCCAGGCAAGTTCAGTTCATGAGAGCCAAAGCCACAGCAGTCATCATAGTAAATATGGTACTCCACAGGAGGCCCATAGAAACAGAGAGACACAGCCATGCCAGCTGCCTGTGAACAGGACACATTTTATGATTCACGAGGCCTCCTGGGACCAATCCAGCTAAAAATGACACACAAGCATATTCACACCCTCGCACACACAGACTTGGCAGAGTGCATTATAAACGATGCTACATGTGATCAGTAGAAGTCTCAGCACTGCACAATGCACACACTAACAAGTAGCTGTAAAATGATTCACTCCACTTGGCTCCTCTTTTAGAGAGGACAGGTTAGTCATGTAGCATAAATTAGTATTATCATTAGTAGCATACACATCAATGATGACAATATTACAATGCATGATAATGAAGGTGAGTAAATATTATTTCGGCCTAAACCTTAAAACCCATTGTGGTCTTATTCAGTAAGGTGCAACGTTTACAACCTTGAAGATAGAAATATAGGCTAATGTATAGAGTAAGAATCATGTGTGTTTTACACAGTGCATTTCTATCTGAACGTTTTGTGGCTCTGCATCCTCCTGAATAAGACCCAGAGCAGATAAATCCAGTCATCAGACTGACCTTGGGTGGCAAAGTTGACTCCCAGCAGAGTGGTCAGCACTTTGTTAAAGTTCTCCCCAGTGTACAGGCCCTCTGGTTCAAATCCCTGGCAGGAGAGGAGACAGACACAAAGAAGAAACGTTCAATTCAAAAGCAAATTGCCTGGCTGCTCATATGACTGACTAAAAACAGCAGAGGAAGAGAAGTAGGTCAGAAATCATTAGCAGCAGAGAGGCTTTTCACTGAAAACAAAGCCTTGCTGACTATCACACAGAGAGAAGCCTGACTGCAGCCCAGCAACAACACACAATGGGATATGACTTGCACACAAGACAGAGACATGTTGAATGTGAACCACATTTTTCGTGGCCTAGCGGTTTTGGTAACGAAACAGACGGTTCTCTCCTCATTTGCCATTCGATGCACACTGAGCACTCGCTCGCTCTCTGTCTCCCGGCCTCACAGACAGCCAGCTATCCACTTTCCTCCAGCAGCTACAGTGCCTTGCAAAAGTATTCATCCCCTTTGGCGTTTTTCCTATTTTGTTGCATTACAACCTGTAATTTAAATGGATTTTTATTTGGATTTCATGTAATGGACATACACAAAATAGTCCAAATTGGTGAAGTGAAATTTAAAAAATAACTTGTTTCAAAAAATTCTAAAAAATAAATAACGGAAAAGTGGTGCGTGCATATGTATTCACCCCCTTTGCTATGAAGCCCCTAAATAAGATCTGGTGCAACCAATTACCTTCAGAAGTCACATAATTAGTTAAATAAAGTCCACCTGTGTGCAATCCAAGTGTCACATGATCTCAATATATATATACATACACCTGTTCTGAAAGGCCCCAGAGTCTGCAACACCACTAAGCAAGGGGCACTACCAAGCAAGCGGCACCATGAAGACCAAGGAGCTCTCCAAACAGGTCAGGGACAAGGTTGTGTAGAAGTACAGATCAGGGTTGGTTAATAAAAAAATATCCAAACCTTTAAACATCCCATGGAGCACCATTAAATCCATTATTTAAAAAATGGAAAGAATATGGCACCACAACAAACCTGCCAAGAGAGGGCCGCCCACCAAAACTCACAGACCAGGCAAGGAGGGCATGAATCAGAGGCAACAAAGAGATCAAAGATAACCCTGAAGGATCTGCAAAGCTCCACCGCGGAGATTGGACTGTCTTTAAGACTGTCTTTAAGCCGTACACTCCACAGAGCTGGGCTTTACGGAAAAGTGGGCAGAAAAAAGCCATTGCTTAAAGAAAAAAAATAAGCAAACACGTTTGGTGTTCGCCAAAGGGCATGTGGGAGACTCCCCAAACATATGGAAGAATGTACTCTGGTCAGATGAGACTAGAATTGAGCTTTTTGGTCATCAGGGAAAACGCTATGTCTGGTGCAAACCCAACACCTCTCATCACCCCGAGAACACCATCCCCAATAGAATAGTTATGCACGCTCAAGTTCTTGGTTGTTTCACAATAAAACATATTTTGCATCTTCAAAGTGGTAGGCATGTTGTGTAAATGATACAACCCCCCCAAAAAATCTATTTAAATTCCAGGTTCTTTCGCAAGCCACTGTAAGGTTTCACATTTTAAATAAAACATCTTAAATATAGAATTTGGGTAGCAGGGCATGAGGCATCTGTTCACTATCTAGCCCTTCAGAGCCAGAGCTACTGTGTCTCGGGGGTAGTGCATGGTCTTACCAATGATGAAGCGTGGCCTATCACAACACATTTAGCTCTCTGTTAACCATGTCAAGATGAAAGACTACTGGGGCAGCTTGTAATATTGACGTGTTAATCTGTTGCTTGTTAATTTTAGAGAACTGAAGCATGGATAAAAACATTAAAACAGTTACATAAAAGCTAAACAATCTGACATCTGAGGCTAAGATATGACATATGAAACTCACTTGTCTGTCTCTGTCAAAGAGCCTTGAGCAGGGCCTTGGTAGTATGTAACTCACATATGTTATAACTGTATATTACTGTAGATGTCTATAAAAAAATACGGCAGACTCAGGCTCTATAAATTAAACTATACTGTAGTCGACTAGAACTGGTCAAGTTAGCCCTCAATCTGTTGCTGCTACTTCCCTTTTCTGCATCTCGGTGCAGAAGGAAAAGTTGTGAGAGTGACTGCTCTCTTTCTCCAGTCACATGACAGCCCCATGTGCCTATTTTGGCTGTGGTTAAGAAGAAAACAAGAGAGAGAGAGAGGGTTTCAGCATCACATCACTGACCAGAGCATGGGAAGGGCCGAACTGCAATGGTCCGGAAAAAGTCAAGATTACATTTTACAGGGGCTCTCCAAATCCTTACGGTCGTGAGCTACTGCACTGCCGCAAAGGCTCTAATTATGGAGGAGAAGTGGGATCGCTGCATGAAAGCAGAAGGGACCTCCCAAAACAAAAAACAGGCCAGCCAGCATTTCTCCTCCTAAACCACTTGACTTGCAGCAGCGAGCCTGGCTGATTCAATTACTATTTTTTAACAAACCAACTTATGTGATTCGAGACCAGAAAGGACTATTTATAAAGGTTGGGGAGGGAGAGGCATGAGTGTCCAACACAGCAGTCACTATACTGCATAGGGAAGGAAAGGACTTCCATCACCCTCTTATTATTTGCATCATCACTCATTGTGCTGGAAATATGTTAGGCCTGACGGAGAGACTAGTTTAGTGTGGATTCTGCTGAATATGCTATATGCAGACATAAATATCAATGTAACTTCTTAATGTGGCTGAAGGGGGGATCATTTTTGCTTGAAAAGGTAGAGAGTACAGCTAAATTTCCCATTACTGTTTAATTAACCAAGCAGTGTGATGCATACTGCTCAATGCACACTGCTAAAACAGTAGACAGTGGAGCCTTATTCAAGACAGAAGCAGTCTCAGTTGAGAACCATCAACAAGCCTCTTGTCTGTGTGTTCAGTGGGAGTGATTGACAGCATGCCTACTTAAGAGGGTAGCCCATTCCACAAGGCAATCAAGAGACATGTGACAAAAACATACTACCTGCAGAAGAAAACAATCTGTGCTGAAATAACAGCAAACCAGTTCTAGAAAAGTTAAGATTTTATTGACTAACCTGTGTTGACTATATTGCCACAATCATGCAGTATTATTTTCTAACCATGGCTTCACATTTCTCAGCTATGCCACCAGTCCTCAAATAAGTTTGTAGGAAACAGTTTACTAGAGTCTAGAAACAAGAATTCAGCAACCAATTCAAGTCAAAATGTCCAATAGCAACAAACACATGATCATATAGGAGAATGTGTTACAAAAGCATTTCGCTACACCCGCAATAATATCTGCTAAATATCTGCACGCGACCATTAAAATGTGATTTGATATAAGAAAGCAAAACATTTCAACATAAAATAGATTAAACAACCACCACCAACCAACCTCTTTGAAATGACTTACCTCTACTTTTAAGGATGTACATCCTCTCAAAAACTCCTTGATATTGGCGATGCAGTCGGCTTCGTTTCTCGGATCCTGACAGTACTAAAAACAGACATAAAACAAATATATAAAAACATAGCATACCTTGGAGATAAAGATAACGGGTTAATTTAATTTAATTATAGGCGTTGACACAAATTACAACTCAAGATGGGAAAATAAACAAAGTAACAATCCACTGTTTCCTTCCCGAATGTTGGTATATCTTAAAGTTTAGAAAGTAACTGTGGATTCTTCTCCTTCATGTATACATAAACCCACCAGGTCATAAACCCACCACTCGCTCAAGGGGGCAGTCACATCAGGAAACAAGCCTTTGAGGAGGAAGTGACGTGCCGATGACCTCTTGCTTCCCCGTTGCGTTGCATCTTATTTGTCTAGTCAGTGACAGTCATTAGTTTTAAATGTGATCAAATTAATTTAGAAGAGTGCCTACAACCGATGTATGCTAAATTAATAATGTATGTGTTCCTTTGTTTTACGGCCTGCATTCAGTTGGCCTGTACAAAATGCATTACAGTGAATGTCTGGTGCCCCAAATAAATCAACCTGCTAACAGTGAAATGCTGCATATAGATATGCGTGCATGTTGATTGATGGTTATTCTGTACCGGAGCCTACATGTTGTATCACAAAATGCACGTGGAACTTCTATATATATTATTAAGACCACAATTATGAAAAGTTTAACTTGTAGCCATCATATCGTTCTAAAATTGTACCCTAGCTCTTCTCCATGTGATGTGACTTCACCAACATAAACAATAGATGTAAATGCATCTAGCACAGGGGAGAAAACGCATTGGATAGCAGAATGTGCATCAGTCTGAATATATATAAGGATCTTTGGCTATATCATGTGTTTTGGAACATTAGTTACTTTTAAGACTAAACCACCGAGTCGTTTAGTCAACTTCAGAATGCGGAACACTTTTTTCACTTCACAGGAAGTCAGCCTCTTATCCTATACGAACTCAACAATCTTTTACATGATTGATAAATGGCTCATCGTAAAGTTGCATGTGGCCCATTAATTTATTCCATTTTTTTTTTTTTACTTAGACATGTTAAATTACATTTCTCGAATGGAGATGGGCAATTTCATCAAACTACCCCTCCCTTCCTCTCCAGAGGCGCTGCCAGTATTTTATTTTCTTACGGTTGAAAAGCGTTATGACTTTGTAAATAATACTTTTTTCCGTTTTCACTGTTATGTTGCACTGATAAACAGTGCAGTTACAATGTTGCGCTTACCTTTGGAACTGAGCCGGGCACGAGCCGCTCGATAAGTTTGCACAAGACGACCCCATCTTTCAGAGATGTTTTCAGAAATTCCTCTGGGTCAGCGATGTTCTTCTTGGGTGAATTAAGCACCCCTAATGATATCAGCCACGTAACCGTCTGCTCCTCTGGGTTCATAGCTCCAATTAACCCTCCTTGGTATGCATCCCCGACGAAAGCATAAAGTTACAGAACTCCGTATCAAAATGTTGTTACCCACATCCGTATCACACTTCTGCTTGTATAAACGCCGTTGGCACTAGTATGGGGTACCCCTACTGGTTAATAACAAGCACTGTACCAAGACCTATAGTCATTGATGGGCCTTTCCATCCTTTGCAATAATTGTTCACCTGTACACACCTGGGAGGCACGGGAGGAGAATTGGGAGCTCTGGCTGTGTGCTTCCAATTCCACTACAATAACATCGGGAAACAGACAATAATTTTTTCTGATGGGCTTCACCATATTTAGCAAGGTAACATTCTATAAATTAGATTTATGTAGGAGATGCCTGTCACAAATGTGGCTCAGCAAACCGAACAGAATCTGCATTCCAATTCTAGTCTAACATCGTAATCAAGTTGCTTAACTCCAGCAATTAATGGTTATTGTGCTTTTGGGAAGGGTATAATTCCTAACCACTCATTGGCTAACTGTCACTGGTCAGGACAGTGTGCAAATGACACCAACCATTCCAAATGTGTTTATTTTAATTGGTGAAACCAGGCATTAGAATGAACTTTCATTTGGGTCTAATTTCTCTGACTGGGTTGTGTCCAATGATGTTGGTTGTTTCCATGCAGGCGCCTGCCACTCTTGGTTCTACTTGGAGCGGTGCCAACACATGCTCAGCACAGGTACCTGGAACAGTGAAGCAAAGCCACTTAAGAGTATATCAAATAAAGTTAACAGCATGTAGCTGTCCACAAGTGTTCTTCAAATGTGTTTAAGAATAATTAAACTCTTCTTTTGAATCAGCGAATTGGTGCTGGACATACCTGTTTAGTTCTCTGTGCGATGGTCCAACAACATGGTCCAACAGGAAGGCTTGAATCACCAATAGTTCCAGAAGATTTCTCCAATAGATCTCATCCTGAAACAAGAAAATAAAAAATTAATGTGCTGCCATTTCTTTGATTTTGTATTACATAAAATTGATAACACAACCCGCCAGCTTCCCTTGTAAATAAGTAAATGGTCCGATTTGATTTTCTCGCTCCCATTCACTTTCCAGTTTGGTTGTTAGGACGTGGCTGGTCTTCCAAGTTGTCTCCATTTGTGAGAATCGGCATGCTTGTGACAAGATGAGCTTTGACTATGCCACTTACTAAAAATTGAAAATTAAATCCATGGTACACAAAAACATCTTAAGATTTCTTATGAACATTGCCCCTTAGTAAAATAAAAATAAACTAATTTGTTGGAGAAAAAAAAAAATTGTCTCCGGCAAAGGTGATCTCCTTTTGTGATTCTGCACATTGTTGACAAGTTAGCCATTGACCTTTAACCTAGGTTTAGTGGCAAAGTCATCATTTATCAATCGAAATGTAATTCCTTAAGTTGCTGCAATCAATTTGGTTGACGAGATAAGACTACATAAACAAATTCAATTAACGGCATCGTTTCATTTCATTCCCTGGGGCACTCAGTCGCTCGCACACCACCATTTGAGGAGAGACTAATTTACGGTCATTAAATTAATTTCACAGACGAGAAACAAAAAGGTTTGCTTTGCTTACCAGCTGTTGACACTATCAGTCGTGTTGAAAAGACTCTTGCGTTTGGTTGTTGGGGTCTTTCTTTGGTTAGGTCGTTGCAAGCCAGCATTGTTCGGCTTTATGGTGATGGAGCCATATCCACTGAGAGAAAACTACACTGATAAAGAGTTTGGAAAGTGACATTTGCTTTGTCCTCAGACAACCGGTTGGACAACTGAAAGTACAGGACTGTTAAGTGTTATCTACAAGCTTCACAGTTGTCTGCATATCAATTGAGCTCTATAGTGGACAGAACTTGTAGTTGTGCGATGGGCAATGGGTGTACATTCATGTCAGTTTCTGGTCTCTTTCTGAAAATCCATTAGCGTTGCGAAAGGTCTTTGGTTAAAAACTTTATTAGTGTACGAAAGCCATATCCAAGGGTATAGCAGGACATAACAGCACTAAATGTACAAAAACTAAACACTCATCACTTGGCAACGGTACCATCACATGGGCCGGGGAAATATAAAACAAGTAATTTTAACACTTAAAACAAAAATAAATTGACAGGCTGAAGTTAAACAGCTCAAAACCTAAGCTTGTCCATGGAATTTGACATCCCTAGTATTTTTTTCGTCTCACTATACAAGTAGTGAATGAGCAGGCATTGTGTAACGATAGCTCTGATGTCATATCCAAGTCCATCTCAGTATCTGCTGCGGGCAATTCCTCTATCGACTCTGCTGCCACCGCGGCCGCCACGGGGCGCCCCGCGACTTGAGCCACTGTACGCTTCACGAGGGTAGCCTCTCTCGATTGGGGGTGCTGGCCCCCGCTCCTGCCTGCCCATTCGCTCACCACGGCTAGGAGGGTATGGTTCACTCCGACTGCTGGGGTAACTTTCACGACTGCCATAGCCATCCCGGGAACTGCTGCCATAGTCGTCATAGCGACTGCTTCCGCCACTGCCATTGTAGGATGGTTGTGGGCCCCTTGAGGGTGGGGCGCTGCGTGAGTTACCTGCAGGGTCAATGGGTCAGGTAATTGGCAAGTTTCACTTCACACACTTTGCTGAATTGTTATGAGCCAATCTTTTCCGTGAGTATTTCTTAATGACTATCAATTGTAACTATAGGTTTAAATCTCCAATATGCTAGGGATCTGAACAAAACTTTACACTGAACATTTAGGTGCTTTGGCCGATTATTTATCCAAGCTTAGGGGAACATAAAATACGCAATGAAACCCCTTTCAGCATGCCATGTTTTGTTGAGTAGCTGCCTTTTCCTTTTAGAATTCCAGTTGTTCGAGTCGCACATTGGTCACGCGGTTTTTCAGTGAGGTCTTGATGGTTTTGTGAGGGTCGTTTCACCCCCAAAAAACAGACTTATGTGCATGATTCCTTGAGGGATTACTCTGTGACACTGTCGAACGAACAATGACTGGTCAAGAAGCTTTGTTGGACGTTTCCATCGACTCTTGTGATGCATATACGGTCACCAGCTCCCAGGGCCACATTGAGCAGGTTGTGAGACTAGAGCAACTTTTCTCCATTACATTTAAGTGGTCAATCTTACCGTAACCATCGTAGGGCTCTCGATAAGAGGCTGCACTAGGGCGCTCCATATAGCTTTTGGGTTCCCGGCCTCCCCCATAACCATCACTGGTGAAAGGAATGGTGTAACGTTACTTCACATTCATGCCAACGTAAACCTAAGCCAATCTTTAGAGTCACAAGTCAAACATACCTGTAGCCCCTTGACATTGACCCATATTCATCGCGGGAACTGGATTGGGGATAATCCCTTGGCGGATAGTCCCTTGGTGTTGGTGCGTAGTCCCTTGTATCCCTGGAACTCACATATTCCCGGCTAGAATAGCTGTCAAATGGGAAAACATGGTACTTGTGTAAACAAGCAATGTGACAGATTTTCTAAGAACTTACATTCAGAATGTGTAACCAACCACAAACTGGTAGTGAGATATTTGTTGAACGGGCACACCCACCTGTCCTTTGTGCTGTAATATTCATCCCTTGGTGATGGGTAATCATCCCTTCTGGACATAGACTCTCTGCGGGGAGGGGGTGGGCCGTAGGGGTCCCTGTCCCTTGACATGGGAGCTAAAGAAAACAAGATCCCATGTAATCATAAGTCTGTGGCACTACATGCTTAGTCAGTCCTCATAGCAATATGTTCAAGAGGTCCTCACACTTACGTCTGCCCATCGGAGAAGAAGCATGTCTCTTCGGTGGGGGGCCTCCATTACGAATCGGAGGTCCCCTCTTCAGTGGTGGGGGGCCTCTGGAGGAAATCCCTTTGAAAAAGGGTTCTACAATCCCTACGTTATCATAGTAGTCTTTTGGCAGACAAGAAATGCAAATATTAATGGCAAGCTCAGAACTTGAAACAATTTGAAAAGTCAATTCAAAAGACATCAATGCCACAGTTTCATAGCCTATGTACTTATTCCAATTTAGGTGGTTTTACAATAAGACTTTGCATAAATGCCCAATATAACAACCCCTGTGAGTACTTTTGTAAAGGTACCTCTGGATGGTGGACCCCTCATTCCACTTGGTGCTCCTCTAGATCCTCGAGGGCCTCTAGGGGGACCACGGCCGCGCATGGGGAGTGGGCCACGTCTGCCTGCTGACTCAAACTGAGGCTTTGTAGCTTGTTCAACCTTAATTGGCTTACCATCAAGCGACTGAGAAGTAAATAGATTACATTTTTCATTAGAAACGTATACAATCTACAGAAGTTAGGGTCATTTAAGTTAATAAAAACAATACACAACGGTTTACCTTCCCATTCATTTCACGCGCAGCATCCTTTGCATCTGCTGGACTCTCAAAGGTCACAAAAGCAAACCCTCTTGATTTGTTCGTTTCACGGTCTTTCATCAACAGAACTGGAAAGAAAGAAATGTCTACTTAAGTAGTACTCACACAGGAAGTGTCCTAAGTTACAAAATATAAATCTGAACTGATACTCTTTACTTCTTACATTTTAGTCATTTAGCAGACGCTCTTATCCAGAGCGACTTACAGGAGCAATTAGGGTTAAATGCACAGACAGTTTTTTCACCTAGTCGGCTCGGGGATTAGAACCAGCGACCTTTCGGTTACTGGCACAACTCCCTTAACCACTAAGCTACCTGCCACTCCAGGTACTGGTGTGTTTTACCAGCCCATTGCTGATCAAAACCATTTGGTTATTAACGGAATTGCTCACACTTGACTTAATCATAACAGTTTATCCACTAAAGGAATCGAGACATTGCAGCTTGGTAAAATGTACTCTTGAATCTGCCCTCATACAATAGCAAGGGACATAACTATTACCATGCAATGGCAATCCATTTAGTTGGACTCTTGAGTTAGCAAACATCTTTTTAAGTATTGATTGTTAACCAACATTTTTTTACCTTCTACTATTCTGCCATATTTGCTGAAATACTTCTCAAGGGCCTTCTCGTTAGTTTCAGTGTCCAGGCCACCAATGAAGAGCTTCCCTGGTCGATCAGCCTCTGCCATATTTGACTCGGTTTAAGCTATTAAGAGAAAAGAGTACTGTTAGTTTTGACATGAAGGTCCACCAGATCGACGCTGTTTGTGAAACAAATGTGCATGCTTGGACTAGGGCATATTTGTGAAAACTTGTCCTGACCTCGTTTTCGAAAAATGCAGTTAGCCATCTTGGTTAGATTAATATTTAATTCAGATCTACGTGGTGACTTGCTGTTCAAGTACGACACATTTACCTACAATGACATTGTACATTAGAACGTTACGTTTTAACAGCACAAAATGGCGTCGAAAGTGGAATGAATGACAAGCTAACTAGCATTTCCAAACATCTCTGGCTATTCCTTCCAGCCAGGATATCAGTTATGTTAACTACCTAACAAATAAGCCACGTTACAAACTGGCAAGTTAACAATAAAATAACCAAGTGGGGAAATTGTCAGTTCAAGTGCATTTAGTAAATTAACAAGAAAAAAAAAACGAAACTGTGGATTCATTCAACAAAGCTCAAAATGGCGACTGGTTGGCTAGCCGTTGTGTTGGTACATGAAACATATCTGCGTGCATAAATGTATCGTTAAGCGGGTTTTTATAAAACATTAAAGTGTGTTGGCTGTTTAATATCTGCAAAACAGACGCGCCATTGTGCACTCAATACATTTGAAAAGTGTCTAACACCTACCTTTTAATAATTGCACGACGCGCTCGAGCCTCCTCCAGGAAAATGCGAAACGACGAATGAAACGTACACTGATCACGTGGTATCACGCGTCATAAAACTTGTTCTAACGACGAACAACTAGAAAAAACGTGAATAAAAATTAAACAAATAAACAAAACAAAGACAACGTTTTCTAATCAGGGATCAGTGTGCAAAAGTTATTATAAAGACATACGGCTTGTTTAGAATTAACTAATTTCAAAGATTGCTTGTACAATGTAATCTCATTCAAAAAGACTACAGAGGGGTAGTTTAAAAAACAACAACATTTCAAATAAAATAAAATAAAATTGTATTGGCCACACGCGCCGAATACAACAGGTACAGACATTACAGTGAAATGCTTACTTACAGCCCTTAACCAACAGTGCATTTATTTTTAATAAAAAAGTAAAATAAAACAACAACAAACAAAAAATGTTGAGAAAAAAATAGCAGAAGTAAAATAAAATAACAGTAGGGGGGCTATATATACATTTACATTTTAGTCATTTAGCAGACGCTCTTATCCAGAGCGACTTACAGTTAGTGAATACATATTTTTTTATACTGGCCCCCCGTGGGAATCGAACCCACAACCCTGGCGTTGCAAACGCCATGCTCTATCAACTGAGCTACATCCCTGCCAGCCATTCCCTCCCCTACCCTGGGCCAATTGTGCGCCGCCCATGGATTCGAACCAGGATCTCTAGTGGCACAGTTAGCACTGCGATGCAGTGCCTTAGACCACTGCGCCACACAGGAGTACATATACAGGGGGGTACCGGTGCAGAGTCAATGTGCAGGGGCACCAGCTAGTTGAGGTAGTTGAAGTAATATGTACATGTGGGTAGAGTTAAAGTGACTATGCATAAATAATTAACAGAGTTGCAGCAGCGTAAAAAGATGGGGTGGGGGTGGGGGGGCAGTGCAAATAGTCTGGGTAGCCATGATTAGCTGTTCAGGAGACTTATGGCTTGGGGGTAGAAGCTGTTGAGAAGTCTTTTGGACCTAGACTTGGCACTCCGGTACCGCTTGCCGTGCGGTAGCAGAGAGAACAGTCTATGACTAGGTTGGCTGGAGTCTTTGACAATTTTGGCTGGAGTTTTTTGACACCGCCTGGTATAGAGGTCCTGGATGGCAGGAAGCTTGGCCCCAGTGATGTACTGGGCCGTATGGTTGTGTATGAAATATGTTTCCATAATAATCAAATTATTGTACAAAAATGCAACATTTCTATACTACATTAGGAAACCAAATCTGACATTATAAATTAAAGTAGGTATAATAACATCATTACATATCACAGTATTGAAACGCATCCCAACAGGTTTTAGTGAGTTGAGGTCAAGAGAAGTAGTTGTGTGCCTCAGTTGGTAGTGCATGTCACATGTCATTTGCAACGTAAGGGTTGTGGGTTCGATTCCCACGGGGGTCCAGTACGGGAAAACAGTATGAAATGTATGCACTCACAACTGTAAGTAGCTCTGGATAAGAGTGTCTGCTAAATTACAAAAATCTATAACATCAGAGTTACAAAAAACTCAATGGTCAAAATTAAATATCTGTCTTAAGAAATTATTACATGGGTAAATGTCATTCATTGTTTTGAGATGAACAGAACTTCTTTAGCAATATATATATATGTATATTTTGTACTTTTAGCCCCCAATTGGTAGTCCCATCGCTGCAACTCCCCTACCGACTCGGGAGAGGCGAAGGTCGAGACGACGCTGGGCCAATTATACGCTACCTCATGGGTCTCCCGGTCACGGCCAGCTGTGACACAGCCTGGGATCGAACCCGGGTCTGTAGTGACGCCGCTGCGCCACTAGGGAGCCCCTATAGAAATCTTAGTAAAATCTTGTAACATATATTTCCTTTTCAAAGGTGAAGGGAAACACTCAGAAGTAAAAATAGTTCTTTGTTATTGCATTTTTTATCTAAGAATTAACATCCATCTATAACTAATGAAAACATCTGTGGTACTGCAGTAAAATAAGTCAACAATCCTTTGATTAAAAAGGCATTGCTTGTAGAATTGCCTTAACTTCACGCCAGTTCGATACAGCTACAACTGGAAGTGATTTTCGTAGCAGGCTAGGAGAGCATTTTCCTAATATTAATACAATTATTGTAACCTGCTACGTTAATTCTCCCAACCTGCTGTGTAAGGTCTCCTAACCTACTATGAAAAAGTCACTTCCGGTCGTAGCTGTATCGAAGTGGCGTGAAAAGAGTGTTTCTCTTTTCCATGGTGGTGTGAAAAATCAGCACAGATAGTGCTATCTTGGATCCTTGGGGCTGTCCTTCCCTAAACCCTACCCTTATCCTAATCTTAACCCTTAACTGTCTTGTTTTGTACGCTTTGTACAAAATTATAAAATGCAGGACGACAGGATATTTATAAACGTAGCTCTTTATTAACTAGCTATAACTT
This sequence comes from Coregonus lavaretus, assembly GCF_964263955.1. Taxonomy (NCBI): domain Eukaryota; kingdom Metazoa; phylum Chordata; class Actinopteri; order Salmoniformes; family Salmonidae; genus Coregonus; species Coregonus lavaretus. Next base: position 13,335,762 of record NC_140019.1, read on the forward strand.
GCATGTCCATGTGTCTCTGGCCATGATCATCTTAGAATGACCTCACCACCTGGGTGGTCTTAACCAATCATTGCACAGTATGATGCATCCAATTACAATTCAGTATGGTGACACATATGAATATTACATCCCCCTTCTTTTAAAAAAAAGAAAAAATATGTGGAACAATAAAGCGTTTCTTTTGAATATATGCTCTGTAGTTTGAACTCGAGGTAAGTAACCATTTAAACTGCACCAACTGCATCAACATAACAGACAAACAATGATTCAGCATATTGTTATTTTTAGAACAAATATTTCTCAGCAACTCAGCTTTTCACTGTAGCAATGACATCTCAACATATCAAACAAATACAATACCAAAGCATTTCAAGTTAACTTTCAATAACAAGTTTACAGTCTGGAAACTCTTTTAGGGCAGCGATCCGCCTACACCCTTTGACATTTCACAGGTCTAGGACAGCTCTAGGCTTGACCTCTCTTCCTGACCTTGTGTGATATGAAGCTGAGCATGCTTCTGTGTCAGTCAACAGTTCTTGTGGTGTTGCAGGTAAGTATGGTGTATGTTGTGTTGTGTCTGTGTTTAGTCCATCCCGTTCTCTTTCAGGGGAACAGTTCATCTCGTCAGTGTGTTGTTCTTTTGTGTTCAGTAGGTGACGACGATTGCGGCGGTACACCGCTCCTTCTGCGGTGCGAACGTGATATGAACGTTCAGTGTCAGCTGGTTGGATGACGACTGCTGGCTTCCAGTAGCCATGCTCCTGGATTCTAACTGACTCTCCGTCGTTCAGTGGTGGCAGTGGTCTGGCTGACCTGTCGTAGTATCGCTTTTGCTGTTGCTGTCTCTGTGCACGTTTTGCATGCACTTCCTTGTAGCTGACGACCTCAGGTTGCAGCTGCTGGTTGGTGCTGGGGAGGATTGAGCGAAGTCTGCGGCTCATCAACAGCTGGGCTGGTGATTTGAAGTTGTCAACTGGAGTGTTGCGGTATTCAAGGAGACTGAGGTAGGGGTCTCTCTTGTCTGCTTTTGCTTTGTCCATGAGTGATTTAGCGATCTGCACAGATTTTTCAGCAAGGCCATTACTTTGAGGGTAATGTGGGCTTGTGGTGACGTGTGTGAACTCCCATGCTTTTGTGAAGGATTCAAACTCATTTGATTTGTAACAGGGCCCATTGTCAGATATTAAAGTCTCTACAATGCCATGCCTGGCAAAGGCTGCTTTCAGCTTGTGTATCACAGCTGCAGATGTGGTGCTGTGAAGCTTGTCGAGTTCGAAGTATCTGCTGTAGTAGTCCACTGTTATAATGTAGTCCTCGTTGTTCCACGTGAACAGATCGGTTGCCACGACCTGCCAGGGTCGGTCTGGGATACGGTGAGGTAACATTGGCTCTTTGGTGTTCGAGGGGCGTCGTTCAAGACAGGTGGGGCATTTACCAACCATGTCCTCTATTTGTTTGCACATTCCGGGCCAAAACAAAATGTCCCGTGCTCTCTGTTTGCACTTTTCCATGCCCATGTGTCCAGCATGGATCTTTGTCAAAATCTCTTCTCTGAGACTGGTAGGAATGATGATTTTCTCTCCTTTGAAAATGATTCCGTTGATCTGTGATAGTTCGTCACGATGGTTCCAGAACTCTGAGACGCTCTGAGGGCATTTTCTCCTCTCCTCAGGCCATCCTGACTGTATGACTTTCCTCAGCTGTGTGAGTTGTGTGTCTTTTTCTGTTTCTGCTCGGATCTCCTTCAGTTTTGTGTCACTAACTGGTAAGTTGCTGTACACAGTGTGCACCTGCATGTCCATGCCTTCACTGAGGCTGCTGTCCTTGTAGGTAAGAAACTTCCTGGAGAGTGTGTCTGCGACAGGGATGTCTTTGCCTGGACGGTGAGTGATTGTGAAGTCGTATTTTTGTAGTTGAAGGATCATTCTCTGTAGCCTTGGCGGGGCTGCGGCTAATGGTTTCCTCATGATTGACTCGAGGGGCTTGTGGTCTGATTCCACAATGACTTGTCGTCCATAGACATACTGATGGAAACGCTTACATCCGAACAGAATGGCGTACAGCTCCTTTTCGATTTGAGCGTAGTTGATTTCACAGTCTGTGAGAGATTTGGAAGCGTAGCCGATGGGTTTTCCTTCTTGCAGTAGCACTGCCCCTAGTCCATACTTTGACGCGTCCACCTGGAGTCTGAGCTCTTTGTTGGGGTCGTAGTAGGCAAGGATTGGTCCTGGTTCTCTCGTGATCAAGTCTTTCACTTTCTGGAAAGCGATGTCGTGTTGGTTGTCCCAGAGGAACTCACTGGACTGCTTTAGCAGCTGACGCAGGGGTGCATTAGCATTGGAGAGGCTGGGTGCGAACTTGGCTAAGTAGTTGACCATGCCAAGCACTGTTTCCAGCTCTGCGCGGTTCTTTGGTGGCTCCATTTCCTTTATGGCTGAGATCTTCTGCGGATCTGGCTTGATTCCATTCGCTGTGAGAAGATGCCCGAAGTAGCTGACCTCTGTAGCGCCGACTGTGCTCTTCTCGGGGTTGAGCCGGACTCCTCTCTCGCGGGACCTTTGCAGCATCGCGCTGAGGTTTCTGTCGTGTTCCTCTTTGGTTCGACCATAGACAAGGATGTCGTCCACAATTGCCACGACTCCGTCGAGGCCTTCGTACACCTCGTCGATCTTTCGCTGAAACTCGTCTTGGGCTGAGATAATCCCAAAAGGCAGGCGACGGAACCTGTAGCGTCCAAACGGTGTGTTGAACGTTGTGAGCTTAGATGACTCTTCTGTGAGCTTGATAGCCCAGTAGCCTGATCTGGCGTCCATGACACTGAAGTAGCGTGCGCCCGCTAGCTTGTGTGTGATGCCATCTAGCGTCGGTAAGGGGTAATGGGGGCGTTTGATAGCCTTGTTCAAGTCTCTTGGGTCGAGACATACTCTGAGCTTGCCTGTCCGTGGTTTCTCCACCACCACTAACGCGTTGACCCAATCCGTCGGTTCTGTAACCTTGGTGACGATGTCAGATTGCTCCATGCTCTCCAACTCTTTCTTCAGACGGGCGCGGAGAGCAAGTGGAATCTTTCTCGGTGGGTAGATCACAGGGGTTGCGTCTGGGTTAAGGTGAATGGTACATTCTCCTGGGAATAGTCCTATTCCTGTAAAAACATCAGCAAACTCCTCCATGACATTCTCTATCTCTACTGGTGCTGTCACTGATAAAACTAGCTTGATAAGGTCCATGTCTAAACATGCTTTAAGACCTAGCACTGCAGGTGCTCGAGTGTCAACAACGTAAAAGTCCAACATCATGTCCCTTTCCTTGTATTTGCATTTGAGAGTGCATGTGCCTTTTACTGGGAGCTGTTCACCACCATAACCAGTCAGTCTGCACGTGGTGGGCTGTAGCTTACACTCAGATGTCAAGCTTCTGTACTTACTCAGAGGAATAATGTTTACTTGTGCACCAGTGTCTAGTTTGAATTTTAGCTCTGTGCCTTGTCTTCCTATCTCAATGTCAGCAAAGGCTTGCTCTGTCTCTGATATCTGACTTTTCTGTGTCACTGAATCAATAAACAGTTCATCAGCATTTGACTCTTTGATTGACATTTCATCTTCACTCACTGTATGTACTGTTTTTCCACGGTAAACTCTGCACACTTTTGCAAAGTGATTCCATTTTCCACATTTAGTACACTGTTTGCCTTTAGCTGGGCAATTCCCCTGTTCGCCATGCACTTTGTATCCACAATATCCACATGTTTTGGGGCGTTTGGAGTCTGTGTCGCTCTGTTTTGGAGTTCTGTCTGTCTCCGCTCTGAAACATGCTCTCTGGGCACTGGAGGTGTGCTTTGATGTCTGCCTGACTGCGTGCACTGCTTGTTCACGTGATGCGCTCATGCTGCCGCCTGAAATGGTTTTCATCTGAACCTGTGCTAGCTCGTGAGATCTGTCTATGTCGATAGCTTTGTCCAGCGTTAACTCTGATCCAACATTCAAAAGTTTCTCTCTCACTCGCGGTGATTGTATTCCAAATACAATACGGTCCCTGACCATCTCATCCTTGTTTGCATAATCACAGTCTTTCACAAGCAGACGCAGCTCAGTGACAAACTGTTCAAACGATTCACTAGCGCCTTGTACTTTCTCATGGAATTTGTACCTAGCGAAAATTGTATTGGTCTTTGGCAAAACATATGCTTCAAAACGATCGTAGTATGTTTTCAGTACCTTTGATTCAGCCTCGGTAAGTGTCCATGTGTTGTAAATGTCTCTCCCTTTTTCACCGATCCAGAGGAGCAGGTAGCTGCACTTTCCCTCTTCTCCTCTTTCCTTCAGAGGACCCGTGAACATCAGCTCCACATGCTGTTTGAACTTACGCCATGCATCGGGTAGATTTGTAGACCCCCAATCCATTCGAGGTGAAGGAACTCCAGCAAAATCCATCTTTTAGTCCTTTTACTCTGACACCATGTCTTGTTTTGTACGCTTTGTACAAAATTATAAAATGCAGGACGACAGGATATTTATAAACGTAGCTCTTTATTAACTAGCTATAACTTGCATGTCCATGTGTCTCTGGCCATGATCATCTTAGAATGACCTCACCACCTGGGTGGTCTTAACCAATCATTGCACAGTATGATGCATCCAATTACAATTCAGTATGGTGACACATATGAATATTACATTAACCATAACCTTAACCATCTATAATCTATAAATCTCTGCTAGGCAAATCCCCGCCTTATCTTATCTCATTGGTCACCATAGCAACACCCACCCGTAGTATGCGTTCCAGCAGGTATATCTCACTGGTCATCCCCAAAGCCAACACCTCCTTTGGCCGCCATACCTTCCAGTTCTCTGCTGCTAATGACTGGAACTAACTGCAAAAATCTCTGAAGCTGGAGACTTATCTCCCTCACTAACTTTAAGCATCAGTTGTCAGAGCAGCTTACCAATCACTGCACCTGTACACAGCCCATCTGTAATTAGCCCACCCAACTACCTCATCCCCATATTGTTATTTATTTTGCTCATTTGCACCCCAGAATCTCTATTTGCACATCATCTTCTGCACATCTATCACTCCAGTGTTAATACTAAATTGTAATTATTTTGCACTATGGCCTATTTATTGCCTTACCTCCATAACTTACTACATTTGCAAACACTGTATATAGATTTTCTATTGTGTTATTGACTGTTTTGTTTATCCCATGTGTAACTCTGTGTTGTTGTTGTTTTTATCGCACTGCTTTGCTTTATCTTGGCCAGGTCGCAGTTGTAAATGAGAACTTGTTCTCAACTGGCTTACCTGGTTAAATAAAGGTGGAGAAAAAAACTAAACAAAAAACATAACTCTTACTTTAACCATTTTAAATGTCAACTTCAATGGGATAGGGATGTCCCAAGGACCCCAGATAGCAAGGATCCAGAAACAACCTTGGCCTCCTGCTGTTTTTTATGTGCATGTCATGTCATGTTTTCTTAAATCTGATGGGCTATTCAGCATACTTTCTAAATAAGACATACAAATATAGAACATTGACAGCATAGAAGAAGAATTTAGGTAGCTTGCTAAATTTCAAATAAAATGAGTTACAAGTTACCGAGAAGACCACAGAGGTATAAAGGAACTGAGAAGAATATGCACCTAGGCCTGAGTGTCAACAGCAGGATCCAGACATGCTACATGTGAAGAAAGTGGACTTTGTTGCTGTTATAGCAATTACATTTTAGTCATTTAGCAGACACTCTTATCCAGAGTGACTTACAGTTAGTGAATACATTACTTTATTCATACTGGCCCCCCGTGGGAATCGAACCCACAACCCTGGCGTTGCAAACGCCATGCTCTACCAACTGAGCTACATCCCCGCCGGCCATTCCCTCCCCTACCCTGGGCCAATTGTGCGCCGCCCCATGGGTCTCCCAGTCGCGGCCGGATACGACAGAGCCTGGATTTGAACCAGGATCTCTAGTGGCACAGCTAGCACTGTGATGCAGTGCCTTAGACCACTGCGCCACTCGGGAGACTCTGGTGGTAAACGGCACTGGTAAATGGCACTGCGCACAATTTAAAAGATGTCAAGAAAGATTGACATAATTGTTTCTGCATCTGAGCTATTTCTGGAATTAGAAGAATTAACATCTGAGGTGCTACATGGGTTAATGACTTGTGCGGTCCCACCCTCTCAGGCCCCTGGGCCCCAGAGCCTGAGCAGGTGATTTGAGGTTTCCAATGAGTGAAGGAGCGGGAATATATATTATAATTGTTTTGTAAATTCTTTTGTAGTTTGTGAGGATTAATGTACATTTTCTCTTCCCTGTAGTGGAATTAACTTTTTATGTGATTTTTTCTTTGCCGCCATCCAGTTGGTGGCGATAATACACCATTTGCGTGTAGTTCGCCAATAAAACCAAAGAAGACGAAGCGTCTGGAAGACCGACCAATCAAACGAATCGCCCTCTCTCTTCTTTACGACAACCACACAAACGACGTGTTGCTGTTGGATGCTAACTAGCTAGCTATCTAAGCTAAACTGGCCGCCGTCGCAGTGGCTGACAAGTTAGCTAGCTAGCGTTCTTTTTCCTTGCAGAAATAAAAACGGAACTACACATCGGGTGAATTGAAGTTTGCAACCAAACCCGGACAATGAAGACGCGGATAGACATGGAATTTGTACTTGTGTTCACGGTAGTTGCCTTCAGTACTTGTTTAGGATTCTATCTTCCGGGTTTAGCACCAGTGAGTTTTTGTGAAGACGGTAAAGGAGGTGATGATTGTCAGGTAAATTAACACGGATGGTGGTGTTCTTTGAAAGATACATGTTTTTCAGATTGAAGTTTATAAATGTTATATTTGTATTTTGTTCTATTTCCTTCCTACTGGCTAGCTATCTAGGTGGTTAGGTGCTAATGTTAGCTAGCTAACTAGTTAGCTACATGCTAACTAGTCAAGTGACACCAGGAAAAAGTTATTATTGTAACTAGCTAGTTAGTTGAGAATTCTCAACTCCACGATACAATGGAGTTGAGTGGCGATAAATTGGAAATAAAAGAAAGCATTTGCACAGGACAAACATAGATATGTACAACAAGGTATGCATTAAAGAATGGACATTTTTACCGACCATGATACCGACTCGATATAGACGAAGGTACACCGCCAAAAGTCATCGCCACACAGATGTGATGTACATATCGTGGAGTTCAGAATTCTTAACTATTATTATTGCTGCACTAACGATACTAAAGCTGTTCACTAGCTAAACTATCAAAACGTCATCGTAACAAGTGGGGGTGCGTGCTCAGACCCCTTCTGTACAGCATGTTCATCAATGACTGCGTGGCCACGCACTTCTCCAACTCGATCATCTAGTTTGCTGATGACACAACACTGGTAGGCCTGATTACCAAAAACGAAACTAAGAGACAGCCTAAAGAAAGGAGGTGAGAGCCCTGGCAGAGTGGTGCCAGGACAATAACCTCGCCCTCAACATAAACAAAACGGAGCAGATAGTGGACTACAGTAGACAGCAAAGACAGCACGCCCCTCCATATCGACGGGGCCGCAGTGGAGAGGTTCAAAAGCTTCAAGGCGTGCACATCACTTACAACCTGAAATGTTCCCTTCACGCAGACGGTGTGGTGAAGAATGGCGCAACAGCGCCTCTTCAACCTCAGAAGTCTGAAGAAATTTGCCTTGGCCCCTAAAACCCTCATGAACTTCTACAGATGCACCATTGAGAGCATCCTGTCGGGCTGTATTACTGCCTGGCATGGCAATTGCACAGCCCGCAACCGCAGGGCTCTCCAGAGGGTGGTGCGGTCAGCCCACTTCCTGCCCTTCAGGACAACTACAGCACCCGGTGTCACAGGAACGCCAAGAAGATCATCAAGGACCTCAGCCACTCGAGCCACGGCCTGTTTACCCCGCTAACATCTAGAAGGCGGAGACGGTACATATGCATCAAAGCTGGGACAGAGAGACTGAGAAACTGCTTCTATCTCCAGGCCATCAGACGGTTAAACAGTCACCACTAGCCGGCCTCAGCCCAGTACCCTGCCCTGAACCTCAGTCACTGTTCTAGCCGGCTACCACTCGGTACTCCACCCTGCTGCCCTATGTACATAGTCATTGAACACTGGTCACTTTAATAATTTCTACATACTGGTTTAACCACTTTATATGTATATACTGTATTCTAGTCATGTCTCATCCTATATAACTACTGCTGTACACACATTTTCTATTCATATACTGTCCATACTGTTTTTACACACCATTTATTTTTTATTTATTTTATTTTACCTTTATTTAACTAGGCAAGTCAGTTAAGAACAAATTATTATTACAATGACGGCCTACTTTATATATATTTATATATATATATGTGTGTGTGTGTAATATACACTACCGTTCAAAAGTTTGCGGTCACTTAGAAATGTCCTTGTTTTCGAAAGAAAAGCAATTTTTTTTGTCCATTAAAATAACATCAAATTGATCAGAAATACAGTGTAGACATTGTTAATGTTGTAAATGGCTATTGTAGCTGGAAACGGCTGATTTGTAATGGAATATCTACATGGGCGTACAGAGGCCCATTATCAGCAACCATCAGTCCTGTGTTACAATGGCACGTTGTGTTTGCTAATCCAAGTTTATCATTTTAAAAGGATAATTGATCATTAGAAAACCCTTTTGCAATTATGTTAGCACAGCTGAAAACTGTTGTGCTGATTTAAAGAAGCAATAAAACTGGCCTTCTTGAGACTAGTTGAGTATCTGGAGCATCAGCAATTGTGGGTTCGATTACAGGCTCAAAATGGCCAGAAACAAATAACTTTCTTCTGAAACTCGTCAGTCTATTCTTGTTCTGAGAAATGAAGGCTATTCCATGCGAGAAATTGCCAAGAAACTGAAGATCTCGTACAACGCTGTGTACTACTCCCTTCACAGAAAAGTGCAAACTGGCTCTAACCAGAATGAGGACTGGGAGGCCCCGGTGCACAACTGAGCAAGAGGACAAATACATTAGTGTCTAGTTTGAGAAACAGGCGCCTCACAGGTCCTCAACTGGCAGCTTCATTAAATAATACCCGCAAAACACCAGTCTCAACGTCAACAGTGAAGAGGCGACTCCGGGATGCTGTCCTTCTAGGCAGAGTTGCAAAGCAAAAGCCATATCTCAGACTGCCCATCTTAATATTTTATTTTTATTGGACAGTCTGCGTCCCGGAGTCGCCTCTTCACTGTTGACGTTGAGACTGGTGTTTTGCGGGTACTATTTAATGAAGCTGCCAGTTAATCAGCCGTTTCCAGCCACAGTAGCTATTTGCTACATTAACAATGTCTACACTGTATTTCTGATCAATTATTGTTATGTTATTATGTTATTTTAATGGACAACATTTTTTGTTTTTATTTCGAAAACAAGGACATTTCTAAGTGACCCCAAACTTTCGAACAGTAGTGTGTGTATATATATATATATATATATATATATATATATATATATATATATACACATACACACACACACACACAGTGGGGAAAAAAGTATTTAGTCAGCCACCAATTGTGCAAGTTCTCCCACTTAAAAAGATGAGAGAGGCCTGTAATTTTCATCATAGGTACACGTCAACTATGACAGACAAAATGAGAAAAATAAATCCAGAAAATCACATTGTAGGATTTTTAATGAATTTATTTGCAAATTATGGTGGAAAATAAGTATTTGGTCAATAACAAAAGTTGCTCAATACTTTGTTATATACCCTTTGTTGGCAATGACACAGGTCAAACGTTTTCTGTAAGTCTTCACAAGATTTTCACACACTGTTGCTGGTATTTTGGCCCATTCCTCCATGCAGATGTCCTCTAGAGCAGTGATGTTTTGGGGCTGTCGCTGGGCAACACAGACTTTCAACTCCCTGCAAAGATTTTCTATGGGGTTGAGACTGGCTAGGCCACTCCAGGACCTTGAAATGCTTCTTACGAAGCCACTCCTTCATTGCCCGGGCGGTGTGTTTGGGATCATTGTCATGCTGAAAGACCCAGCCACATTTCATCTTCAATGCCCTTGCTGATGGAAGGAGGTTTTCACTCAAAATCTCACGATACATGGCCCCATTCATTCTTTCCTTTACACGGATCAGTCGTCCTGGTCCCTTTGCAGAAAAACAGCCCCAAAGCATGATATTTCTACCCCCATGCTTCACAGTAGGTATGGTGTTCTTTGGATGCAACTCAGCATTCTTTGTCCTCCAAACACGACGAGTTGAGTTTTTACCAAAAAGTTCTATTTTGGTTTCAACTGACCATATGACAAATGCACTCTAGCAAACTTCAGACGGGCCTGGACATGTACTGGCTTAAGCAGGGGGACACGTCTGGCACTGCAGGATTTGAGTCCCTGGCGGCGTAGTGTGTTACTGATGGTAGGCTTTGTTACTTTGGTCCCAGCTCTCTGCAGGTCATTCACTAGGTCCCCCCGTGTGGTTCTGGGATTTTTGCTTACCGTTCTTGTGATCATTTTGACCCCACGGGGTGAGATCTTTAGTGGAGCCCCAGATCGAGGGAGATTATCAGTGGTCTTGTATGTCTTCCATTTCCTAATAATTGCTCCCACAGATGATTTCTTCAAACCAAGCTGCTTACCTATTGCAGATTCAGTCTTCCCAGCCTGGTGCAGGTCTACAATTTTGTTTCTGGTGTCCTTTGACAGCTCTTTGGTCTTGGCCATAGTGGAGTTTGGAGTGTGACTGTTTGAGGTTGTGGACAGGTGTCTTTTATACTGATAACAAGTTCAAACAGGTGCCATTAATACAGGTAACGAGTGGAGGACAGAGGAGCCTCTTAAAGAAGTTGTTACAGGTCTGTGAGAGCCAGAAATCTTGCTTGTTTGTAGGTGACCAAATACTTATTTTCCACCATAATTTGCAAATAAATTCATTTAAAATCCTACAATGTGATTTTCTGGATTTTTTTCTCTCTATTTGTCTGTCATAGTTGACGTGTACCTATGATGAAAATTACAGGCCTCATCTTTTTAAGTGGGAGAACTTGCACAATTGGTGGCTGACTAAATACTTTTTCCCCCCACTGTATATATATATATATATATATATATATATATATATATATATATATATATATATATATATATATATATATTCTGGTCTCAGACATTGCTCATTCTGATATTTCTTATTTTTGTTATTTTTATGGATTATGTGTGTCTTGTTTATTTTTTATTTTTTTTATTGCTAGGTATTACTGCACTGTTGGAGCTAGAAATACAAGCATTTCACTGCACCTACAATAACATCTGTGTATGCGACCAATATACTGATTTCAGTATTTGAAGTGGGCTTTATACAATATTTGTCTATTTCCCAATTATTGCTAGCTAGCTAACTAGTCAGATTTTTTGTTTGCCAAGATTATTAACTTGCTAGCTAGCAGCTTATACTTCATGGCTGCCTGCTCAGTGGCTGGCTGGCTGGCTGGCTAGCTAGCTACACAAACCATGAGACGATGCATTAATATACACTGCTTAAAAAAAATAAAGGGAACACTTAAACAACACAATGTAACTCCAAGTCAATCACACTTCTGTGAAATCAAACTGTCCACTTAGGAAGCAACACTGATTGACAATAAATGTCACATGCTGTTGTGCAAATGGAATAGACAACAGATGGAAATTATAGGCAATTAGCAAGACACCCCCAATAAAGGAGTGGTTCTGCAGGTGGTGACCACAGGCCACTTCTCAGTTCCTATGCTTCCTGGCTGATGTTTTGGTCACTTTTGAATGCTGGCGGTGCTTTCACTCTAGTGGTAGCATGAGACGGAGTCTACAACCCACACAAGTGGCTCAGGTAGTGCAGCTCATCCAGGATGGCACATCAATGCGAGGTGTGGCAAGAAGGTTTGCTGTGTCTGTCAGCGTAGTGTCCAGAGCATGGAGGCTCTACCAGGAGACAGGCCAGTACATCAGGAGATGTGGAGGAGGCCGTAGGAGGGTAATAACCCAGCAGCAGGACCGCTACCTCCGCCTTTGTGCAAAGAGGAGCAGGAGGAGCACTGCCAGAGCCCTGCAAAAGGATGTGTTATTTTAGTGTTCCCTTTATTTTTTTGAGCAGTGTATTTTCATAAAGTTGACGAACAAGTCTGTTCAGATTGGTGATCCATGGGCGGCAGGTAGCTTAGTGGGTAAGAGCGTTGTGCCAGTAACCGAAAGGTCGCTGGTTCTAATCCCCGAGCCGACTAGGTGAAAAATCTGTCGATGTGCCCTTGAGCAAGGCACTTAAACCTAATTGCTCCTGTAAGTCGCTCTGGATAAGAGCGTCTGCTAAATGGAAAAATAAATAAAAAAAAAAAAAAAGACCTCCAGCAGGCCACAAATGTGCATGTGTCTGCTCAAACGGTCAGAAACAGACTCCATGAGGGTGGTATGAGGGCCCGACGTCCACAGGTGGGGGTTGTGCTTACAGCCCAACACCGTGCAGGACGTTTGGCATTTGCCAGAGAACACAAAGATTGGCAAATTCGCCACTGGCGCCCTGTGCTCTTCACAGATGAAAGCAGGTTCACACTGAGCACGTGACAGACATGACAGAGTCTGGAGACGCCGTGGAGAACGTTCTGCTGCCTGCAACATCCTCCAGCATGACCGGTTTGGCGGTGGGTCAGTCATGGTGTGGGGTGGCATTTCTTTGGGGGGCCGCACAGCCCTCCATGTGCTTGCCAGAGGTAGCCTGACTGCCATTAGGTACCGAGATGAGATCCTCAGACCCCTTGTGAGACCATATGCTGGTGCGGTTGGCCCTGGGTTCCTCCTAATGCAAGACAATGCTAGACCTCATGTGGCTGGAGTGTGTCAGCAGTTCCTGTAAGAGGAAGGCATTGATGCTATGGACCGCCCGTTCCCCAGACCTGAAACCAATTGAGCACATCTGGGACATCATGTCTCGCTCCATCCACCAACGCCACATTGCACCACAGACTGTCCAGGAGTTGGCGGATGCTTTAGTCCAGGTCTGGGAGGAGATCCCTCAGGAGACTATCCGCCACCTCATCAGGAGCATGCCCAGGCGTTGTAGGGAGGTCATACAGGCACATGGAGGCCACACACACTACTGAGCCTCATTTTGACTTGTTTTAAGGACGTTACATCAAAGTTGGATCAGCCTGTAGTGTGGTTTTCCACTTTTAATTTTTAGGGTGACTCCAAATCCAGACCTCCATGGGTTGATTAAATTTGATTTCCATTGATAATTTTTGTGATTTTGTTGTCAGCACATTCAACTATGTAAAGAAAAAAGTATTTAATAAGATTATTTCATTTATTCAGATCTAGGATGTGTTATTTTAGTGTTCCCTTTATTTTTTTGAGCAGTGTATTTTCATAAAGTTGACGAACAAGTCTGTTCAGATTGGTGATCCATGCCTGCTTTTAAGTAAGTTAGGTAATAGCTAACTAGCAGAGTTTGTAGCTAGAATATTGAATGGGTAATGCTTGGAATACATATTGTAATTTCTTTAAGTAGAAATGTTAGGCCCCTGTGTGTGTGTGTGTGTGTGTAATAATACAGATTGAAATGGCTAGAAACAATACCAATACTGATAACCCAATAATGATCCATGTCTTGTCATGTCGCATGCCTATATACAGACCATCTCTCTCCTTCCTTACAGACTCTCATCCAGCTATTTGTGAATCGCTTGGACTCAGTGGAATCAGTTCTGCCCTTTGAATATGATGTGTAAGTAGTAGCTCTGACTGGCACATACCTCTCTACCTTATCTATCTTTTGTTGGATCATTGCGCATTCATTGATTGTCAACAATTTTTTCACAGCTTTGATTTCTGCAAAGACGATAACGAGAGGAGACCGTCTGAGAACCTGGGCCAGGTGCTATTTGGCGAGAGAATTGAGACGTCACCATACAAGGTAGGGGACCTCAGTCATCATATCTTCCTGGCAGTTTTTTTTTTTGGGGGGGGGGGGGGTCTAGATCAGCTTTAAATATTGCAGATAGATTTTGGGTTCTATTAGTTATTTGGATCTTTTCACCCTCACTCCCGCCACCCCAACCCTACTACCCCTCAATTTATTGGAGTCAACTAACAGCAATACTGCTACTTGTAGCTATTTTCGATCACATGTACGGTACATGTAGTTAACTAATTAGGCTACACATACAGTGTATTCGGAAAGTATTCAGACCCCTTGACCTTTACCACATTTTGTTACGTTACGGCCTTATTCTAAACATGATTAAAATTGTTTTCCCCCTCATCAATCTACACACAATACCCCATAATGACAAAGCAAAAACAGGTTTGTAGAATTTTTTTCAAATATATTCAAAAATAGGAAACTGAAATATCACATTTACATAAGTATTCAGATCCTTTACTCTGTACTTTGTTGAAGCACCTTTGGCAGCGATTACAGCCGCGAGACTTCTTGGGTATGACGCTACAAGCTTGGCACACCTGTATTTGGGGAGTTTCTCCCATTCTTCTCTGCAGATCCTCTCAAGCTCTGTCAGGTTGGATGGGGAGCGTCACTGCACAGCTATTTTCAGGTCTCTCCAGAGATGTTCAAGTGTGGGCTCTGGCTGGGCCACTCAAGGACATTCAGAGACTTGTCCCGAAGCCACTCCTGCATTGTCTTGGCTGTGTGCTTAGGGTTGTTGTCCTGTTGGAAGGTGAACCTTTGCACCAGTCTGAGGTCCTGAGCACTCTGGAGCAGGTTTTCATCAAGGATCTCTCTGTACTTTGCTCAATTCATCTTTCCCTCCATCCTGACTAGTCTCCCAGTCCCTGCCGCTGAAACACATCCCCACAGCATGATGCTGCCACCACCATTCTCACCGTAGGGATGGTGCCAGGTTTCCTCCAGACGTGACGCTTAGCATTCAGGCCAAAGAGTTCAATCTTGGTTTCATCAGACCAGAGAATCTTGGTTCTCATGGTCTGAGAGTCCTTTAGGTGCCTTTTTGGCAAACTCCAAGAGGGCTGTCGTGTGCCTTTTACTGGGGAGTGGCTTCCATCTGGCCACTCTACCATAAAGGCCTGATTGGTGGAGTGCTGCAGAGATGGGAGAACCTTCCAGAAGTACAACCTTCTCCACAGAGGAGCTCTGTCAGAGTGACCATCGGATTCTTGGTTACCTCCCTGACCAAGGCCCTTCTCCCCTGATTGCTCAGTTTGGCTGGGCGGCCAGCTCTAAGAAGAGTCTTGGTGGTTCCAAACTTCTTCCATTTAAGAATGATGGAGGCCATTGTGTTCTTGGGGACCTCCAATGCTGCAGACATTTTTTGGTACCCTTCCCGAGATCTGTGCCTCGACACAATCCTGTCTCTGAGCTCTAGGGACAATTGCTTCGACCTCATGGCTTGTTTTTCGCTCTGACATGCACTGCCAGCTGTGGGACCTTATATAGACAGGTGTGTGCCTTTCCAAATCATGTCCAGTCAATTTAATTTACCACAGGTGGACTCTAATGAAGTTGTAGAAACATCCCAAGGATGATCATTGGAAACAGGATGCATCTGAGCTCAATTTCGAATCTCATAGCAAAGGGTCTGAATACTTATGTAAGTAAGGTATTTCTGTATTTTTATTTTTAATACATTTGCACAAATTTCTAAACCTGTTTTCGCTTTTTCATTATGGGGTATTGTGTGTAGATTGAGGCATTTTTTAAAATTCAATCAATTTTAGAATAAGGCTGTAACGTAACAATGTGGAAAAAGTCAAGAGGTCTGAATACTTTCCGAATGCACAGTACATTCCTAATTTCCTCTTTCTGCAAGTGCTGGATTTTCACCCACAGGCGGCCAATCCATCATTCATTCTGATCTTCTCTCCATCCCGCCGATGTCCACAGATTAACCCATCTTTCCCAGCATTATACCATTTTGCTGTTTCCTTTTGCAATACATCCCTACATTTTACTGTGATTTCATACGAGGGCCTTGAACCTCCCTATGTGTAACATTTCTACCGATATTGCCCTAAAAATAAATACTTTACCCAAGAGTATATTTATATTTCCAATCATTGATTGTGGTTTTTCAGATCCCCTAACAATGCAGTTTGCAGGTCCATCTGCAAACAGCCATTCTTCCTGGCAGGTTTCATTCATAGTCTGATTTACCACTGGGCTTTAATTACCCTAAAGGTTTTCTGGGCCCAGCTTTCAGGTATTGTTGCTAAATCACTCCTGGCAAGACCAGCTATTCAAGCTGTCTTGGCTGCCCTGTTCTTCCTGTTATACCCAGTAGGTCTTACTCTTCATGACCGTATCAATATATATTGTTTTCTTCTCCATTTCCCCTCAGTTCTCATTCAAAAAAGATGAGAAATGCAAGGAATTGTGCACCAAAACCTATGTGAAGGGCAAACCCGAGGATACGAAAATGCTGGACTTCATCAAGAATGGAATGCAGTTGAACTACCAGCACCATTGGTGAGCTAATCATTCTCCTTCTCATTAATAGGTTGAGATAATTGTACGTAATTGTACAGAAACCGTTCCGCTTACCCCCAAGCGTAGTAGGGCCTCTTAGCATGACACTAATCCTATACAACGGGTTAACACTATGTATTTTTGCACAGCTTTTGGTTAGACCGAGATGGATGAACAGGAGACAGATTTGTGTCAACTAAATCACTTCCAGGGTTTTTTTCCAGTGGATTTAGAGTATTTTAATTGGGTTTAACAAAATGTGAGTGTGTTTTCAGGATTGTTGACAACATGCCAGTCACCTGGTGCTATGATGTGGAAGACGGTCAGAAATACTGCAATCCTGGATTCCCCATTGGCTGCCTCGTCACTGAAGATGGCCGGGCTAAAGATGCCTGTGTCATCAATGTGAGCTATACTGTTATCTCACATACATGATGGTTGCCCGATATCAATCTGATAACGCCAGAGTTTGAAGCTATGATAATTCTAGTTCAGGCTGTGCCTTGCTATAGTAATATAATAACGCCATCATATGTTTGGACCGTGACTGAGGCATGCTGTTTTAAGCTGTATTTTGAATAGTTCTAATGATAACCTCTTTTGTACGTGTTGTGTTTAGTATAAGTACGCACTATGGAATCTGGGGTAATTGACTGGCATCGTTATCTCTTTCAGTTGGAGTTCAAAAAGAGGAATACGTTTTACATCTTCAACCACGTGGCCATCAAAATCACCTACCACAATGGGGAGGGGGAGGGGTGGAGGGGAGCTCGTCTGGTGGCTGCCACACTGGAGCCCAAGAGGTAAGAACTTCAGAAAGACCCAGACAATGTAAATCAGGTGGGGAATAAGCAGATTCATTCCATTTTCAATAGCAGCTCTTGAACTTATTGTCTTCGACGCTTCCGTAGGTTTCCATGAATATGCGCTGTTCTATACTCATTGAACAACTGTTTGCCACACATGTTTGTTTCGTTTGATTGTTGATCAGTGTCATTTCCGCATTTCACCAGAGGAGGCCGAAACGCTATTAAAAAAAAAATGTCACTGCTGTATCTGGCATGCATAAATTCACCACACATCATTAGGTAAATGAGTTGGCAGTTTGATTGTTATGGCAGGATTTCCAAATGTCCAAACCTAATTATCCAATCCATTAAACCAGATTTATGAATATGTTTGATTTAATTAACAGTTTTAGCAATCATCTGTACACAAGCAGAGTTTCATATGAAGTACTAAAAGCACTCTCCTTTTATAATACTTTTTTAAAGGGTTTTGTGTTGTAGCTGGGTATAAATACAACAGTGCCGGACCCAAATCAGTGGAATGCCCCCACCCCATCGCCCAATTAGCGATTTATACCAGTCCGAATGGTGGTCCCGACAGCACGCAAAAAAAGGGTCAGGGCAGTGGGGCAGGACTCTTAAATATATGGTATCCAAGATTTGGCAATGCATACTGT
Source organism: Coregonus lavaretus (assembly GCF_964263955.1). NCBI lineage: Eukaryota > Metazoa > Chordata > Actinopteri > Salmoniformes > Salmonidae > Coregonus > Coregonus lavaretus. The sequence continues at coordinate 13,353,711 of NC_140019.1, forward strand.
AGGCCTGTAGTATGGACTGGAATTACGCGCCTCTTTCAAACCATGAAGCTGGGAGAGAACACACGATGATGATGGTTCATTGATTTGTGTAGGACATGGATTTGAATAGGCTAAGTATATTAAGCTTTCTAAAATGGATGAATGGGGCTGTCAACTGAGCCACATTATTAATATTCAAATATAACTTTAATGAGTTTTAATTACATAACGATGGGCTAAATACCAGTCAAGTTTGACAAATATAATGTAGGATATTTAACATGAATGTGTTATGTCTTGATTCTGTTGACATTCTCGTTCAGGTCAAATGGTCACAAGAGCGGAGAGAAAAGCCAGTGCCTGTTGCGTACCGCACATCACCACTTCCTCATATATGCCATTGAAACCAGCATTTCTCTTCTGTTCACTTGGTTTTCAAATAAACTTTCTTTCAGCAGCCAAGGCATACTCCTAGTCGTATTAGCAACCCATGCTAGTAGTTGCATCTTGATCTTCCCTCTTTCAATTTTTGTATGGATATTTATTTCCATCTCTGTCATATGAAACCGTTATCATGTGCAGTGCGCATTAGAATGGGGTTTTCCGCTAGGCCTACTTGCATTTTGGAACATTTGTGCCTATTCAAATCAAATCAAATTGTATTTGCCACATGCGCTGAATACAACAGGTGTAGACATTACAGTGAAATGCTTACTTACAGCCCTTAACCAACAATGCATTAATTTTTTTATAAAAAAGTAAAATAAAACAAAAACAAAAAAGTGTTGAGGGAAAAAAAAGAGCAGAAGTAAAATAAAATAACAGTAGGGAGGCTATATACAGGGGGGTACCGGTGCAGAGTCAATGTGTGGACTGGATGTACAAGGAGATGCCTATTGCTGTGTGTGCATTGCTGCGCTTAGCCTATAATGGGAAGAAATAATAATTTATCAACATTTGAACAAGCTCAACATTTTGATCTGTTCCATCAATCTTGTTGTTTTAAACTTTTGGGATTTACAGTGGTTGTATGAACTTTGGATCTATCGTCCCAGGGTCTGTTTTGAAACTGTCTGACATTTAACAAAACATTTAATTAAATAATTGGAGCCTGGCTAGGCATACTTGTCATAAATGCAACTGCCAAGCATATAAAGGCTATGCAGGCAATGCTGCAGCAAATGTACCTGTCCCTGAGCTGATAAGATCATTCATGCATTATGAACTGCGCTCCATCCATGCTGAGATGCGCTATTTTTCCCCACGTGGGATTAACGCTATTCTTTGGGAACAATGGCGCGCTCTGGTGATTTGCTAGTGTCAAAGTAGGGCAAATTAACGAATATCAGATTCTCCGGGAGAATTCCAACCAACGGCCTCCAACACACACCCGACATGCTCTGAATTTAATTCACATATAAGCGATGGTACTTAACTCTTCCGACTCGCCCAGATATAAATTGACTTTTATGTTTGTTTGATTGACAGTATCAAAAATGCTGATGCTGACAAACCGACATGTGAAGGCTTTCCTATGGAGGTTCCTGTAAAGTTTGACAGTGACGTGAAGATCACATACACCTACTCTGTCACCTTCGAGGTACGTTAGAACAATTAAGCACAAAAATGATTTTGTTTTGCACATATACAGTGAGGGGAAAAAAGTATTTGATCCCCTGCTGATTTTGTACGTTTGCCCACTGACAAAGACGTGATCAGTCTATAATTTTAATGGTAGGTTTATTTGAACAGTGAGAGACAGAATAACAACAAAAAAATCCAGAAAAACGCATGTCAAAAATGTTATGAATTGATTTGCATTTTAATGAGGGAAATACATATTTGACCCCTCTGCAAAACATGACTTAGTACTTGGTGGCAAAACCCTTGTTGGCAATCACAGAGGTCAGAAGTTTCTTGTAGTTGGCCACCAGGTTTGCACACATCTCAGGAGGGATTTTGTCCCACTCCTCTTTGCAGATCTTCTCCAAGTCATTATGGTTTCGAGGCTGACATTTGGCAACTCGAACCTTCAGCTTCCTCCACAGATTTTCTATGGGATTAAGGTCTGGAGACTGGCTAGGCCACTCCAGGACCTTAATGTGCTTCTTCTTGAGCCACTCCTTTGTTGCCTTGGCCGTGTGTTTTGGGTCATTGTCATGCTGGAATACCCATCCACGACCCATTTTCAATGCCCTGGCTGAGGGAAGGAGGTTCTCACCCAAGATTTGATGGTACATGGACCCATCCATCGTCCCTTTGATGCGGTGAAGTTGTCCTGTCCCCTTAGCAGAAGAACACCCCCAAAGCATAATGTTTCCACCTCCCATGTTTGACGGTGGGGATGGTGTTCTTGGGGTCATAGGCAGCATTCCTCCTCCTCCAAACACGGCGAGTTGAGTTGATGCCAAAGAGCTCGATTTTGGTCTCATCTGACCACAACACTTTCACCCAGTTCTCCTCTGAATCATTCAGATGTTCATTGGCAAACTTCAGACGGGCCTGTATATGTGCTTTATTGAGCAGAGGGACCTTGCGGGCGCTGCAGGTTTTCAGTCCTTCACGGCGTAGTGTGTTACCAATTGTTTTCTTGATGACTATGGTCCCAGCTGCCTTGAGATCATTGACAAGATCCTCCCGTGTAGTTCTGGGCTGATTCCTCACCGTTCTCATGATCATTGCAACTCCACGAGGTGAGATCTTGCATGGAGCCCCAGGCCGAGGGAGATTGACAGTTCTTTTGTGTTTCTTCCATTTTGCGAATAATCGCACCAACTGTTGTCACCTTCTCACCAAGCTGCTTGGCGATGGTCTTGTAGCCCATTCCAGCCTTGTGTAGGTCTACAATCTTGTCCCCGACATCCTTGGAGAGCTCTTTGGGCTTGGCCATGGTGGAGAGTTTGGAATCTGATTGATTGATTGCTTCTGTGGACAGATGTCTTTTATACAGGTAACAAACTGAGATTAGGAGCACTCCCTTTAAGAGTGTGCTCCTAATCTCAGCTCGTTACCTGTATAAAAGACACCTGAGAGCCAGAAATCTTTCTGATTGAGAGGGGGTCAAATACTTATTTCCCTCATTAAAATGCAAAATCAATTCATAACATTTTTGACATGCATTTTTCTGGATTTGTTTGTTGTTATTCTGTCTCTCACTGTTCAAATAAACCTACCATTAAAATTATAGACTGATAATTTCTTTGTCAGTGGGCAAACATACAAAATCAGCAGGGGATCAAATACCTTTTTCCCTCACTGTAACTACACCATTTGAATTTGTGTGGTCATCAGCATAGTTCATAGAAGTATTCTCTTTTTACAAATAATCATTTCTTAATTCACAGGAAAACAATGACATCAAGTGGGCCTCCAGATGGGACTACATTTTGGTCTCAATGCCTCACACCAACATCCAGTGGTTCAGGTACGTTTGGTCTCTCAACAGACAGCCCTCATAAGGGATTTACAGCACAGAAGTAGAGAATGTTTAACAGGCCTTCTCTGAGAAGGCCCTTATCCTAATAGGCAGACAAATGTTCTGTAAACACCAGCCTGAGTAGCTTGTAGGAAGTCAAAACAAAATGTAGTGACTTTGTTTGCTGCTACAAAATTAGAGTTTCACAGAATACAATTATCAGTAAGTCCTCTGTCTTTGTACCTCCAGTCTGGCGTCAATCACTATCAACAGATATGAGTTTAAGTCCATAACATACAGCATCAAGTTTAGTGACCATCAACCCACACCTTAAATGTCACAAACAGAACACTGGAACTCATGTGTCTAACAGAAGCTCTACATGTAATAGGAACTTTAGTCATGTAGATTAGAATATGGTGCTCCTCTGCTGCTGTTAGTCATGTTAATGGTGTACGACTTGTGTTCTTTCCAGCATCATGAACTCTCTAGTCATCGTACTCTTCCTGTCTGGCATGGTGGCTATGATAATGCTGAGGACCCTGCACAAGGACATTGCCAGGTATAACCAGGTGGACCAGGTAAAGAAACGCACACCACACTTCTCTTAGCATTTCACTTTAGAATAATTTGAAACCAAGTTAACATACAGAAACACAGAACCAGATTATTCAATTGTATTCTATTGTATTCTATTGTATTCTATTGTACGCAAATGAATCCATCAAGTGTGAATGGGTGAGATGGACATAGCAGAGGATTTGTCTGCCAAAAGTTAATGTGTGTTCTGTTTCCTACCGACCCACAAGCATGAAACCTTTGTAACATTTCACATTCACAGGGAGACTTGATAAAGGTTCCACCACCACAAGGAAAATCCATATCCTATGTAAGCTTATCGAAAGCCATTTGAACACAAACTGGGTATTGGTGTTGTGATTTCTGGGAGCCATCTCTTGAGGCGTCATAAAACGTAAACCTTTAAAATATGGTGTAGTGCAAGCCATCATTTACAGATGCCCAGTCATTTGAGAAAATAAAAAAAAGATTCCAAAAATGTTTGTCTGCTTTTGGGCTAAGCTGAGAGTTCATGTCTACACCATATTTTACAGCCATTGGCTAACGGTGTAACATCATGTGTCTTGATGTGTTTTTTTCAACACTAGCATGTGTTAGACAAGCTGGAAGATAGGCTAATGACTCACTCTTGGTGATTGGCTGATCCGTAACAAAGCAATTTGAATATGCATAACTTTTACCATTATCTTGGTTCTGATTGGTTGTGGTTCACTCTAACCCAATAGGAGGATGCCCAGGAGGAGTCTGGGTGGAAACAGGTGCACGGGGATGTGTTCCGGCCTCCCAGGAAGGGCATGCTGCTTTCTGTGTTCCTCGGCCAGGGAACCCAGATCTTCATCATGACCTTCATCACCCTCTGTAAGTAACTCTTCCTGAGATACTTTAGTAAGCAATGGAAACTCACAATGCAATACATCTTCTTCAGAATAGTTTTTTTTATAGAGTAATAGTTATTACCGTCTCTTATTGACCTTTACTAGAGCAATAGTGGTAGTATTACTGTAGTATTAGTATTCTGTGTAGTGATGGTGACGTCTGTTTGTCTCCTCTAGTCCTGGCCTGCCTGGGGTTCCTGTCTCCAGCTAACCGAGGGGCTCTGATGACCTGTTCTGTGGTGCTGTGGGTTCTGCTGGGGACCCCTGCAGGATACGTGTCATCACGCCTCTACAAGGGTAAGCCCTATGTACACACACATCAACGTACCACACGTGAATTTACTAAATGAGATTGAGTTTTAGAAAGGTACGATATAAATGTTAAAAGCCAGATCAATGACAATTCAGGCCTACAGTGAGCTGGACAGTATGAGATTCCCTCCAACCATTCAGTTAGATATGTATTTCTGTTCTTCCTGAAGAGTCTCTCTATTCTGTATGCCCTGCTTATAGCTTATGATTTTAACCCTTGTTTTCCTGTGTGTCCTCAGCTTTCGGTGGTGAGAAATGGAAGACCAATGTCCTGTTGACAGCACTGTTGTGTCCAGGGTAGGTCAGCTGTTCACGTACTGTAGCATCCAAAGCTGCATTTATTTGACACATTCTCCTTCTTAGCAGGGAGATGTGTACAGAGGCTTCACATCTCTCCTTTCTCTCTCTCGCTCTCCCCCCCAGGATTGTATTTGCAGACTTCTTCCTGATGAACTTGATCCTGTGGGTGGAGGGCTCGTCGGCTGCCATCCCCTTCGGCACGCTGGTGGCCATCTTAGCTCTGTGGTTTGGCATCTCTGTGCCCCTCACCTTCGTCGGCGCCTACTTCGGCTTCAAGAAACCTGTGAGTCTAAAATCAGATCCCCCTCTGTCCATGTAATCTTATTCATTATTTATTTATTTTTTTGTCATTTAGCAGACGCTCTTATCCAGAGCGACTTACAGGAGCAATTAGGGTTAAGTGCCTTGCTCAAGGGCACATCGACAGATTTTCACCTAGTCGGCTCGGGGATTAGAACCAGCGACCTTTCGGTTACTGGCACAACGCTCTTAACCACTAAGCTACTGTTGTGGAAAATAACCACTATACTTTCTTACAAATAAGGTCTTACAGAGTTTTTGTTGCATCAACATATATGACTTTACTAGAGTTTCAACAAAGCCGATGCCAGTCTGCAGAATGACACACCCTCTTACTCTCTCCCTCCATCTTATATAGTCCCCTCTACAGTTTCCCGCTCTTTTATTGCTCCGCCCACTCCCTTTGTCTATGGTGGCGGCTACATTCGACTTTCATTATGCACATAGTACTCCAACCAATCACTCACTCCCCTGTCTTGCACACACACTCATGTTTAGTTTAACCATTACAAGTCCCTAAATCCTTGAAACATACACAAACCCCACACACACAGTGAAATTACCCAATTCAATTCCTTGCCCAGTAACAAAGAAATCTAACTCTATGCTCTTGATTAACCCAGTTCTACCTCATAGTCCATTAAACTCTACAGTTCATTAATAATAATTCACCACACTACCTGCCGCCCCAGTATTATGATCTAAATGACAAAACGGATCCTAGATCAGCACTCCTACTTTAAGATGGATTATGACTACGGGCCCTGATATTTTGTCCACGTTAATACCAAGCCCTTTTTTAATATGGCCTACAACTTTCCATGTCTTGGTGAGTTACCACCCCTCTCTCTTGCTCCATTTTACAGACCATTGAGCAGCCTGTGAGAACCAACCAGATCCCCAGACAGATCCCAGAACAGTCCTTCTTCACCAAGCCTGTCCCCGGCATCGTCATGGGGGGCATCCTGCCCTTCGGCTGCATCTTCATCCAGCTCTTCTTCATCCTCAACAGCATCTGGTAGGGGGGAAAAAAACACTAATACAATTGTGTGTCTGTCATCTGTCTGACCGTCTGTCTGTGTCTTGTCTTTCTCGTTGAAGCAACTCACCTGCTTAGCTGGGAGTCTTGTTTGACTGGTTGATTGATGTAATAAAGTTAGATTTTTTTGGTCTTCTGTTCCAGGTCTCACCAGATGTACTACATGTTTGGTTTCCTCTTCCTGGTCTTCATCATCCTCCTCATCACCTGCTCTGAGGCCACCATCCTGCTGTGCTACTTCCACTTGTGTGCAGAGGTGAGAGGAAACTACTATTCATGGGGCTTTCTCTCAGAATAATGGTCTATTGAAACATATAGGTGTTAAATTACTGAAATGTGGATTGTGGTGTACTACGAAATAACATTACGAAAATTTTCATGGGTAGAGTTTCCTGGGACTTCCCAGTGGGCGAAACGGGTTGAAATAACATCACAATTACTTAATTTCAACCAATTTCGACTGCTGGGTTACTACTTACATAATGAGAATGTATTAAACTATTTACAGTCAGAATCTGTCAGAATGTCTGTAGCCTAACCTAAGCCCTGTTTCCTGTAGGACTATCACTGGTGGTGGCGCTCGTTCCTGACCAGCGGCTTCACGGCGGTCTACCTGTTTGTATACGCCGTCCACTACTTCTTCTCAAAGCTGCAGATCGTAGGGGCCGCCAGCACGATCCTCTACTTCGGCTACACCGCCATCATGGTGCTCATATTCTTCCTCTTCACAGGTGAGTGAACTGGGAACACTGCGTAAGCAAGGTTTTGATTGTGATACAAACACAGGTCTGTGTCACCTCAATGCAAAGACCCGTCCTATTGTTTGTTCATGGACTATGGTTAAGAGGCATTAACCCGCCCATCCTTCAACACTAAGTACTTCGGTGTCAGCGTGCTGCTGCTTGCAGTTTTATGAATGGCGGTGACCGATCCTCTGTAGTAGCTATCTGTGTCCCAGAGGTATTGTGTAGTACATACTACCAGAGGGAAGTAAAAACCAAAAGGCTACAGAATCAGTGTTCACAGAATTCAATAGTAATCGGCGTGTCCTCTGTCCTGGTACCTCCAGTCTGGCATCATTCACTATCAACAGATGAGAATAGTCCATTCAACAGTCAGCTCCAAGTCTAGTGACCATCAACCCGCACCATGAGGGTCACAAGCAGAACACTGAAAAACGTGTATAACAGAGAGGGTCAAATGTATAAATATGCAAAACATTGTGTTGATCACGCTAAACTGAATATGAACTTTATTGATCTGACATTTCTGCATGGGGAATGGGAATTGGTTAGTTTTTGAAGAATCAGAAGGAACAGCTCGGCCCATTCCTGTACACATTTACTAGGATGCAGGAACTCTATCCTGTTCCAGTGACAGCATAGACCTAGGAATGCACTAGTATTGTGCATCTTTTGTTGGCTCAACCCCCCGTACAGGCATCACACTTCTGGTTTTACTGGCTGTACAGCTCAGTGGAGGAAGGGGAGGAACATCCTCAGTGAATTATTAAATAGTGAAACATTAAAGTTATCCTTTTTAGAAAAACTATATAAAATATATTCACATTTCACCAAATAATTGATTAAAACACACTGTTTTGCAATGGTCTACAGTATCCTCAACAGCACTCTGTAGGGTAGCACCATGTTGTAGCCGGAGGACAGCTAGTTTCCGTCCTCCTCTGGATACATTGACTTCAATACAACACCTAGGAGGCTCATGGTTCTCATCCCCTTCCATAGACATACAGTAATTATGACAACTTCCGGAGGACGTCCTCCAACCTATCAGAGCTCTTGCAGCATGAACTGACATGTTGTCCACCCAATCCAAGGATCAGAGAATGAAACTAGTACTGAAAGCATAAGCTACAGCTAGCTAGCTCTGCAGTGCATAAAATGTGGTGATTAGTTGACAGTTTTTTACAAATTCATTTCTTAAATGGAGGCGGTAGCTATATTTGTTTTTTTTCCACTTACTTAGCTAATGAATGCAGCTAGATAGTTTAGCCTACTCAAAAAGGGATGAAATGTTAGCTAGCTGGCTATGGCTATCAAACACTGGAACTCTTCCAAGTCAAGGTAAGCTTTTGGTTTTATTAATTTATTGCCTCCGGGTCCTGTCGGGGTAACTGCTCTAGTAGCTATGTTGACTATGACATTAGCTAATATGGTGACAACGATGTAGGCTGTGTGTAGAGGTTAGCCGTTATGATATGAAGGTTTGGCTTGGAAAGTTTTTTTTAGCTTAGTCACAGACAGCTGATGTGTTGTGCACTGAAGTCCACAAACGAAGGGAAAAGGTGAGAGGAGGAGAGCGCTTAGATGCGAGAAGGAATTATACAACGATCAAAGGGATCATGCTGTTTGTATGTGGCTGCTATGAAAGTGAACTGTGTTTGCGTGTGATCGGGTGTATTCATTCCGCCGATTCTGTTGAAAAACATTTCTTAATCAGAAGCAAACGGAATGAAACGGGGATAAACATACCTGAATTTGTGCAATAGAAACTTGTTTGCAACTGTTGGACAAATGATTTCACCCTAGATCAGCTAGATACTGGCAAGAGTGTGAAAATTGTATTATGTCACTGTCTGTAACCTTGATTACTAAAAAAAATTATCTCTGCCTGTGCACCTACGATGTAAACTTGCATTCATAGGCTAGGTTGTAGCAACCTCATGATGGGTACAGGGAAAATTTGAGTATCATGTAGTAGCCTAAATCTAGCGACGTTACATTGAGCTGGGTGAATGGAATATGAATGACGGTCATCCAATATTCTGTAATAGAAATGAGGCCATGCTCATGAAAAACAATTATTGTCCTCCCTCATCTTAAACGGCACCGACCGCCACTGGTACAGCTACTCTGTGCTAAATGTAAACTTTTTAGACATACTTTTGCTGCAGACGTCTCTGATTTACGGCAACGTCTTAAAGATGTCTTTGTTGATGCTGGAGTGGGTCCTTGAAACAGACTAAAGGCAATTGTTTTGCTTGATCATAATGGTAAAGGAATAGTGTGCAGTTAGCTTGTAGTCTAAATGTGGTCATTTATACTGCAGAGAAACAAACCAGTGTTATGAATCGGTTATATTTAGTGACTTTGCCTCTTCCTGGTTCCTGTGCCAAGTCTGGCACTGAGCAGCTCATTCATATGTTGAGAGAAGGGAGGTGACGTGAGAAGGCTGCCCTCTGTCAGGTCTAGAAAGGCCAAACTGACTGTGTTCTACACAGTAAACTCCTCCCACTCAACTGTATGGGAAAAAAACTGGTCAGAGGAGCTGTGGCGTAACAGCACTCAGCCATGCTCTCTGTCCACCTATCCATGTTCCTGCTCATGCATTATATATGTACACTGATAGTGCTCATCAGACCTGACTCAATACAAGTTAGCCAAGCTCCAGATCAACAGGACCTCCCCTGGTCTCCTCAGTGAGACATTTGACTGGACTTTAGCTATTATCAGCACTGTTAAAACGGAGCACACATCTGTTTAGGTCATCAGCAAACGAATAACAGACGTATTAGGCATTGCTGCTTGTAGTAGTTGATCTATGGGTAACCATCCTAAAGGTATTCATTTTAGAGATGGTGTCTTTCGTCTCCTAGAAAATCAACGTGAAGTAGCGCCCAATTTACCGGTTGCCATGGATTCTATTAGATGCACCAGCATCCCTGACTACGGCTGTTATGGCAACTTCCCCGCGCTGGCACTCAAAATATATAGCTGTGTAACATGAGGAGAGCAATGTGGGCGTTTACTTCGTATCCACAAACACAACAATGCAGTTAGAAATGGACAAAGGGTTGACATGGTAACGGCACTATTTGGCCCCTTCTGGCCTTGGCTTACACACCCACACACATAACATGTGACATAGGACACAATGTAAGGAAAGTCGATACAAAACTACTACTGAAGCCATTAGTTTTTCCATAGTTTGCCTGTGGTTTTATGATGATGTCCTCATAGGAACTTGGTGTCATAAGGCAGAATAAGTAGCCTGTATTGCTGGAGCAGTGTCAGGCCCTATCTTAAGACTGGGATAATCAGTATTGGAAAGGGCTGGCAGAAGATCATCGCTACAGAAAATAAATCCAAGAAAAAGATCTTCATTCTCCCGGCCTCTCAGGGTCTTCATCTGAATAATCCTAATCTGCCCTATTTCTAATTGCCTTTTTGAGAAAATATGTTTCTCATTCCTTTCCTTTCACTTCCTCTCAACTTTGATCAAAACTGAATTTGGGAGTTTCTTGTACGGCTCCCATTGAGCCGTCAGATACAGGCTTTGAGTTTGACGAATTCCTCTTCTCCTGGGATTTTGCCCAATTAACATTTTATCTACTGGGTTCTCTTCAGAGAGGAGCTCAAACAAACTGCGCTATCTCTTGATTTCTTTCTGCCAAACGGAATGGTGGTTGGTGCTTACTGCCTTGGCAGACTTGTGGCTTCATCTGCTTGTTTCCAGCCACCTCTTTCAATAGGAATTTATCAGCCTTTTAAAGGAGGAGAATTTGGTGGTGCTGAGTGGGATAGCGAGCCGGGCGGCTATAAGATGTGACGCCATGGTTATTTTGGGAGTGTATGCTCCTGAAGTGCCACGCCCCTGCGCTCTTTCATTAGTTTTGTGTTTTTATTCATTATTTTCTGGTCCCCTCCTCCCTGTGCTGCACGGGGCCCGCGTCTCACTGCTAAAATCATCCCTGTGTAGATGAAACCGCATCACGTTCAAAAGCCACGCGCGCTAAGTTCTCTTTGCCTTACCCAGGTGTTTCAATAGGCTGATGTGGGTGCTTGCACGATTACAAATTCACACCGTTTTTACAAGTTCAGTGTCCTAAGGTAACCCTTTCTTGCGAGGGCAGTGTGCGAACATGTAGTACGTATGAGTGTCTGTACGAGACGTGTACAATGCGTCTGACTAATAATGTGCAATGTATGTATTATGTTGTGTGTATTTATCCCTGTCCTGTCCTTTCTTCGCAGGTACCATTGGCTTCTTTGCCTGCTTCTGGTTTGTAAATAAAATCTACAGTGTGGTCAAGGTGGACTAAAGGAAGGAGGGCCGGACTCCCTGCTCTCCCAGTGCAGTGCTTTTACAGTGACCGCTATGAGGAAAGGAATCCCTTTGAATGGACTCTGACTTGAAACCATCACATATCTCAGAAAAGACCTGGAGAGGACCTTCCTTTGTTTTCGCTCTGAAACTTGATATGTTGCTGTCATTTGTTTTTGCTTTTTACCGTCTGTCTAAGATTAATTGACGTTTGATTTGACTTGCACCGTGATCCTCAAGGTTAGTTCCAAATATCTAATTTAACGGGGGACTACTTAGGGGTGGGTGGTGAAGGATGAGCCGAAATGCTTTTATTTTCAGTTTCTAATGTAAATCAAATATGTACTTTATTTAGCTTTAATGTTCTCAGAAACCCATAAGTCTATTTGCGCGTTTGTTTTTCACCAACTCTGCTGTAATGAGAATATATAAATATTTGTCACCTATATGGAACTGTCCTTTAAAAAACGCAATCTTTTTTCTTTGTATGTTTTGGTTTGTTGGTTTTATATCTGTTTGGAGAGGTGATTACGGTGGCTATAGAATCCTAACCATTAATGGCATGTATTATAATTTACTGCATAAATAACCATGACCCTGCAATGATGGTATCTGTTTGTTCTCTTATTATTTGTATGGCTGTATTTTGGTTATATGAAAATAATAATAAATAGCAACCGTGGTTATGAAGCACATCTAGTAGATATGGTAGATTAATTTGCTATAACAGTGGAAATGTAAGCCCAAGCTTTTGACTCATCAACATTATTTTTTTTGTTTGGTTTGTAATATCGCACACGGCACAGGAGAAAGCAACTTGGTAGATGACACATGCATTACAGTATTTCTTATTAGGTAACTTACTGTAACTATATGTATAAAACTACTGCTGCTTTTTCTTTTTTAGCAGTGTGGAGTCATCACCTAAGGTGATAATGTTTTTACAAATAATAAATACATTTGATTAATTGGAAAGAGCTACTGCATTTTCAATTTCTGTATACTCTCAGATGGAACTTGGTGACATTGAATATTTTCCACCTTTTAAAGGGGCAATCCAGGATTGGTACATCCATTTTTGCACTTTTAAAAGAATGATATATATATATATATATATATATATATAATATATATATATATAGCCATTGATTCTTGAAGAATACAACCTATAAATGCCCAGCTGTTTACCAAAACAAGTGGCTGGGTGAGGCTTTGTTTTTCAAATCCCGGATTGCCCCTTTAAAGGAAAAGCGTCACTCTTTCTGACATTGCTTTGAAGGAGTTCTGTTCAGCGTTGTTGAAACTCACATTTTATTAATTTTTATAAATGAACTGTACACATATCCTCGCACCATGTTGAAAATGATAACTAAAAAAGCACAATAGAAATCCTCATCTCTAGTTTTTAAATAAGGACTGCATATAAAACATGTTATTTACTTTAGTTTCACTATATGACATTCAACAGGAAACATCACACAGTACTTTTTACAATAGTGTCGATTGTCAACTATCTCTCCAAGTCAACTACCTTTAAACAAAATGGCTGAAAATTGAGATTCTCAGCACTCAAGTCTATTTCACTCATACTTAACACTTCAGGCTCTCAACATGCATATAGATTACACTTGCTGAAGGTCTTCCACTCAGAGCAGAGAAGAACCACTGCTGAAAATATCTACTGTAACTACTATATCAGCACCATGTTCCAGTTTGGTAACCAACAGTTCTGTGATGAGCCTGCTTTAGATTGAACAATTACACTTGAGGTACTATGAAAACCAACTGACATGGTTCCTCAAGACCATGGTCAGAGACTGCTCTCTACATATACTGTACATTCATCATGGCTTTGAGCAATACATTTCCGAATAGATATCTACACATTTGTATGAGTTATGTACATTTTTCTGTATATAACATTTTTGACCAATATTTTTTGAGGTCTCAACATGATTAAAATCGATAGTAATGGCTTTACAGTACATTGCAACCTGTTTCATATCGACTGATACTTGATGCTCTATGCTCTGATAAAGTGCAAAGATAAAGTAACACCAATACTGATATGGTATACTAACACTCTACGCTTTACAGAAGCTGCAAAGTGAGCGAATATGGAGTCAGAGGAGCCCTAACATGACGCATGGCTGCATTCAGGCAAGAGGGGGATTTTGTTAGAGCTCTCAGCCAGCCTCCTTTGAACCTCTGAGATGAGAGGGGCAAACATAAACAGTGTCCCTCTCAGAAGGCTGCCTAGAGCAGTCCATTTGGTAGTGGAGGGAAACACTCAATGAGACACTGCACAGCTCAGTAACAAGAGGTGCTTTGAAAGGGAACCAGACGGTACAGGGGCAGAGAGAGCGGTGTTCACCCGCTCAAGAGGCTTCAAGGACATGCATGGGCACTCCACAGTCCCCATAACACCCTGAGTTTATTGGCAACACTGGCAGGCTGCTTAATCTTACTGTGTAATGGGGCACAGAGATCAATGGGGATAGTAGATGAGATTCTGTTTATGAAAAGCAGAAGGACAGCTGTGCATATGATAGGTAGCTACTGTAGTTGTGATCATTCTGGTACTAAACTAGTGAACCAGATTCATGAATTACATGAATCACTGGTCATTTTGGTCCCCCTCAGCCATCTCTTCCTTGACATCATGTGTTATATTATTCAGTACAGTATACAACATTATTGCACTACAGGCAGGGTGATTAGTAATGGTTTGCACATTCTAATAATGCTCCTCACAGGAGACAAACATAAGCTGTCACCATGAAGAGTTTGTGTTCTGTAGCAACGTTTAGGACAGTCAAATACATTTGTGGCAGGTTCTTTGAAGTTGATATGATAATACTGATCTATTTCGTGGATGTTTGACAGAAATGTATCTGTCAAAATAACGCATCAACCATAACCGAACAATAGGAGAACTAACAATGGCTTTTCAAGGAAAACACTGCAGACCAGGTCGCAATTACTTTCCTGGAACCATTTCTATGACAAATAAGCTATCCTTGGAAAATCTACACATACAAAAATATAACCACCCCGCATCACAACAAACAGGCAGGTTTCCATTGACCCAGGTTTATTCGACAAAAGCGATGTCGTGAAAAAACCCCATTGTGACGTGTAATGTAAACGGCAGATATAGGAGACATTTTCTAAAGATCTACAAAATGTTTATCAATTTCAACAGGGGTGGAGTTTTCTTTTGTCAAAGTTTTTCGGGAAAATTATGATTGCCGAATAATTTTTAAGGTAAGCGTGGCACGTGATGTCAACACGTACTATGAAGCTCCACTCCACATTTCATTCTAAATGCCTACTGCCTGCTAAATCTATTTTTTAACTATAAAAATAGTTTATAGTTTTGCAGGATCCTTGTCCTGACTTTCAATAATGGCTGAATTGCTTCGCGTTTATTTTCTGGTTGACTGGATGCAAGTTTCACCACCCAATTATTTCAAGCTGTAGACAATTTATTAATGCGCAATTTGCCTAAACGGGTGATGGAAACACTTTTAAAATTAAAATAAATAAATATATATATATATATAAACACTTAAACCACTTAATTTTTATTCGACACTAGGTTTTTACGAAAATGTGTTTTATTAGGTGTGACGTCATTACGTCCAGCTGTTTTTATCCACACAAGATTGTTAAATGGAAACACTCCATAGCAGGCAACTGTCAAATCTATTATCTATGCAAACCTTCTAAACGTTAAACGTTGACAAAAAAAAGTTAATGGAAACATAACTATTGTCAGAATGGAAAACCCTGTAGACCAGAAGGCAAATCTGCTCAAGTTTAACCTTGCTGAATAACCATGTCTTCACTGGAGGGGAAAACTGCCAAATGAAAAACAGGTCAACCCATCTCCCAGGCTGTTCCTCTGTAGACTGTTCTACTAGGTGGTGGTGTGGATGGTGAGCTCTCTCTCAGAGCTCAGGCTGGTGGAGGTGGTCTCTTTGCGGCTGTCCCTGGACCTCCTATCCATGGTGGGGGAGGAGGAGGTAGCCTCCGTGGTGGTGCCCTCCTCCCAGGTGCGGAGGGGACAGACGCGGGCAGCCAGGCTGGGCAAATGGGGCTGCGTGGATCGTCCGTCGGTCACGGTGAAGCAGCTGTCCTGTGTGGAGGTGTGGCAGGGAAGGCCCTGCCTGCAGAGCGGACCACACAGTAGGGTCAGGAACTCCTTCCTCACGCTGCGGTGCATGTAGCCGTAGATGTAGGGGTGGAGGCAGCACTGCAAGAAGAAGAGGACCAGGGCTAGGGAGGCCAGCCATGGAGGCACAGCAGCACTGGAGCGAATGGAGACGGTGTTGAGAACACTGTAAGGTCCCATACTCAGGATGTACGAGGCCATGATGACGAACACCACCCGAGCTGCCTTGCAGTGGTAGTGGAAACGTCTGTGCCTGCCCCGGATGGGGTACCCCCCGGCCGAGAAGGAGTCCAAGGGTGGGGGTGGCTGTTGGGGCTGGCGCTGGGGGCTGCCGGGGCAGGGGACCTGGGGGTCCGGAGGCTGGTTAGGCTGGGACTTAGAGTGGGTCTGGATGGGGTGCACCAGGGCATTCTGCCTCCTCGCTGCCCTGAACACCATCCAGTAACAGCCCAGCATGATGAGCACAGGCAGCCAGAAGGAGAACGTGGCAACCAGGGCTGAGTAGGACAGGCTAGAGGACCACACCACAGCACACATGTTATGCCTGCGGTCAAAGTCTATGGCCCCCCAGCCGTAGAGGGGTGGCGTGCTCTGGAGCAGGCTGAGCACCCAGGTGCAGGCGATGAGGTTGGTGCCCAGATGAGGGGTCATACGGGTGGGGTAGGACAGCGGGTGGATGATGGCCAGATAACGGTCCACCGACACCACGATGATGGTGTTGACCCCGGCGAAGGCAAACAGGTGCATGAGCACCACCAGGGCCTGGCAGAGGCGGGCGTCCAGGGGCCACACGCCGGGCACGGTGGCAGCGATGGCGAAGGGCATGACCAGCACAGTCTGGAGCAGGTCAGCCAGGAGGAGGTTGAGCACGAAGCGGTTGGCCACGTGGAGGAGCTGAGGCTTCCTCTGGAACACCAACAACACCACCACGTTACCAAACAGAGACACACACACAATGGCTGAGATCAACACCATCTTCACCACGCTGTTGGCCACCGACGGCCAGTCTGTGGGGCCAGGAGGACCAGAGGAACCAGGGTCCCAGGGCACGGCGCTGGAGTTACTGCCCACACCGGGCGCCTCGGAAGTGGGCATGCTTAGGCTGGCGCGGTGGGGGAGACAGCATGTGTGGCTGTAGCTCCAACAGGCTCCACAGTTTCCACCCGACGTCTCACAGGTCCTTTTTATCTGTCAGTCGATTTTCATCTTGAAGGAGAGGATGACAGAGAAGAGAAAAGCAGAAGCTCAAACGGGGGTTTGCCTGCTTTCAAACATCATCACATGTCACACTCTAATTCTATACTGGACTATACTGTTGAGACGGATTCATTTCACTCTGAATTCATTCATTTAGCTGCAAAACCATTACACACATAGGCTATACAGGTTCTATAGTATACCACTATGGCAATGGTTATTTGTAACAGCTGCATTAGACATGTAAAGAGAGTATCACAATGAATCTGTCTGTGCATTTCATTATCTGTCAACAGAAACCTGTGCCAATTTGAGACCCAATCACCAGACACATTAGGCTACTGTTTCCACAGATCAAAATCCACCATTTCATGAGACACAGTATTATAACATACCCCACTTTAATTGCAAATAAACACATATTTTACATAGGCGAATTGAAATAGAGAAAGAAAAGGATTCAAACAACCCCCTCCGAAATTCCATTGTTCATCCTTGCTCACTGATGTTCCCATACAATCAATTGTAGACATACAATTGATTTTGTATCGTCTGCTCTTCACTGTTGCAAAACAGCAAGAAATGTATCACTGAGAATAAACGTTTTACCTTGAAATGGACATCTTTACTTTGTTCGGTGGCGGGTTCTGTTTAGATGCTGAAGGCTGCGGTGTTTTGGTCGGTGATGATGCTCCGTTCTCCTCAGCACCAGAGCGCTGGTTCCCCCATTGATACCGTTCGATTGTCATTGCTTCACCGCGCTCCCATTTTAGTCAGTCACCGCTGTATAGTCAATGGCAGCTCAAGCCTTATAAGCTTCTTGTCATCACTCACTCAGCGGGGGCATCATATTTTCACAAGCACATAACCTCCACTGCACTTTACCGTCAATGTTCATGACAGATCAAACATAACGGACTAGAAATACTGCGCTTACCCATGGACAGTGGGTTAGCCCTATACACAGTCGATTCGAGCTTGTCATAAAACAACGACACCTGCGCTGTGAGACTGATAGCTGCTCATGGGTAATCAGCTACATTAGCCCCTTTTGTCTTTGTGCAAAATGTAAAGGATTTTTGGTCCCCTCCCCCCTTTTTGGTCCCCCCCTCACAGTCTGCATTCCAATTCATCCCAAAGGTGTTCGATGGGGTTGAGGTCAGGGCTCTGTGCAGGCCAGTCAAGTTCTGCCACACCGATCTCGACAAACCATTTCTGTATGGACCTCGCTTTGTGCACGGGGGCATTGTCATGCTGAAACAGGAAAGGGTCTTCCACAAACTGTTGCCACAAAATTGGAAGCACAGAATCGTCTAGAATGTCATTTATTGTAAAGGGCCTAGCCCGAATCATGAAAACCAGCCCCAGACCATTATTCCTCCTCCACCAAACTTTACAGTTGACACTATGCATTGGGGCAAGTAGCGATCTCCTGGCATCCGCCAACGTCGGACTGCCAGATGATGAAGCGTGATTCATTACTCCAGAGAACGTGTTTCCACTGCTCCAGAGTCCAATGGCGGAAAGCTTTACATCACTTCAGCCGACACTTGGCATTGCGCATGGTGATCTTAGGCTTGTGTGCGGCTGCTCGGCCATGGAAACCAATTTCATGAAGCTCCCGACGAACAGTTATTGTGCTGGCGTTGCTTCCAGAGGCAGTTTGGAACTGGTAGTGAGTGTTGCAACCGAGTACAGTCTATTTTTACACTCTACGCGCTTCAGCACTTGGCGGTCCCGTTCTGTGAGCTTGTGTGGCCTATCACTTCACGGCTCAGCCGTTGTTGCTCCTAGATGTTTCCACTTCACAATAACAGCACTTACAGTTGACTGGGGCAGCTCTAGCAGGGCAGAAATTTGACGAACTGACTTGTTGGAAAGGTGGCATCCTATGACAGTGCCACGTTAAGATTCACTGAGCTCTTCAGTAAGGCCATTCTACTGCCAATGTTTGTCTATAGAGATTGCATGGCTACGTGCTCGATTTGATACACCTGTCAGCAACGGGTGTGGCTGAAATAGCCGAATCCACTAATTTGAAGGAGTGTCCACATACTTTTGTATATATAGTGTATTATCAAATGGGCTTTTCCATTGTTGTGCATTATCAATTCAAATTGTATTTGTCACATGTGTCATATACAACAAACAGGTGTAGACGTTACTGTGAAATGCTTACTTAGGAGCCATTTCCCAACAATATAGAGTTAAAAAGTAAATTGAAAAATGTAACTCTAAATGTATATTGCATGTGACCAAACTAGACCAAAGTAATTTACTAGAATAGAAGCCTACACCTCTCTGAAATATCCACAGGTGCATCTTGCATAGATGGTAGGTGCACACTTGCATCCATGTTGAATCATTTGAGTCATTGACAAATGATTTCATAGTAAAATCCTAAACCTATATATAGCTACATAACAGTGTTGCATGTGTAGGCCTTCTATCACAGTTTGTTTTATTGGATCTTCAATAATCTTAACGGTGTTCGAATAATCCATTCAGACAGTTGATTAAGTGGGGATCTTAATGTTTGGGACGTAAACAACATAGCGTGTCAGGCTAGGAGGGGGCAGGGCACAGCAGGACACAACCTGCAGTGAGTGACCTAGGTCATTTGTTCTCAACTGGCTTACCTGGTTAAATAAAGGTGAAGAAAAAAAAAAAAAACATTTATAAGGCCAAGAGCTTTTCCTGATCCTGACCACATGATCTGTGATCTTAGTCTGACAAGTAAGAACTCTGGGTGCTCTATAAGCCAGGCTATAATAGGGTCTGGATTTGTTTCTTGGTCAGGTCAAGTGATCAGGAAATATGTAATACCATGTATGGAATAATTCAAAATTAATATAAATAGACCAATCGTCTTGCAGAAATAGGTTTGTTTTGACTTGAAACAATCCTAGATTGAATGTGTTAAATACATCATCCGGAAGTCTTTGCCGTTGAAAGCATTGAGAAACAAAAGCAGCTAGGATACTCTGCCCAATCCAATTAAACTGTAGCCTCCGCAGCCTCGTCCTAATCATAATCTGTATCGAAGCCTCTTGTTACCAGTCTGCAGAATCTAAGGCATCAAAAAGTCCTTTGAAGTGCTGAGTAAGCACTCCCTGTTAGATTTGACTGCATATTAAATGCTTGGTGGCTCTAGGAAGACGTTCCTCTTTTTCCTCCTTATTGCACCATGGCCCCTGCAGTGGCCTGTGGGATTACACTCTGGTCCTGTGACTCTGTCAGGGACACCCTCAGGGGCCACACACACACTGGGCAGGAAGGGCCCCATTGTCCCTGGAGCCCCCCAGCCAATACTACTCAGGTGTGGGGCCCCTAAGACTCCGTCTGTCTCTCTTTCTCTCTCATACACAGAATGTTAACTAGTGCTCATTATAACCTTTGGCAGAGATGAGACGGATCAAAAGAGAAAGTCACAGTGTTGAAAAATAACCACAGCGAGGAGAGAGAGAGAGAGAGGAGATGAAACATTTTTAGTCCCCAGACTGTTGATTGGAAGAACTAAAGTTCCCATTGATCAGCCATGGAAATGGATTCCTTGATGAGTTCGAAATAAGTTGTGATGTGAACCGGTCTGATGAGGTAGAGCTATATTTGGGAGAGGCATTGCACTCTGGGTTGGGCACTCATGATACTTCAGAACAGGCTCAGCTACTACTGCCTTTGGAGGTGTAAAGTACTTATAGGTGAATGAAAAAAAAGGAACTTCTATGTGTGGAGTGACTCAAGGTCTGTGTTTGCTCTCTGAAGGGCTCTTTCCCAACACCCAGGTAGCACACCAACGTCACAGAGCCCTGTTCTTTTGTCAGATGAAGATTGAGTCATCAAAGTTTCTGTGAAGTAGTGGCTTGTCAAACATTACAACGTGAGTGGGTAGTATGTGTGGAAATCTCTTATTACAGTTGGAAATAAGGAACGGATTTTGAATGCACCATTTTTTTAGTGAGATTATTGGTTTTCAACCCTCATAACAGAGTGGTTTAATACATTTACATTTACATTTAAGTCATTTAGCAAACACTCTTATCCAGAACGATTTACAATATCCAATACCGCCCTCTAGTGCACTAGCGCTCTAGTGCTGAAATTAAGATTTTTAATCAGATTTCTTTAGGGGGGTTGGAAGGGCCTGACTGATTCATAGTTATAGTAATTATTGTACCATACATCACTACATTCATCTTAATTCAATGGATTAATGCAAATAATTAGAAAAATCTAAAGATTTCATATAACCATGAATATTAACTGTGGCAATGTTAACCAACACCTTAGCCCACATCATTCTGTTTCTAAACCATTGATATCCAAATCCTCATGATTAGCATTCCCTTCACATTGCCCATCCACATGCTTAATACATTAAACTACATGACATGATTCAACAATTCCCTCAAATATACTGCTGCGCTGCATAATCATAAATGTATTAGGCATATTAAGTATTATTTATCCTAGCTTAGAGAGCTCTTTGATGTAGATGCATAAAACATATATGTAAAGTTACATTTTACATTGACAATTTATTAGGGCAGCTAGAAATATAATTGCTGAAAGGCAATTCAGACTCACTGCTCTTGTAACTGAGCCAAACTAAAAATGAAAAAGTATGAAAAAGTTAAATGGATGAACTTACTGAGTTAAAACACTCTGGTAGCAGCTGAGTGAAATGTATTTAGAGACTACCAAGTCCCTTCCCATACATTTTAAGTAAGCTAAAGTGCAAATGTACTTTATTCTTCTTGGAAAATTCCATAACTTCTGTTCATTAGGGGTCAGGGAATGTTCACTCACACAAACACACTTTAATAGGAATTTCCAGGTGAACAAAAAGGAGAGCAGTCGTTGGTAAAGTCAATCGAACATCCATCCGGTTTATTACGAGTCTAGCTGGCCCTTTCTGAGCAGGCCCTTATATCCTAATCAGACAGCACCAACTGTTCTGTAAACACCAGCCTATTGGAGACAGGCCCTTTATATCCTAATCAGAAAGTACCAACGGTTCTGTAAACACCAGCCCGAGAGGCTCGTAGGAAATCAAAACAAAAAGGCCGTGACTTTGTCAGCGGCTACAGAATCACACAGTGTTCACAGGATGTCATCAATACCATACAACAGTGAATAATCAGTGTGTTCTCAGTCCTTGTATCTCCGGTCTCGCCTCAATCGCTATCAACAGATTTGAGAATAATCAATAACATTACACTTTAATCTAGTGACCAACAACCCGCACCTTGAGTGTCACAAACAGGACACTGGAAATTGTGTTTTACAGAAACTCCAAATATGCTAAATATTGTGTTGATCACTCTAAACTAAATATGAACTTTACAAATTACTCCATTACACACACACACTCCATTACACACACACACACACACACACACACACACACACACACACACACACACACACACAAACAATCACGGACTACAATAGGAAAACCAGCCAAGTCGCGGACACCAACGTCTTGCTGCCAGACAAGCTAAACAAGTTCTTTGCACGCTTTGAGGATAACACAGTGCCACCGACGCGGCCAGCTACCAAGGACTGTGGGCTATCCTTCTCTGTGGCCAACATGAGTAAGACATTTACAGTTTTTTACGATTGCTTACACACTAAAATAATAAACTTTTCCCACAATTAGCAAAACCTTACACTCAAGGAGCAAAACACAAGGCTAGATTTGCACAACTATAAGCACATTGTCAGCTTCACACTATTTGCAAAACATTACACACAGCGATTTGCAAAAACACTAAACACACTTGTATACATCAGCCACAGAAGTATATCATGATGTCACTTCCTTGCAATTCCAAAGCACTGACTGTCAAATTACCACACCTATGAGCCAATTTGTTAAACACAGCCATCAGGTGCACAAACACATGATTGCTAAATTGTAGACACACCAATCAGGTTTAAGCACTATAAAAATGCAGCAGGTAGGTTCACCTGCCTTCAACCAAAATGGAAGGAGTCAGAAGAAGAGTGAGGGTGAGAGGAGGAGTACACAGAGGAGGCGGAGAAGGAGGTAGAGGAAGAGGCAGAGGCAGAGGCCGAGCCAGAGGTCGAGGAAGACCTGAAGCAGGAGGAGAACGTGCACAAAGAAGAAGAGGACCAAACTTATCAAATGACATTCGTGCAAAACTAGTGGACCATGTTGTGAACCACGGATTGACGCTGAGGGAGGCTGGACTGAGAGTTCAGCCAAATCTTAGCAGATATAGAGTGGCATCTGTCATAAGGACTTTTCGACAGGAAAACAGGTAAAAGAAGATCTGTCTACAGTTACAGTAATCAGCCGCTTATTGTATGCACCATATCAGCACTTGTGTGACATTGTACAGTAAGTTACATGTATTATTCTCTACATAGGATTGAGGGTCGGGAACGACAAGGAGGAAGGGGGCCCATATTCACGCAAGAACAAGAGAGAGATAATAAACATGGTTTTGGCCAATAATGCTATCAGGCTCAGAGACCTACAAGCCAACATTATCAGTAACCATGCCATTTTCAATAATGTCCATCAGGTCTCTCAGTCAACACTGGCACGCATCCTGAAAAGACATCAGGTTCAAATGAAACAACTTTATCGAGTGCCTTTTTGAGCGGAATTCAGAGAGGGTCAAACTGCTGCGGCATGAGTATGTGGAGGTTTGTATTGTTCACTTTAGCACTGTGATGTTGCATACTGCACACATTACTTTTTTACATTGACTGTATACTAGACCTATCCTGAACTACACAATCTTGTCTTTCACTGTATTTCAGAGTTTTGGAGACGGATGCTGAGGAAATCCTGCATTAATTCATATATATTGATGAGGCAGGGTTCAACCTCACAAAAGCAAGGAGAGGCAGAAATATCATTGGCCACAGGGCTATAATCAATGTCCCAGGGCAACGTGGGGGTAACATCACCCTTTGCGCTGCCATTTCACAGCATGGGGTTCTCCTCCGTCATGCCAAAATGGGCCCTTACAACCCACCTCACATTCTCGCATTTTTGGACCGATTGCACCACATCGTCACAGCAGGTAATGAAATGCACCAGATGCAATACACTCATCTGGGACAATGTGTCATTCCACTACTCTGCTTTGGTCCAGAACTGGTTTCAACACCATCCACAGTTGACAGTACTATACCTTCCACCATACTCTCCGCTTCTAAACCCTATCGAAGAGTTTTTCTCTGTGTGGCGGTGGAAGGTTTACGATCTCCAGCCCCAGGCTCAGGTACCCCTCATTCAGGCCATGGAGGACGCCTGTGACCAAGTCGACGCCACAGCTGTGCAAGGATGGATTCGACATTCAAGGCGGTTCTTCCCGCGTTGTCTTGCTAATGAGGATATTGCTTGTGATGTTGATGAAATTCTCTGGCCAGATCCAGCTAGGCGACGAGATAATGTATAGTATGTTTACTGTAGTATTTTCTGTACAATAGTCCGTTTTTTTCAGATTATTTTTTATGTTTGTTGTTGTTGTTATTTACTGGAATTGTAGCCTGTACTGGATACAGTATTTTACGTTTGTCTGTTTGCTGAGCTAACAGTGTTATGCACACTACTATAGTAGCATGAAAACTGGGACATGTTTTGTTGTGATTCTCCATGTTGACATGTTGACTGATTTGGGTATATGGAGAGAAATAAATGATATTTTCCTCAGTCTGCAGCATTGGTCTTGTGTTGTGTTTGTAGAGTTGCACTTTCTCTGTGTACTTCATTTACAGTACTCTAATCACTGAGAATTAGACTTGCTAAAAGTGTTTTAGGTTAGCAACAGCAGTGTGTAACTGGTTCAAAAAGATTGAAGTCATATGAAATGTGTGTGTTTCGTATGGTAACAAAATATTGTTTTTATGAAGTCGTGTATAGTTTTGACAAAAGTGTTCCATTTTGCAAATGATCTGAAGTGTTGTGCTACTTTGGTGTAGGGTTGTGCTAATTGTGTGTAGTGTTTTGACAAACCGGGCCCTGTTTTCAAAATTGTGCTTAAACAATTGAAAAAAACTGTAAACGTGTTAACCCTCGCAAGGCTGCCGGCCCAGACGGCATTCCTAGCCGCATCCTCAGAGCATGCTCAGACCAGCTGGCTGGTGTGTTTACGGACATATTCAATCTCTCCCTATCCCAGTCTGCTGTCCCCACATAGTTTAAGATGGCCACCATTGTTCCTGTACCCAAGAATGCAAAGGTAACTGAACTAAATGACTATTGCCCCGTAGCACTCACTTCTGTCGTCATGAAGTGCTTTGAGAGACTAGTCAAGGATCATTTCACCTCCACCTTACCTGTCACCCTAGACCCACTTCAATTTGCATACCGCCCCAATAGGGCCACAGAAGATGCAATCGCCATCACACTGCACACTGCCCTATCCCATCTGGACAAGAGGAATATCTATGTAAGAATGCTGTTCATTGACTATAGCTCAGTATTCAACACCATAGTACCCTCCAAGCTCATCATCAAGCTTGAGGCCCTGGGTCTCAACCCCGCCCTGTGCAATTGGGTCCTGGACTTCCTGACGGGCCGCCCCCAGGTGGTGAAGGTAGGAAACAACATCTCCACAACATCTCCACTTCGCTGATCCTCAACACGGGCCCCACAAGGGTGTGTGCTCAGCCCCCTCCTGTACTCCCTGTTCATCCATGACTGTGTGGCCAAGCACGCCTCCAACTCAATCATCAAGTTTGCAGACGACACAACAGTAGTAGGCTTGATTACCAACAACAATGAGGCAGCCTACAGGGAGGAGGTGAGGGCTCTCGGAGTGTGGTTTCAGGAAAATAACCTCTCACTCAACGTCAAATAAACAAAGGAGATGATCGTGGACTTCAGGAAACAGCTGAGGGAGTACCCCCCCAATCCACATCGACGGGACAGCAGTGGAGAAGGTGGAAAGTTTTAAGTTCCTCGGCGTACATATCATTGACAAACTGAAATGGTCCACCCTGAAGAACAGCGTCTCTTCAACCTCAGGAGGCTGAAGAAATTTGGCCTGTCACCTAAAACCCTCACAAACTTTTACAGCTGCACAATTGAGAGCATCCTGTCGGGCTGTATCACCGCCTGGTACTGCAACTGCACCACCCACAACTGCAGGGCTCTCCAGAGGGTGGTGCGGTCTGCACAACACATCACCGGGGCAAACTACCTGCCCTCCAGGACACCTACAGCACCCGATGTCACAGGAAGGCCAAAAAGATCATCAAGGACAACTACCACCTGAGCCACTGCCTGTTCACCCCGCTATCATCCAGAAGGCGAGGTCAGTACAGGTGCATCAAAGCTGGGACGAAGAGACTGAAAAACAGCTTATATCTCAAGGCCATCAGACTGCTAAGCAGCCATCACTAGCACAGAGAGGCTGCTGCCTACATACAGACTTGAAAATCACTGGCCACTTTAATAAATGGAACACTAGTCACTTTAATAATGCCACTTCAATCATGTTTACATATCTTGCATTACCCATCTCATATGTATATACTGTATTCTATACTATCTTAATAATGTTTACATTTCTTGCATTACCCATCTCATATGTATATACTGTATTCTATACTAACTATTGCATCTTAGCCTATGCCACTCTGATAATGACATTCTCATCCATATATTTATATATTCTTATTCCATTCCTTTACCTAGATTTGTGTGTATTAGGTTTGTGTTGTGGAACTGTTAGATATTACTTGCTAGATATTGCTGCACTGTCGGAACTAGAAGCACAAGCATTTCGCTACACTCGCAATAACATCTGCTAACCACGTGTACGTGACCAATACATTTGATTTGATTTGATTTGACACACACACACACACACACACATCCAACATGTCCCGTATTACTGTGGTTGTGAGGGGCAGTGGCTAAAGAGAGCTGTATCTATAAACAAACAGATAAACAGGAGATTCACAGAACGAGCGTCACACCACTGCCCCTGAAAAGGACCCATTCACTTCTTCTGCTCACCACAATTGAGTTTGTCTCCAGAGCCCAAACAGTTTAGAAGTAATTACTTGTGTTTTCCCCAGAAGGTGATTACTTCGCCACACTTGGCAGCCATTGTCACCGGCCATGCTTCACATTCACGCAAGTGGGCCCGGCCCACAAAGGAGAGAAGTGCCCGATTGATGACAGCCCTCAGTGGCCAAGGGAGAATTTAAAAGTCCTTGTATGGGGCTCTTTCAGGAGATTAACTTGCTATAAGGGCTACCTGTCATGGACACATTCGCTGTATTCATGGAGCAAGCACAAATAGTTTTTTAGCGGGGCCACAGCTGCATGAAAGTGAATGGGATAATGGTCACAAAAGACAACAAACCTCAAGTGTAGAAAAATAAAGTGTCCTCTCAGATGGGAGGCCTCCATTCACGAACAGACGATTCCTCCCATTGACCATTGAGGATCTGCCCGCTCCGCCACCAAAGGCCCCAAGCTAATTAATTTTAGACAAGCAGTGTTGTGGGGAAGGGCTCTTTAATTAAATCGTTCTATCTGACAGAGTTCCCCTGGAAATGGACGTCACAGACAAACACACTAGTATAACGAGGAGGCTCCTGGCTAGGCCCCTGGCCCCCTGCCTTGAGTAAGAAACACACAAGAAACACACACAGAGACTTTGCAAGAACACGGATATATACTGCTGTCTGTGTGAGTCTTTCATAATACCAACACACACAAAAAGCCCACTGATGACACACGTTACACTTTATGCTTCCTGACTTCAGGAAGTCTCTTAGAGCAGCAACAACTTGATGATAGAGGAAAAAAGTCCGGTTCTCTGCAGCTATAAACCCATGGTAGAGCTTTAAACTGCCTGAGCTAACAAGATGGATCGGGGACTGTGGCCACATGGGTCAGATTCAGGCTCCTGCATTTTCAGATTCTTTGTATGCATGAGCAAGAGAAAGAAAGAGAGGGAGAGAGAAGGAAAGAGAGAGGAGAGAGGAAGGAAAAAAGGAGAAGCGTGAAACAGAGAAATATAGAGGAAAGAGAGAGAAACTATCCATGTGTGCCTGCATGCATTGCGTAAATGTGAAATTGCTCATGCAATTATTTCAGGGTTATAGATGAGAAAGGGGGGATTGATCTTCTTATATAAAACAGACATGGACTACCACATACAGAGAGGCCGAGGGAGGGCCAGACTTCTTTGCTCGTGCTCACGCAGTGGAAAGGCACTGACAGGTGTGCCTTTGTATGTTCATGTGTGTTCATGCGGCGTGTATGTGAGAGAGAGAGAGCGGTGTGTGTGTGTGTGTAAGCGTGGGCATGGACGGATGTGTGTCCCCAGTTAAGCTTCTCTAAGTTGTGTGTTTAATGCCTCTCCCTGGCTACCTCCTCATACCCCTCACCATGTTTTGGAAATGAGGGGCCATCTTCTCACACTCTGTTGGCCTGCAGTTCAGCTCATAGGGACATAGGGATGCAGTGGGCAGAGTAGACAGACAGACACTGGTCCAATGCTAGTAGATGGAAAGAAAGGCCTTGGTGCATGAATAGCCATAACTTTTCCAAATGGTCCACTGGCAGTTCATCTAAGACCCATGGAAGTCTTGAAATGCAGAACCTCAAAACCAAGCGGATATTTTGGAGACCTGGTAAGAATACTTTTAAAAACAATCAGTATAAACTCGGGATTTAAATATAACATTACTGTACTTACAAATATATTTATTTTGATTTGTTTTATTTAATTAATCGACTTAAGCTATATTGCTTAAGTGTATAAGTCATATATATTAGTAATGTTATGATAGTGCCAGGCTCACCACATAGCACCACTGGGGTGTACAGAGACATCATGTGTCCGGTCGTCCCAGTCTGACAGTAATAATGCATCACTGTCGGGGTGAGTGGCGCTTCCAGGTCAAAGGTCACCGGCTCCTCATGTTAACTGCCTTAGTGTAGCAAGCCTCTTTACACCAGGGATTAGTCCAGCGGGTGCATCTGTGTCTCTCTTGCTGTTGCATTGTAGTGCATACGGCTTGTAGTTTTTCACATCTTAGATTTGGTGAAATGTCTATGCAGTAGGAAAAAGGGAGGACCATGTATTTTATCCGACTACACTGCTATGTGTACGAACTGGTAGAAACGGGTGTACTGTAGTATTTGGCCACTAGATGTCAGAGTTTGCCTTGTTAATGGGGCTCTGCTCCCCGGCGCTGCTCGGGGTAAGCTTGCAGAGTAGTGCACGTAGTGTAACAGCTTCCCCAGGAAGCTAGGGTGACATTTGCCTCACTTAATGACACAAGCTAATTAATCATTAGCGATCCCAGAGGTATTCCTGTTAGAGAGGCTTTGTCGTGCCTGGCCCTGGCAGGGGGTCCCCAGCCCCAACATGTTGTATGCATATGTTTAACCGCCGCAGCCCACGCTAAAACGTCTTAATATTCTCCCGTTTAGATGTTTAGACTGGATTGCAGTTTGCTGTTTTTCCCTATTACTTCCTCTTGAAACAAGTACAGGGGTAAAAGCACTTTTAAGATATGTGTAACGGTGTTCCTTAATCTTGTGCATGTAACCTTATGGAGGGCCGTGGAGTTGCTGTCATTGTGTAGGGCTAGGGCCCAGCTCTCTGTGTATCTAGAGAAGGGCCAGAGAGAGAGCGAAGAGAGACATTATTAATGGTTGATTGGGCGGACAAGGGGAAGGAGGTTTTGGATTTGCTGCATCAATGGTTTTAACCCCATCGCTTTGTCTTTATCAAGCAAGATAAACACATTCGCAGACAGATCAATTCAGGCCAAGAGTAGCAGAATCCAATCTACCTTGCATTCATTGCTGTTGTGTTGTGCTTTGTTGTTGTGCTTGATGCAGTAGCACCTGAGTATATATCCTCTCAAAGTTTTGAAATGCAAGATAGACTTATGGTCAAAACTCATGGATGAAAGTGTGGATAACTTTTGTTTATTTTTGATCTCAAAACAAACAGGAGGTTTATCCTATCGTTGCTTGTCTTCCTGTTCTGTAAAGCTGAGCGATGAGGGGGATAGGATGTACTGTTTTTGACTGTGTATGTATATGTATATGTATATGAACTGTAGTAGCAGGGTCAATGGGTTATGGCTAATTGTCTCTCATGGGGTAAACTCCTCTCTCACTCATATTTGAATTGCACCAAAATGTGAGAACGGCTTTTTATGAAATACTGAAGAAGTGGAAGCTACCCCCCCCCCCCCACCACTGTGTCCCTGGCTGGGTCTGGGAGAGAACCAGCCTGGCTATTATGTACCGGGGGCTCCAAGTGACCCACCCTGATGCTCCCTCCACCCCCTGCACCCCGGGCTGCCTACCAGAGAGGGGCATGGGGTCGCATGGGAGCATCGGGGGCACTTGGAGATGAGGGTTTGAGCAGGGTTGGCTGGTAGGGGGGCTGAGTTCGTTTTGGGGATGAGGGGTGAGTGAGATGCGTTACCCTTGGGATAGGATGCCCCCTGACCCCTGAGACCTGCTAGACCTGCTAGCCAACCCTAGTGCTTTGTACTGTGACCTCAGTGGATCAGGGCTGGGTGTGTTTGGTGATATATATATATATACAGCTCTAAAGCTGGGCAGAAATATTCATCAGAAATATTCATCTGGACATGTGCTGTAGCAGTGGGGCTACGAGCTACGAACCCACCCACTGAGTTTGACACTGCTCTGACCTACCAGTTTCTACTGGACTCTGTGTTCCTCTCTACACAATCGCCAACTTGGATAATGGAAGCTCAAAATGTACACTGTACATATCGTACTTGATACTTCTAGTGTAATTTCGTCCTCATTCTTAGCCGCCTTTATTAACGGGTGGCCGATGCTATTATGAAACATGATGTGGGCGTTCTCTTCTGTCACCTTCCACCGCAGCAGTGACGGCCCACTGTGCCTCTGTGTAGCAGCTCGGCTCTACTCCTCCATTTTGTTTCTGCGCAGGTCAGTGCGGCAGGTTGTGGCTCCTCCATTGAAAGTGACGTTAGTAGGGTGATACAGAGGGATGAATTATTCTGTTTCATAGGGCCACTGTACAGCTCATTGATATGCAGAGGGCCTGGCACAGCTTTACTGCCCTGGGCCCTGCCAGGTGCCATTTAATATCACTTGGATATACACAAGATCCTTAATTTCTAATCTAATCAGGGGGATGATTTCATTCCGCAATACAGAGCCATTGTAATTTCACCAGCCTATAGAGGAGGAAGATACTGCCGAGTTCTTTCCCATGGCTGAGTAGGAGTTGAAAACCTGAGATGGGATCTGAGGTACTAAGGGCATCATCCCCTAAGGGTAGGCCCTGGCCCTTTCTACATAATCCCCACCTACTAGGCTACAAGCTGCCAAACTCTTCCCGAGAAGCACCATCACAATAGAACGCCACGCATTTTAACATAATTATTTCGCCATAGCATTAGAGATAAGGGTCAAAAAGACAGTATCCTGTTGAGATTTGGCTCTTGACCCATCGAGTGTGTGGAATGGACACCTTCTGAGTGTGAGTTACCATGGCTCCTGTGGAGAGACAATAGGTGAATAGATTAGGACCGTAGCGTTCTAAGTCAGGTTGGGTGAAGAAGACGAAGTCGCCGCCATTTTTGTTTGTACACAAAGTGCTCATCATCTCTGTCTTTTCGGAGACAGATAGGGGCGTGTCTGTCCTGTGGGAACCCCATCTGCAGGCCCATGGTGGTGACAGTGGCACCTCCCCTTCCTCCACACTCATCAGTTTTCACCCCCAATTACAAACAAATTGAAAGACTACCACAAAGGCACAGCGGGCGCAAACCTACCTGCCCCCCTACGCCAATTGTTTGCGCCCAGGCACATATTTAAAGATGCACGCTTCCAAACCCTTATATCTCCGCAGGAGGCCACAGGAAACGGATGAAGATGCAGGCAGGTTGATCAGGACATAGTGCGGCCTACATGTCGCAACGTTGCACCGCCAACTGCTGCCATTATCTACAATGAATCGACATCATTTTCTGTAGAAAGCACAATTTGGACTTGAAAGAGGCTGCCATGGAAGCCGATCGCTCAGATAGGAGAGGGAGGGGAATCACTTGTCGCCTGGCGGAGCTTCCACCCCTCCTGTCGTGACGGAGACAGCCATTCCCACCGAGCATCTATCAAGCTGCATGAAATTGCCTTTTTGCGTCAGCAAGTGGTGGATTTGTAACAAGGCCTTAAGGATAGCTTATTTACTCACTTGTTTATGGTGAATCAAAGTGAGCCAAATTTTTATCATTTTTTTCTTCTCTCTCGGCGTCGAAGCCTCTTAGCCGCGGCCCTTTCATGGTGTCAGGGGCGGGGCCAAGGCGTTGCATGTGATTCCCTATCTCCAGGAACCCCGCAATTACATCTGGCACAACTCTGCATGAAGTAGCGCTTTATAGTCCTTTGTGTATCTCAGCTTTGAAGCGTCGGGTCCCTCGATAAGTTGCCTTTTTGTCCCCCCCCTCCATCGTCCTACACCCCGCACCCATCCCCCTAACCAACCCCCGCTAGAGACAGAAGACAGAATGCGATGTGTCGTCTCCCTCCCCAACACAAAGCCCCAGTGCATTGGACACACCTTGGATGGCACAAAGGATGAAAAGAGCGGCGAGGTTTGGACACGCAGGACCACGCTGCCAGGCCCGATAAAGACGCTTCAAAAGTCGAGCTGTGAGCAGCGGCCCTCCTCTGCCGCTCCTTCTCTTTCTTCCCAGGGTCCCGGAGTGACAGAAAAAGAAAGAAAAGAGAAAAATATTATATTTGAGTTTTCCGCTTATTGTATTTGTGACAGTGCGTTCGAGGTCTGTGCATATAAATAGCAATGTGTTGCTGAGGAGAACTAGGCAGACAGAGAGTAGGGTAAATGTGTACATAAGCGTATAGATGAGTGTGTGTACGCTTGTTTTTGAGGAAGAGTAAAGGATTATCCAAAAACATCCCCAGCTTTGAGGCTGGCGACCTATTAATGAAGTCTGGAACCCCATCAACAATCCCCCTCTCTCATCTCTCTTCTCACAGTGACAGACTACCCACAGCTCGACAGTATCCCTCCAAAACGCCCTCCATTTTGTATTCCACCTCACCATTACTGAAAAAACAGGCTTCTGGCAAACAGCTGTGGCAAATCTTTGGCCAATTTGGTCATATTTTCACATGCAAATGTGTTTTGTGGCAAACTGTTGCTGCAAATTTGCAGCGACTTGTGAACTTCTGGCAAACAATTCTGGGAAACTTGTGGCGAACATTCTACTTTTTGCTGTAAATTTGCTGCAAACTCATTATGAATATGCAAATTATATGATGTTTTTGGTTACTTTGGGTATTAACAACATTGAAATGTCGTATCTACATAAACCAAATCACATATAACTTTACATGAACTTGCTTCTCACAAAGAAAACTAAACTAAACATACTAAATGTACTAAATATACTAAACAACATGTATTCAATGTCTTAACAGATACAAATAATAAATAAATCAAATACAACAATCATCAGCATGCTGAATTTTTCCCAAATAAATTGTTTATTTAATCTTTTTATGTAACATTTACATGAGAGAAATGCCTGCCCTCCAGGACATCTACAGCACCCGGTGTCACAGGAAGGCCAAGAAGATCATCAAACCTCAGCCACGGCCTGTTGACACCGCTACCATCTAGAAGGTGGAGACAGTACAGGTGCAAACAGCTTTGCTGGGACCGAGAGACTGAGAAACAGCTTTTACCTCCAGGCCATCAGACTGTTCAACCGTCACCACTAGCCGGCCTAGTATCCTGCCCTGAGCCTTAGTCACTGTTCTAGCCGACTACCACAAGGTACTCTACCCTGCACCTTAGAGACTGCTGCCCTATGTACATAGAGTCATTGAACACTGGTCACTTTAATGTTTACATACTGTTTCACCCACTTCATATGTATATACTGTATTCTAGTCATGGCTCATCCTATATAACTTTTATTTTTATTTTTCTGGATTATGTGTCATTTTTATTTATTTTATTGCTAGGTATTGTTGCACTGTTGGAGCTAGAAACCCAAGC
This sequence comes from Coregonus lavaretus, assembly GCF_964263955.1. Lineage (NCBI taxonomy): Eukaryota > Metazoa > Chordata > Actinopteri > Salmoniformes > Salmonidae > Coregonus > Coregonus lavaretus. Next base: position 13,388,005 of record NC_140019.1, read on the forward strand.
ATTTCGCTGCACCTGCCATAACATTTGCAAATCTGTGTACACGACCAATAAACTTTGATTTGATTTGATTTAGGATTAGGTTTAAAGGGGTAACTACAGAATTTACATGAGCCAAGTGATAACTGAGCAAGCTTGAAGACGATACACTCATTTATCACTCAAAAAATGGAGTGCACCACAAACATCTTTCCAGGGTGTTGATGCATCCTCCTCCCAATGCAGCCTCTTCCAACACCACGGGTAGGGGTAGGGTATCCATCTGCAAAAGTGACGTTTTTGCTTTGATGTCAATCACGTCAGCTAATACTGTTGCCACAGATAGAACAATGAGCCAGATATTTCACCAGATGTATAAATGTGAAGCATCCCGTTGGCGTTTCCACTCAATACCAAATATGGTGATGAGAGGAAGCCCTGTGGCCAGTAGTGGGAGAAGATTGAGCGAGATGGATTTTGGCTGACATTCTGCTAATTTCCTCAATGATTAAATATTTGATCTCAATTCAGTTTTCTGTTTCCAAAATTACAATCTGTCACGAACAGAGTGGACTAAGTTTAGTAGACTTCGGTAGGTAGCTAGATAGCTTGGTTTCCATTTTCCAACAGATTTTTCTTCTCCCCCTCACTGGTCGTCAACGGTTACTGGTCTTGGAACTCGTGTTCACCAAAAACAACTTATGTTTGCCACTACTAGTGGCAATAAATATTGCTGCCACAGATTAAAATATAATTTTGAGGGAATTGTTTGACAGAAAAAAACCTCTGGCGAACTGTTTGCCACTAGTGGCAATAAATATTATTGTTGCCAAAGGTTTGCCGCAGATACACCACTTGTGGCAAACACTTGCAAACTTCTGCCACCATTTTGTGGCACACTATAGATGGGTTAGCTGACAACGTCACGAAAGTCCTGTAACTGTAACGATGTATTTGAGACAACAAGAGCTCATTCTGCCAATTTATGAATATGTTTTCAATAAACATTGAAGACAAAATATAGCTTACATGTTGTCAACAATCTAAGCCAACCCCGTCTGCTTTGCCCCATAGTTGCGCACGCATTGGTTTTGTTGCTAAACAACCAACCCGTCTACTTAGTTTGCAGCAAATTTGCCACAAACTTGCAGGAAGTTTGCCACAATAAATTATTTTTTGTAAGGGCAATTAATCTCCTTTGGCTGAAATGGCCAGTCAGTGGTTTACAAGCGATAGGGGGATAATTTTTGTGTGACAGTCACTGACATTTTGTGGCCTTGTTTTTGTTGGTAGGGATATTGTTCAATTACATTTTGTATCACTCAATTCATAAATAGGAACAATACATGGATCAGAAACACAATTACTACATCACTCCCTCTTCCCCTCTCTCTCCTTCTTTCAGTATCTCCCTCTTTCTCCAACCCCCACCGGGGGTCGTCCAAAATTGAGTCGAAAAAGAGCTGAGTTTTTCCCCGGTAGTAGCCCCCCCTCCATCCCCCGCGCCTCTTCTCTCTCCCCACCGAAACAGATGGCGTTTTATGCTGAGCACAATAAGGCCTATTCAGCATAAGCCGGGCGAGCCCTCCCCACCTGCGCTCGGCACCCAATCACAACCTAATGAACACATTGGGAGCAGTCTGCTCCAAATTACGCCCAGTAGGCGACGGGCCCACAGGTAACCCCCCTGCCCCATCACCTAGTCCTCCCTCTCCCCCGTCACCGGTCTCCCTGAACACCCACCCCGAACCTCGGCCCCATGCAGCAGCCAGCCCCTACACCCTGACGCTTAATCAAATCAAGATTTTTTTATCTCCCTGTCAGCATTCCAACACAACACTGTGAGCTCGAAAGTGTGGAGTGCAGCGACAAGCGTATATGTTACATGTGGGGAGATGCAGATTGACAGGCTCTCGTGTTTATGAAGAACTGTTCATACAGAACTGAGGGGACTCTAGCTTTCATACCAGGATTAGGGAGTTTCGGGTGTTAGGGTGTTTCGTTGTGGTGGTAGAGAGTTATATGTATAGTTTATGTTACTATCCTGAATAAATTATGTTTTATTTGAGTTGCTCTCACCTGTGCACACACGCTTATACACACACTCCCCGAGTGGGCATCTGAGGCCTCTACTAAGGACTAGGATGTGAGATTGAGAGATAACAACATCAGGCCTATTCATTTCCCCTATTTGCCTGTTTTCTTTGCTTCTAAGGACATCACTAATGTGTTGCAGTAGGCTCTTTAGCACTTTCAACTGCATGTACAGTTACTGTACTTGTGTTTGTGTGTTCAGTATCTGTGAGCGCAGGGAGGGAGAGGGTAGTTATATATCCTCGGTACTCGACAACAGAAGTGTGCTGTGGCCCAAAAAACCCTGACATACCGAAACACCTTCCAACAGCCCCAAACATCCCCTGTGACAAAAGGGTGAGTTCAAGGCACCCACGCTTCCCTTCCTCACCCTGTCCCATCAATCGCTCTCAGGGACCTCGGGCCAACAACCACCCCCATCAGCCCCCGTGTCTGTCCATCACAGGGCCTGACAGGTCCCCATGTCCCCCTGGCCAAATCTACACCTCAATCGGCCCAGGGCTGGTGAACCAAGCCTGGTCAAAGCCTGGTCCCTCTGCCGCATGTCAAATAGCAGCCAGGAGCCACAGAGGAAGTGCAAATATCCTCATGGCCTTGCTTCAGATGGATGCGCCCATGACAATAGGACCCCGTGCCTGTGGTTTTTGTCAGCGGGCAACAGAGGCCACCTCAATGACTCTGCATAATTATGCATGTAGCCAGAAGACCATTGACATGTTAAAAAGCAACCGCCAGTTGCTATGATAATTGATTTGGGCCCATTCCGAAATAGAGGACCTTCTTGTCTTAACATGTCTTAAGGGCCACTTTGAAGGGCATACGGCAGGATTTATAATAGGATTCAGGAGGGTATCTTTTCTCTGCCTATTCACCCTTTAACATAGGGTCGTATATATCTCTGCAGTAAGAGAGCTTTGATGGAGTTGCTATTGAGGAGGTGTGCTGTGGGTTTTTGGGGTCACCTCTTGTAGATTGACAGGCAGCTTGTAGGTAGCTTTACGCCAGTGGAGGTAAATGGGCTTGAGGTAGATGAGATTGTAGTAGATTATTCGGAAACATTTCCATCACCTTTTATTATCGTCTGATCTCTATGAAACCAGACCCTTTGTTGAAGACAGTCAGAGAGTTTGACGTTTGAACTCATCACTCCCAGCAACACCATAGACAGGCAGCCTGCCTCCACCGCTGGGCTGTGAGTAATATCACACCTGCCATCAGGGACCACTGTGACCTGTTTAACAGAACATCAGCATCAATGGCATTCCTCCTGATCCTGCAGGCCTTTTGATTGGGATGTTTGGTTACGTCACGGGACGTCCCTGCTCCCCCTGCTCCCCCTCTGCTTCCATAGTGTCTCATTGAGACTAGTCACGTCTTGTGTCCAGCTGCACTGTGTTTGGTCAGTAATGTAAAACCAGGAAGCCTTTGAAACCTAATGAAAGCCTCTTCGGGAGGAGGTTGGAGGTTCATCATTATTAGGAGACTCAAAGAGTTTCCCCCTGACTTCCTGGGGCAGGTCACGGACATCCTGGTCTTTTCTCTACAGCTGGAGGTGGAGCTGAGTGTGTTTAAGAGAGTGTGTGTGTCAGTGAGAGTGTGTATGTCGGTTAGATTGTGTGTCACAGAGTATCAGCGAGTGTGTCTCAGTTTTAGTGTTAAAGTGGGTGTCATCAGAGTGTATGTCGGTTAAGAGTACGTCTGAGTTTAAAGTGTGTGTCGGACTCGGTTGCAGTATGTGCCATTAGGGCGACAGGCAGCCTAGCGGTTAAGAGTGTTGGGCCAGTAACTGAACGGTCGCTGGTTCGAATCCCCAAGCTGACTAGGTGAAAAATCTGTCGATGTGCACTTGAGCAAGACACTTAACCTTAATTGCTACTGTAAGTCGCTCTGGATAAGAGTGTCTGCTAAATGACTCAAATGTAAATGATTAGAGTGTGCGTTAGCTAAAAGTTAAGAGTGTGTGTCAGTGGTGTCTATCATCAGTATACTCTTCTGTGGCTACTGCGCTTCCTTCTCCTACACGGCTCACTCAAACCAGCCCGAACACAAGGAGTGTGCTCTGTCACATTAATGTTTATATTTCCTTTAGAACGGTGCCAAGTAGCAGACAGAAGAGAGGAATGATTACAAAGACCACTCTAGCACGGCGTTTATGTGGTGGTTGCACGTATAATTACGATGCTGTTGTATTTGTCATAAAAATCAGGGGGGGGGGGACAGGAAATGTAGCAGGAGCCAATGTAGTCGTTTTCACTTTGAACAGTGGAAAATTAAATATTGTCGAAACCTCACAATGTTGTTTTGACATCATTCCAACGTTTATGGATTTTCCTGTGTGCGGTGAGATGGTTGTGTAAAAGCTCTAAGTGCTTCACCTTGTGTTTGTTGGGGGAACAAAGGTTGCAATGTATGCACAATGCAGATTACCTTCAGGGAGGTCTAGCCTCCAGTGCTAATTCATGAGAACCATATTGTATGACTACCTACCGTAAAATAAACTTAGCTACTAATGGGTCCTTATTCTGATGGGAATTACCTGTTTAAGAGTCCATATTTAATCCATTAATCAAACTGTATTTCTAAAACTGTCTATGGAAGAGGTTTTGTTTTACTATAACCTGTTCACCAAATATTCTGTCCTTTATCAATAGACTATTTAGACAATGACTGACTGCCTTCATCTTTTTTATTTTTTTTATTATTATCAGCAGTACCTCCTAGGAGGGAGCAGCAGAGTGGCCTATATGTCTGTCTGTCTGTCTGTCTGTCTGTCTGTCTGTCTATCTATCTATCTATCTATCTATCTATCTATCTATCTATCTATCTGTCTGTCTGTCTGTCTGTCTGTCTGTCTGTCTGTCTGTCTGTCTGTCTGTCTGTCTGTCTGTCTGTCTGTCTGTCTGTCTGTCTGTCTGTCTGTCTGTCTGTCTGTCTGTCTGTCTGTCTGTCTGTCTGTCTGTCTGTCTGTCTATCTATCTATCTATCTATCTATCTATCTATCTATCTATCTATCTATCTATCTATCTATCTATCTATCTATCTATCTATCTATCTATTCATCTATCCATCTATCCATCCATCCCACGGTATACTTTTTACAAAGCCACACTGACCCAGATATCACAAAGAGAGAGAGAGAGCGAGCGAGAGAGAAAGAGAGAGATAGCGAGAGAACGTATGGAACAGATGTGTATTCATGCACGTAAGTATTAAGGACAAAAACATTAAACTCTCAGTAGCCTTTCCAAGCCTGTGTGTGAGTGTCCTACAACATTAGTATTACTCTGTTAACAGCCTCTATGTAGAGAATTAACTCACAGACCTTCATTGGTTTCTGATCGACCACCAAGTGTTTTAGGATGTGCCCCACTTCACCATTTTAGGTCAATCAGCATTGTTTTAGGGGCGAACTGGATTTAACATCTGAGAGACCGCTAAGGTTAACAAATGTTACAAGATATTGTTGCTCAGATAAGTCAGCTATGTCAGTGACATCCCTGGTCCTTGCAGAGCCCTCCTTGTATCTATGGAGATGAGAGAGGGGTAACCTGGCTGTGATGGCCACCCCTCCTGTCACCTCCGTCCCACCGGGTGGCAGCCTGATGCCTATGTTTCTATGCTAATGGTGATGCCTGGTCGTCTCAGCGCTCTCCTTTATCTTATCGCTCTCTCTCTTCTCTTTCCTCCGCCCCTCTGTCCTCTGCCTCAGTCACAGGAGGCTGCTGAGGGGAGGACAACTCATAATAATGGTTGGAATGGAGTGAATGGAATGGTATCAAACACATGGAAACCATGTGTTTGATGAGTTCGATACCATTCCATTATTCCGTTCCAGCCATTACTAAGAGCCCGTCCTCCCCAATTAAGGTGCCACCAACCGCCTGTGGCCTCAGTGCATACCTGGCCGCTCTAACCGTTTCACCTCCCTCTCTGTCTCTCACCTTCACGTGCTACCATCACACTAGCTCTGTGGATGTCTTGCATATTTTCTCTGTATTTCTCGGTATTCATGGCACACATTTATTTCCTATTTTCTGTGAATCTCTAAATCTGTGGTTAAAACTGTACCATGGTTTGAATGTCATGGTCTGTTGGCCAGCAGCCATAGACAGTGCTAAACATGGCCCGATCATTCAAACCCAAATTCAGAGATATCTATTTAGCCTGTATTCTATAGAGAAAGAGATGGCCTTGTTGCTACGGATCACAACTGGTTAACTATCCCCAGAGTGTGATTGTGTGAGTGTGAATTAACCCCAACCCAGCAGAGGAATTAAAGGGATAAAATGTTGTTGTGACCCCAACATTATTTCAGTCCAGAATGGGATCGTCCAGACAGTATAAATCCGTGCTGACTTAACCCCCGACCCCCCGCTCTCCCCCTTAGCCTCTTTGTCTCCATTGAGCCCTACCTCCCCAGGGTGATTATTTCTTATCATGTATTTATTTGTTTAATCCACCCCTCCCCCTACAGAACTTGGCGGGCCCACTCCCCATACACTGGCTGTCTGGTGGTAGGAGCCCCCCTCTCTCCCCCTCCTCGTCCTTATACAGTCCCCATCCTGTCCCCAGCCCTAGCCCTAGCCCCAGCTCTAACCACAGCCCTAACCCCAGACCTAACCCCAGCCCTAACCCCAACCATAGCCCCAGCCCTAGCCCCAACCCCAACCCCAACCATAGCCCCAGCCCTAGCCCCAACCCCAACCATAGCCCCAGGCCTAGCCCTAACCCCAGCCCTAGCGACTATAGGTGGATGTTCACTCCGCAGCCTTCTCCCCCTCTCCTCTCCTCCCCCAGTACCCCTCCCTCTCGCATGCGGCCACCACTAGTGAGCCTGTATGCACACTATAAATAATGGATGCATTAGCATGCATTAATATATTTTTAGAAGGGGGGGGGGGGGGGGGTGCCTTAATTCATTATTAATCCCCTCAAAGGAAAATGGGGCTGTTGCTGCCTGGACTAGGTTGGGCTAGGCCCCTACTAAACCCTGCTTTAGGGTCTCTGTCTATGGCTCGTCTGTACACTATCATACACCCCCACCCCTCCCGAAATCACTGTCCGACCCCACCCAGATCAAGCCCCCCCCACCCCCCCCCCCACCCCCCACCCCCCTTCATCTAGCCTCCTCAATCTTTCCCAACACATCTGGAAGGGGGGATAATCTGCTATAATTTTGGAGGGGGGCGAGGGGCTGATCCTGGGGGGGGGGCACAGTGGGGTGACCGCTCTCTGACAGTATCATGGCTGGAGCTCTGACGGTCAACGGTTGTATTTGTATTTAAATGAAACAGGTATGGTCCATTACGTCCCTTAAATAACGTCCACTGGTGGAGGCAACCAAATCATGTCTCTGTTTTTTCTGGCTGTGTTTTTTTTGAAGGTTGAACAGCCATAGAGCTATTGACTTTGAAGTTGCCATTAGCACCATTTGGCAGGGGGCGGGGTAGGATCGGGGGGAGAGCAGGAGGAGGGGGGGGGGGGGGTGACAAATACAATTCTGATCGCAGACCGTAAAGTAATTTATGGTGGGGGGTTGTCGGGGGGTTATGTGGTTTCGTGTTATTTTTAGAACTGGAACAGTGGGCATTGAGGAAAGCTGTTGCAATTTCATCAAGCACATTGTAATTCCAGGGTTGTGTATTTAGTTGGTTTAGTACTGTAAAGAGCATGTGTTACAGGAAGATAAAGATGCTCTACGCTGACAATTTACAAATGTGTTTGTACAGGATGTTTACATGTGTGTGGGTTGGGGGGGGGGGTGCATGGTTCGGTGCTACTGGCTCTAGTCTAGACTTGTGTGTGTGTCAGAGAGAGTGTGTGTGTGTACGTGCTGGGGATGAACTGCCAGTGCTACACCCCGTCCCTCGCTCCCACCACTAGGTCGCACTACCTGCCTCCCACCACTAGGTCGCACTGCCTGCCTCACAGCATTCGCTCATGCCTGACTCCAGCCTCCTGGCTCACTCCAGCCAATCACCGCCCTCAAAAGCACTGCCACGGTGCAGCATCCACCAATCACAAATCACTATAGAATGCACACAGACACACATACTGTGCCTAGTGAACGTCTACACACCTCTTTTCTGCCTTGAAATGACATTTACAGATCTACACAACCTACTCCACATTTTCAATGTGAAAGAAAATTATAGAACATTTTCCTCATTAATAAAAAATCCCCGAAAATGTCTTGATTGCATATGTCTTCACACCCCAGAGTTAAAACTAGGTGGAAGCTGTGAATAATTTTGAACACGATTCTACAAACTTTACACCACTCTTAGGGCAACATACATTTATATCCACTGAGTTTGTCAAAATTGCTCAAGCTATATACATTTGGTTGGGAGTCATTGATGGACAGCAATATTCAAACCTTGCCTCTGATTTCAAGCAAATGTAATTCAGGACTGAGACTGGACCACTCAGGAACACTTAACACCTCTTGGAAAGCCATTCTGGTGTGTCTTTGGCTTTAAAATGTGTTTAATTGTCCTGCTCAAAAATAAAACTCTATCCCAGGGTTAGGTTTTCATAAGACTTAGGCAGGGTTTCCTCTAGCTTTTTTACCTGGGCTTTGCTCCTTTTATATTTATTTTGATACTGACAAACCATTCCCTGTTGGTGACAAGCATATACATAACATAATGCTGCCACCACAATATTTGTGAAAATACAGAGAGTTTCACTTTGTATTGTGTTGTATTAGATTTGACTCAAACCTGTCATTTTTAATTTAAGCCAAAAAGTGTATTTATTTGCCGTGTTGTCTTGTAGTATTACTTAACGTCCTTGTTGCAAACAGAATGGATGATTTGGAGTCGATTATTTTAACACAGGCTTCCTTCTTTTTTTGACTTTATCATACAGGCCAGTAATGTGGCGTGAATGTAATGTTGTTGATCCTCTGTATTTTCAAGTGTTGTGGTGGCAACCTCATGTAATGGGTATTCTTGTCACCGGCAGGGACTGGGGAGTTTGTCATGATCAAAAGAAATATGAAATGAGAAAAGCCCAGGTAATAAGTTAGAGGGAAACCCGCCGTAGTCTTCCTAACCCTGGGATAGAGTTTTATTTTTCAGCAGGACTATTACATACATTTTAATGAGAATGGCTTTCCAATAGGTGTTGAGTGTTCCTGAATGGTCCAGTCTCAGTCCTGACTTTAATCTGCTTGAATTTTGCTGTCCATCAATGACTCCCAACCAAATGTACTGATCGTAAGCAATTTTGATAAAAACAATTGATATGTTGCCCTAAGAGTTGTTTGTGCAAGGTTGGTAGATTCACAGCTTTAATGGCTGCCAAAGGTGCTCCCACCAAGTGTTAACTCTGGGGTTTGGAGATATACGCAATCAATACATCTTCATGTTTTTATTAGTTAGGAAATGTTTCTATATTTTTTCTTTAACTTTGAAAATGTGGAGTAGATTGTATAAATCGGTAGGATTTTTTTTTATTGAATTTGAAGGCAGCTGAATGTGACGACTGTGCAAAAGGGTTTGTAGACTTTCACTAGAGACTGTACACAACACACACACACACTGGATATTTGCTCACTTTAGTCACATAGATATTAATGTACATAATCCTGTTTGCTTGAACCACCATCTAACATAAATATAACTGACCCAGATAATAATGCCAAACTTGATCCATGGCTTCATTCCTGCTTGTGTTCCTAACAATCATATTTTTCTCCTTGCAAAAATATTTGGCATGGGTTCCCAGCAGCAGAGATAAAAGTGAAATATTTGCCAGCTTTTCGCTAGATAAAATATTAATATTTTCCTCTGTCTGTCAAGGTATTAATACAGAAAAAGAAACATAAAAATATGTACATTTATGGTAAAATAATGATAACAGAGTAAACCAAAAGTAAAAGTAATAGAAGCCAGTTTGAAACTAAATTCGACATTACCTGGATAGAGTGTGTTCTTATCATAAAAAAGCACATTTATTTTTTGCTTATTACTGTATTATACCAGGCTATATCTTCTATACTCACCAAGGTTGTAGTGAGCCACAGTTGTAAGCTGTGCTGTTGTCTGTTGGCTGAGGTACAATGGGCCGGCGGGCAGGCGGAGGGGGCTGTGTTGCTGACACACACACACACAGAGAGAGAGAGAGAGAGGGCCTAGGTTCTGGAATGTTCCCGGCTGAATGTTTGGGTCTTGGGTCTCCATGCTGCAGCGCGGGGCCGGTCGGGCTGGTGGCAGGCGGCTGCAGGCACCACACTGTGCAGTTGAACTCCAGTCAACCCCGCCGAATACCTCCGCCTGGGCAGGAAATGGAATTATTGTGCAGTATTGGCATGCCGATGGCCAATCTATCACAGGGCCGGCATGGGGACGGTGCATAAGGGGAGCCGCACTGTAGATCAGAGATGGGCCGCTGGGCCAGGGTTCAAAGGTAAACAGGAGAGACTTGAGCTAAAGAAAGAGGATCTGGCTCCTCGCAGGGGGCCGCGCCCAAACCAACCTCCATCACCCAGCCCTGGCTCACCCCTCGCCCCCCACGCCCCTGCCACCCAACAGGGGCTCCCCTCTACCCCCCTAAAAGTGTCCAATCTCCTGTTTCTACAAGCCAGCCCTGTCTCCAACATGTTAGCTCTGAAAAATTGCTCTTTTTAAAGACATACTTCTGTTGAGAGGGTCAAAGTTCCAAAACAGTGTTGCTCTAGTCTATTGCAGCCTGAATTCAAGTGTGCCTCTTAACAATTATCAGACTGTGTAACACTTTGCAACTCTACAAGGGTGAAAATAGGTCAGGGATTTGATAGGGAATTTAATTTGGCACTATGGACAAGACTTGGTCTGTATGATGTAACAAGTGTCTCTTTTTCTCCATCAACTGCTGTTTTCCGTTTCTCAGTAAACTATTCCTTTAAAGCCACCCAGCTGCTAACTAGCCTATCTCTTCAGGATAAAAAACTATACGTTAAAACAGTATCTGATGATGCTGCAGCTCATATTGCATAATAGCTCACGCCTCAATGTAAACGCGCACATCGTACCAGGAAATGAAAAGTCGACTGCGGATCTGCAAGCGATAGGATGGGAGTGGATCAGATGATTATATAAAAGTATAATGCGCCCGTGTCACCAACGGATGATCGAGATGGTATGTCCGGTATCACTTTAAATGTTCACAACTCTCAGGACGGCGTATTTCTCCCTGCCGCTTATTTCCTGCTTGACCTTGTGAACTCGTCCGTGTGACCCGGAAAAATCACTTCCAATTCTCATCTTTTATTTTTATATGCCTGGGCTTGTTACGTATTACCCAGACAGGATGTGACATCACCGGGTCCAAACGGCAGGACGGGCTGTCTAGGATGTCCAGAACCCGGGCTGCTGTAGGATGCTGCCTCGCAGCGGGGTCCAGACAAGTGATGCTCGCTGGAGGATGCAGGAGAGAACCACGCAGGCGAGACAGAGGCACAGGAGACTGAGTGAGTCGCGTGCTGACTGAGCGCTTTTAAAAACCGGTCTACTTTCATCCACGCACAAGTTCAGATGCGACGCCACACTTTCCCCCTCTGTCTCACGCCGGTGATGCAGTAAACGAGAGGTGTTATGGAGACAAATAACGTCCATGGATGCCGCACTCTTTTGAGCCACGGACAGTGCTGTAATGTAAAGGGCGACAATATATGTACTGTAATTAGATCGAAAGGGAACATTGTCAATGTTCCGACCTCAGCTTGAATGGCAGGAGCAATCGGCAGAAAACAGAGGGGGGTTTACGAGACTCAGAACAGCTGAACAGCTTACCCTACTGGCATGTTGGAGCGATATTATGTGTTTTAAAAACGGAAATGTTTTCATATAAGAGATTGTATTGAAACCCTAAGGTTGCCTGATGAATTTACGAACTAGTGATAGGAAAATAAACACCCCGTGTTGGGATGAGTTGGTGCATCTCCTCCTTCGCGGGACAGCAGGATGCTCTGAGCCCGACTCTTTCGTGCGTCTACGCTCAAAGTACTGCAGTCAGTCACGTGGTGTTTGTTATTGTCCGCAGTCTTTTAACTGAGGTAGGCTACTGTAGTGTGTGGGGGGCGCTGTTTATTTCATAACGCTCTAGTGGAATATTCAGATGTATTGCTGCACAAATTATTGATCTATATTATCAATAAATCTATCAGGCCACGAATTTGATTGGATAATGAAGTGATATGCAGATCATATGAATAAATGTTCTTCAAATAGGCCTAAATATTTCATAATTTAAAAGTAGTTTGATTATTTACACGAATGTACCACTGGGCACAGACGTCAATTCAACATCTTGAATTGATATTAAACGTGGAAACATCGTTGATTCAACCACTGTGTGCCCAGTGGGTAGGCTATCCTATAGGGATTCCCTCATGATTTGCATGCATGGTATGGTATCCATTATTTAATTGAATATCTGGTATTTTATGGAATATTTTAACTAGGCTACTGATGCTGTGCGAATGGAGTAAAATATCAATTTCCATAACTGTACAATAATGCACATTGCCTCCTGCATACCACTGAATATGAATGTAGCCTATGTGTGTGATGCGTTCGTGCAGCGACCTATGGGATTAAGAGTGTGTATGACTCAAGCTGCTGTTGCCTGCTCGTCTGGAGTGATAGCTCTATTGTTCATGGCTTGCGTGTAGACAGGGTGCTTAATCTCCAGGTCGACTGTGGCAACTCGTGGCTCAGTTTGCCTACGTAGCTAGGAGGCCAGGCTGCCTGCTATGGAGTAGAGTGGAGGGGGACAGCCGGGCCAGGCCGGGCTGAGGGAGGCTAAGGGTGGTAATAGCACTAGTAGCTAAGCGCCTGGCCCTAGCATGGCCTATGGGGCCAGCAGTAATTAGCCAGGCAGGGCCAGCGAGCAGGGCCATATATTCAGGCTGCTGAAAGGTCCCGGGAGGGGGGTCTATTGGTGGCCGACAGGTGCAAGAGGGAGGAAGGCGTCAGGAGACAGGGGAATCGAAACTAGAGATGGGGTGAAGAGGGTACCGTCTCTGGCCCCTGGAGTCAGATAGCTCCACATACCCCCCCGTCCCGTCCCGTCCCCCCGTCCCTTGGGGGTCCGAAGCGAAAGCAAGTTCAAGAGCCTCTTCCTGCCCCTGCCACTTTGTGTGTGCATGTGCGTGTGTGTGGTGTGTTTGTGTGACATTGATTGAAAAGGTCAGGAAGATGTGTTATTGGGGGGGGGGAATCAGGGTAGGGGGTGTTCATAGCATTCCAATACTCACCAAAACAAATGCTCCAATCCTAATGATTACAATCATTTGACATGATCTCACACATTGTTCCAGTTCCGTACATGATCAGGTTATTTTGATCTTTGCTATAATCCCCATTGAGTACATAACTTGAAGTTTGATGGTGAAGTTTAAAGGCTTATTAAGGCTACTCGTCTTGCTGGATTCTGCATTGAACAAAAGTACTGTATTGTTGCTGTGCAGTTTTTTTCTTCTCCCTGGCTGTTCTGCTTGAACTCCCTAATCCTGGTTACAGCCATTACAAATCCTGCTGCCTTGACGTGAGACTCCAGACAGGAGACTGGCTCTGCAACTTGGTTTCATTTAGCATTCCTTAGGGGTTTACGGGCAGGTGTTTAAAATTATGGGCAGGATTTTTATTGGGAACTTTAAAGGCATTTTCTTTTGCTTACCTCTCAATTAGACAAACACACACACTTACGCAACTTGCGCGTATACACACACACGTGCATGTTGTTTTTTTACTGTCTCTCAACAACTTAGCAAGCAAAGAGATAAAAATCCCTTGGCCCGCCGTCCCTCTCCTCTCTCGCTCTCTCTCTCCAGTCCCCCTATTAGGCCAGGTCAGTGTGTGATGTGGGTGGAAGGCAGGAAGGGATCTATGACCTGTAATTATGGGGGCTTAGCAGGAACAGTGGCTCTTTGGCGCTTGGCTCAAATCAAGGTGCAGCCTGAAGTCTGGGGAGGCTGGGCGGCCACTGCCCCTCTGCAGCCCTCTATTCTGCAGCCTGACCTGATTGCTGGCAGCCATGTCAAGTGGCAGCCTGGGAAATGTGAATCCCCCGATAAAGCGCAGAGCCCCTAAAAAGCCATGAAGCTCCTGTAATGAGGAAAGTGATGGGGTTTGGGTGTGCTGAGCACGCAGGCAGCAGGGACTCACCACGCATGTGTGTTTTTGTGTGTGTTTGGGTGTGTAGAAAGAAAGATAAAGTGGACGTTTAATGTGTGTGTGTGTGCGTGCGCCTACGCATGCGTGGGTGTGTGTGAGAGCGAGAGGAAGTCAGAGTGTGTGTGTGTACTTACTTAAACTCCCCTTCGCTCCCTGTGGAGCATAAGGCCGCTACAAGCCCACACCATGTGTGTTTGTGTACATGCAGAGGCGGAGGATGGAGAGAGTGGATGTCAGAGTGCATACGCTTGACTCTTCTAATCCTGGATTTGGAAGGATCCACACATTTCCAACAATGTAAATCCGGTAGTTAGGTCAGCACCGCCACTGAGGTAGAGCTCAAATCTTCTCGGTTCACCCTCCAAGCCATGGAGACGTAATCATACTACACTACATACGAGAGGCATTGTTATGCCTCTCATGCACTGCCATGCCCCTTTCCTTTCTAAACTACGTTAATACCCGTGTATACCCTAATTTCAAGACCCACATTACAGTAAATACACTAAATACAATAAATACATTCCTTCCTGAGAATAGTGATATAATTCCTGATATTGACGCCGGCGTTCCGCTTTAGAATGATTCCAGAGCTGCTGTAGCAGTTAAACGCATTCCTGGTTTTATGGAGGTCATTATTCCTGTTTCTTAATCACCACCTCGGCTTTTATAACCTCCCTGAGCCTCAGTGTGTGGCTGAAGGGAAGGAACCACATGTGGGCACAGACCAGGAAACACAGGCCCACAAGAATAGGCCCTCTCTCCCGGCCTCCCAGATCAAACAGTCTGGGCTCTGTAAGCTCAGTGGGCTGAACACAATAGGCAAAGGGCACAGTGAGAAGTGTTCTGCTGCATTTGATTGATGCCTATGAGAAGGGAAAGGGTACATTCTTTTATATGATCCTGCTGGGGGTGTCAAAGAGAGATTGCGAAAGTATTTATGTATAGATAGCTGAATTCCCCATGACACGCAATTGGCTGGTGCCCACATACTGCAGTCTTCATAAGTCACCTCACTGAACATTTACCCTGGTCGTATTAGTTACATCTTCAGGCTAAGAATATACACTACATGTCACATATAAGCAGTTAACATTTGATTGGGCGTTAATATATAAGTCTAGGATGGAGTGATGATGGTCTGTCTGTAGTTTGATGGATGAGTGGAATGAAAGAGAGCAGCAGCTCTACAGTGGCAGATTTGTGGGAAGCCAGCTCCATCCATCACTCTCTGGGGGAAAGGTGGAGAGATGATTGAGGGGGGTGATTAAACTGAGCGGATGTTTGTGGGAGCGGTGACGGTTGTGGTGATTCCTCCATAAATCCCAGCTAGTTAGACTCCAACAGTCTATTTTAAAGGGCATTAGCCTGGCTTGGTTGAATAGGATCTATAATTGCCTTACCTCCATAACTTGCTACATTTGCACACACTGTATATATATTTTCTGTTGTATTTTTTGACTTTATGTTTTTTTACCCCATATGTAACTCTGTGTTGTTGTTTTTATCGCACTGCTTTGCTTTATCTTGGCCAGGTCGCAGTTGTAAATGAGAACTTGTTCTCAACTGGCTTACCTGGTTAAATAAAGGTGAAATAAATAAAAAATATATATATATATAATGTGTGATCTGACGTGGTAGTAGGGGCTGATAGAGGCTCTTCTAGCGAACAGCTGTGCACTCTTAGCGACTAAATAAACCTTGCAGCCGGTTCGATGGGCGACATGCGCTGTCAGGGGCCGACGTGCTTGATGCCATAAATGGGAAACAGCCATACTTGACGTTGAGGAGTGGGATGGGGGGAGAGTGAGGTAGTGGGGGCCAGTGTTTGTAGGGGAGAGGGGTAGAGAGACACCCCTCCGCTTGTTTACCCTGCTCCTGATGGTCCTCTGCCTGCTGCCAGGGCAATTATCACCTTGGAGGAATGTGGGACCTGCCTGTTAAATTCCCATTGACCCCGCTGGGGGAGGAGGTAAGGGGGTCGGAACTCCCCCCGGGGGGGCTGCGTGTCGGGGGAGTGGGGTGGCTGGGTGGGAGAGGAGTAGGGATGGTGGTCCAGATCCAGGGGGGATTCCTAGATCTGTCAGTGCTTCTCTCCATCCTCCAGCTCCACATCAGCCCTCCAACCGACAAGGCAAACAGGATTTGCATCCATGGTGTATTTACAATGCAAATGGTTTCCCTCCCTCTTCATTTGATTTGGAGACATCCCAGGGCAGGCCTCACACCTTGTACATAGACAGACTATGGGCTCTATCTTTGGCTGGTGCTGAGGCACAAGTGTCAAATGCACGTTAGTTTGCAATTGCGTCATGTAAAAAATGGCGCACTGGCATTTTTCACCCCTTACACCAGGTTTGACAATTTACCTGTCTAACATCAGCTTGTTTGCGCTGAGATGGGGGGGGGTGGAAATATTTGAGGTGTGTCCTTAAAAACATGCGCCAATATGCTAATTTCAGTAAGCGCAACTAGAGATATTTAATACCGACCAAAATATGGTCTTATTGGTAACGTAATTGGTTATGGCATGGATTTTGATAGCGGAGGCGCACACAGTAGCCTTATGCAGATCACCAAGGTTTTATTAAAATATCCCGAGCAGCAAAACAGTCTACAGACATTCCACTTTTTTATTTATATTGGACATTATTTTTGTCCAGCTTCTGTAAAAATGTTGGACTCGTTATGTGCGATGTCCATTGCGTGAAAGGTGTCAGTGACTGTAGGGAGCCTGTTTAGGAACATCAAGTTATTTAAAAAGACTGCTTATTCTTTTTATTTTATAATTTTCTCAAAAAATGCATCTTCCTTTTTCGTCTGTTGGACCTAACTGTCAAATTGCAATTTGGTGCTGAATCCGCTTGTAGGCCGTGTAGCTCAGTTGGTAGAGCATGGCATTTGCAACTAAAATGTAAATGTACATTTGCCTTTCACGTGGCAAAGTCACTACTGGCCATATCAACGGCGATAGCTATATATATTTGGGGGCAGTATAACGGTGAGTGGATATTCCCCCTTTCTCTTTATATTGGATCTTTTTCCAGCTCCTGTAAAAAGTTTGGATGTGCGTAAAACCCTCCATAGTCTATGTTATTTTAGGCCTAACCACGGGGAGCAATTATGGTACCTGTAACTGTATTTAGACATAGCCTATTTAAAACAAGTTGTTGTTTTGTTTTATTAGAATTGTATTAGAATTATTCACTATCTTTTTAGGTCTTATCAATAGTGAATTTAATCTTGCTTATTGACAGTGTTTGGCATGTCCATGGCTCAGACATAATGTATTTTATAGTAGGCCTTTTTCAGTGTGAATGCTATGTTTAACAATATCTTTCCATATTGAAGCCATGAAATTACTCAGAACAACGTGGACTGCAAACATGTTCAACAAATTTAGCAAATATGTGATAGGCCTACATTTTGTTATTTTGTTTCTGTAGGCTATTTAACAAACTAGGCCAGTGGTTCCCAAACTAGGGGACACGACCCCATGTGGGGTCACCTGATATGAAAATGGGGTCGTGGGAGAATTTCCAAAATCCTGGTTAAAAAAACATACTGTGATAATATCGTCTTTGTCTCTCAAAATCATTGTAATGTGGTTAACCTTAAAAATCCAAATAAAATTATTCAAATCTAAAAGTAAAAATTCAACCAGAGAGCGCCCTTAGATTGTGGGAAAAGGCAGCACTTGACCGCTGCACTTGAATCATTCCCATTGTGAATGGCAAAGCGCTCTACGCTATGAAACCACGACTTTTGTTCGCTACATGTTGTGGGATACTATTCATGAGGACATACTGTTCTGTCTCACGATTCCCGAGCATGAAACGGCATAGGGGATGTTCAGTGTGCTGCGTGGCTATATTGACAAAAAACTGATTCCATGGAATCGAATTATGGGCTTTTGCACACATGGGGCTCAATCTATCACGGGATGGCGGGCAGGCCTCTGCACTCTCGTTATGAATGTGTCTCCCTCTGCCATATGGATGCATTGTATGATACACCCACTGAGCTATAATGGATACACCGAGAGCAACTGGAGGCAAAAGAGCTGATCGCAGAATTCGGAGATATGCAGCAGGTAACTTTGATTGTAAACTACATAGCGCCCGCCTGTTCGCCAAACTACACTACATGACCAAAAGTACGTGGACACCTGCTCGACGAACATCTCATTACAAAATCATGGGCATTAATATGGAGTTGGTCCCCCCTTTGCTGCTATAACAGCCTCCACTCTTCTGGGAAGGCTTTCCACTAGAACATTGCTGTGGGGACTAGTTGGAACATTGCTGTGGGGACTTGCTTCTATTCAGCCACAAGAGCATTAGTGAGCACTGATGTTGGGCTATTAGGCCTGCCTCGCAGTCAGTGTTCCAGTTCATCCCATAGGTGTTCGATGGGGTTGAGATCAGGACTCTGTGCAGGCCAGTCAAGTTCTTCCACACCGATCTCGACCAACCATTTCTGTATGGACCTCGCTTTGTGCACAGGGGGAATACCCATTCCAAGATGGCGTAGCAGTGCGGTCGTGTATTCTGTTGTGTCCTCGTGTAAATAGCCAGTTTTTTAGTTTTTGGTCTTTTTTCGTATATATTTCTCTATCTCACTTTTCCATCCTTTAACTAAATATACTTTTCTGCAACCCGCCTCACCCAATGTGGAACGGATTCTATTATTTCTTTATACCTTTTATCAAGAACCTCTGGCTGAAACTAGCCAGCTAGCCAGCTAGCCAGCTAAATAGCTACTTGCTATTAGCCACCGTTAGCAGTCTTCACCATTGTCCGTGGCCTGCACTACCTACCAGCCAGCTCTAGCCTGGACAATTATCGGCCAGTCTGCACAGCGTGCTATTGACCCAGAGCATATCGTATTTTCAGCCGGGAATCACTGGACCTTAACACCGGATCATCGCAACTAGCCAGCTGCAACCGAATGGCTGTTGTTGTTGTTGGCTAATCACCACTGTCCGAAGCACGCACCAGTTAGCCTTGAGCTAGCCTCGAGCCAGGCCCATCTCCCGGCTATCTACCTCTCTGTCAACCGGACGGGACCTCCTAGTTTTGACATGGAGCCCCGCCGATCCATCACGACTGGTCTGCCGACGTAATCGTCTGATGTGGTTTCAACAGGCTTCCCGTTGCGACGACCACGAAGATCCATCTGCTAGCCCCGGCCCGCTAACACACGCAATCAACAGTCGTGCCTTCTGCTCGCCTGTGTTGTAGCAGCCTTACGAACTGCTCCTGGACTCACCTATTGCTGTTCACTGGACCTTATGATCACTCAGCAACACAGCTGATGCCTGCTGGACTGTTCCTTTACACGGTACCCCATCCTGTTTATCTGTTTAGCCTCAGCCCAAACTTTCGTTGCCATTACCAGTTGTTGTCTTAGCTCTCTCGAATAACACCTGTGATTGCGTTATGCCTCTCTCCCATGTCAATATGCCTTGCCTATTGCTATTTGGGTAAGTTCTTATTGTACTATCCCGCTCAACCAGCCTCAGATAGCTCGTTTGTCCCACCCCCCATACACGCGGAGACCGGCTCAATCGGTGCCTCCAGTGATGCTATCTCTTTCATCGTTACCCAATGCTTAGGTTTACCTCCACTGTACTCATATCCTTCCATATCCTTGTCTGTACATAATGCCCTGAATCTATTCTACAACTCCCAGAAATCTGCCCCTTTTATTCTCTGTACCCAACGCGCTAGAAGACCAGTTCTTAAAGCCTTTAGCCGTATCCTTATTCTATTCCTCCTCTGTTCCTCTGGTGATGTAGAGGTTAACCCAGGCCCTGTAACCCCCATTATCACTCCTACTCCCCAGGCGCTATCATTTGTTGACTTCTGTAACCGTAAAAGCCTTGGTTTCTTGCATGTTAACATCAGAAGCCTCCTCCCTAAGTTTGAGTTATTCACTGCACACTCTGCCAACCCTGAGGTTCTAGCAGTGTCTGATTCCTGGCTTAGGAAGGCCACCAAAAATTTAGAAATGTCCATCCCGAACGACAACATTTTCCGTCTAGATAGAACTGCCAAAGGGGGCGGAGTTGCAATCTACTGTAGAGATGTCTGTGCCCAAACAGTTTGAGCTTCTACTTCTGAAAATCCACCTTTCCAGAAATAAGTCTCTCACTGTTGCCGCTTGCTACAAAAAAGAAATTCAGAACTAAGAACAGATATAGCGCCTGGTTCACCCCAGACTTGACTGCCCTTGACCAGCACAAAAACATCCTGTGGCGTACTACATTAGCATCAAACAGCCCCCGCGATATGCAACTTTTCAGGGAAGTCAGGAACCAATATACACAATCAGTTAGGAAAGCAAAGGCTAGCTTTTTCAAACAGAATTTTTCATCCTGTAGCACTAACTCCAAAAAGTTTTGGGACACTGTAAAGTCTATGGAGAATAAGAGCACCTCCTCCCAGCTACCCACTGCACTGAGGCTAGGAAACACTGTCACCACCGATAAATCTACGATAATCGAGAATTTCAATAAGCATTTTGTTACGGCTGGCAATGCTTTCCACCTGGCTACCCCTACACCGGCCACTCTAAATGACACTCTAGATCCAAACTGTTACAGACCTATATCCATCCTGCCCTGCCTTTCGAAATTATTTGAAAGCCAAGTTAACAAACAGATCACCGACCATTTCGAATCCCACCGTACATTCTACGCTATGCAATCTGGTTTCCGAGCTGGTCATGGGTGCACCTCAGCCACGCTCAAGTTCCTAAACTATATATTAACCGCGATCGATAAAAGACAGTACTGTGCAGCCATCTTCATCAACCTGGCCAAGGCTTTTGACTCTGTCAATCACCACATTCTTATTGGCAGACTAAATAGCCTTGGTTTCTCAAATGACTGCCTCGCCTGGTTCAACAACTACTTCTCAGATAGAGTTCAATGTGTCAAATCGGAGGGCCTGTTGTCTGGACCTCTGGCAGTCTCTATGGGGGTGCCACAGGGTTCAATTCTCGGGCCGACTATATTCTCTGTGTATATCAATGATGTCGCTCTTGCTGCTGGTGACTCTCAGATCCACCTCTACGCAGACGACACCATTTTGTATACATCTGGCCCTTCATTGGACACTGTGTCAACAAACCTCCAAACGAGCTTCAATGCCATACAACACTCCTTCCGTAGCCTCCAACTGCTCTTAAACGCTAGTAAAACTAAATGCATGCTCTTCAATCGTACGCTGCTTGCACCCACCCGCCCGACTAGAATCACTACTCTCGGCGGGTCTGACTTAGAATATGTGGACAACTACAAATACCTAGGTGTCTAGTTAGACCGTAAACTCTCCTTCCAGACTCACATTAAGCATCTCCAATCCAAAGTTAAATCTAGAATCGGCTTCCTATTTCGCAACAAAGCCTCCTTCACTCATGCTGCTAAACATGCCCTCGTAAAACTGACTATCCTACCGATCCTTGACTTCGGCGATGTCATTTACAAAATAGCTTACAACACTCTACTCAGCAAACTGGATGTAGTCTATCACAGTGCCATCCGTTTTGTCACCAAAGCCCCATATACTACCCACCATTGTGACCTGTACGCTCTCGTTGGCTGGCCCGCACTACATATTCGTCGCCAAACCCACTGGCTCCAGGTCATCTATAAATCACTGCTAGGCAAATCCCCGCCTTATCTTAGCTCATTGGTCACCATAGCAACACCCACCCGTAGTATGCGTTCCAGCAGGTATATCTCACTGGTCATCCCCAAAGCCAACACCTCCTTTGGCCGCCATTCCTTCCAGTTCTCTGCTGCAAATGACTGGAACGAACTGCAAAAATCTCTGAGGCTGGAGACTCTTATCTCCCTCACTAACTTTAAGCATCAGTTGTCAGAGCAGCTTACCGATCCCTGCACCTGTACACAGCCCATCTGTAATTAGCCCACCCAACTACCTCATCCCCATATTGTTATTTACGTTGTTATTTATTGTGCTCATTTGCACCCCAGTATCTCTATTTGCACATCATCTTCTGCACATCTATCACTCCAGTGTTAATACTAAATTGTAATTATTTTGCACTATGGCCTATTTATTGCCTTACCTCCATAACTTACTACATTTGCACACACTGTATATAGATTTTCTATTGTGTTATAGACTGTACGTTTTGTTTATTCCATATTTAACTCTGTGTTGTTGTATTTTTTATCGTACTGCTTTGCTTTATCTTGGCCAGGTCGCAGTTGTAAATGAGAACTTGTTCTCAACTGGCTTACCTGGTTAAATAAAGGTTAAATAAATAAATAAAATAAAAATTGTCATGCTGAAACAGGAAAGGGCCTTCCCCAAACTGTTGCCACAAAGTTGGAAGCACAGAATCGTCTAGAATGTCATTGTATGCTGTAGCGTTAAGATTTCCCTTCACTGGAACTAAGGGGCCTAGCCCGAACCATGAAAAACAGCCCCAGACCATTATTCCTCCTCCACCAAACTTTACAGTTGGCACTATGCATTGGGGCAGGAAGCGTTCTACTGGCATCCGATGGTGAATCGTTATTCATCACTCCAGAGAACCGGTTTCCACTGTTCCAGAGTCCAATGGCGGCGAGCTTTACACCACTCCAGCTGACGCTTGGCATTGCGCATAGTAATCTTAGGCTTGTGTGCAGCTGCTCGGCCATGGAAACCCATTTCATGAAGCTCCCGACGAACAGTTATTGTGCTCTACGCGCTTCAGCACTGTCCTGTTCTGTGAGCTTGTGTGGCCTACCACTTTGCAGCTGAGCCATTGTTGCTCCTAGACGTTTCCACTTCACAATAACAGCACTTACAGTTGACTGGGGCAGCTCTAGAAGGGCAGAAATTTGACGAACTAACTTGTTGGAAAGGTGGCATCCTATGATGTTGCCACGTTGAAAGTCACTGAGCTCTTCAGTAAGGCCATTCTATTGCCAATGTTTTCCTATGGAGATTGCATGGCGGTGTGCTTGATTTTATACACCTGTCAGCAGCGGGTGTGGCTGAAATATCAGAATCCACAAATTTGAAGGGGTGTCCACATACTTTTCTATATATAGTGTATGTGGAGATATGGGATGACAATTATCTATTTCATACCGATCCTTGGTGGTTATCGAGGGGGAGTGTTGGAAAGATTTTTCGAATTGAGAGATGAACTGTTGTCATTTGCAATGAATGTAAAAAACAGACTTTGTTGACTTTCTGTTTAATGAAAATAAAATGTTTCTCCTTGCCAGTGCATTCGGAAAGTATTCAGACCCCTTCCCCTCTTCCACATTTTGTTATCTTACAGCCTTATTCTAAAATAGATTAAATGAAAACTTTTCCTCATCACTCTACAGACAATACTGTTTTATGACAAAGCGAAAACAGGTTTTTAGAAAAATCTTTGCTAATTTATAAAAAATAAACAACAGAAATACCTGAAAATAGCTGCGCAGCAAC
Organism: Coregonus lavaretus; assembly: GCF_964263955.1. Classification (NCBI taxonomy): domain Eukaryota; kingdom Metazoa; phylum Chordata; class Actinopteri; order Salmoniformes; family Salmonidae; genus Coregonus; species Coregonus lavaretus. The sequence continues at coordinate 13,411,703 of NC_140019.1, forward strand.
GCTCCCCATCCAACCTGACAGAGCTTGAGAGGATCTGCAGAGAAGAATGTTAGAACCTCCCCAAATACAGGTGTGCCAAGCTTGTAGCGTCGTACCCAAGAAGACTTGAGCCTGTAATCGCTGCCAAAGGTGCTTCAACAAAGTACTGAGTAAAGGGTCTGACAACCTATGTAAATGTGATATATATATTTTTTTGTTTTATACATTTGCAAAAATTTCTAAAAAACATGTTTTTGCTTTGTCATTATGGGGTATTGTGTGTAGATTGATGAGGGAAAAAAACAATTTATCAATTTTAGAATAAGGCTGTAACGTAACAAAATGTGGAAAACGTCAAGGGATCTGAATACTTTCTGAATTCACTGTAACAGACAGCATGCAGGGGAAATACAAAATAATTATACAGATGAGTGACCGAATCAGTGAAATCCATTTAACTGTTATCCTGGCTCAGTTGACATACCGGTAAGTGAAATAAAACAGCTGATAGAGCTGTCATGTGACCGAATGCTGCAGACAAAGCATTCACGGGTCACTATGGAGGAGTTTTGGTTCTCCCTCCGAGCATTAAAACTCTTGGTACACTGATTCAGTGCTGTCGTCTGCATTAAAAAACAAATATTGATCCAGGTTGGATGTGACCGGAAAGATGAGGTGCGCACTGTCGACCACGCCCCCTGACTTTGAGAAGCACTGATAGGACATGCATCAAGCACACCCATCTCATTAGTGGCGGTGAGATAAGAGAAATGATGTCAGACTAATTAGCAATTGACTGTCATAGCCCCACATTAAAAATATATGATGTTGAGTTGAGAATAAAATCAGAAATACTGTTAGAATGTTTTACAATTGACTGCCAAAGCCCCAATTAAAATGGTAAACATTGGCTGTGGGGTCTAGCCTCTACACACCTGCAACTTATTTATTGATCAAAACCCAGCCCTTTCGTGCCACCACCAGCTACTGTGCCCATAATTCTGGTTGTGAAAGTAGCAAAAATCTTACTGACACCCTCCAACCGATAGTGCTACTAGGGCTAAGATTTACATATTTATATTCTCTTCCAAAGCTATTAAGTGGTCTGCTCAAGATGCTGTGCAGCTAAAAATAAGGTACAATTATGAGAAAAACTTCAATCTTTCTAGTCATGATGATAGACAGTGTTGACTGATAGCTAGGCATGCTTTAGCTTGTTGCTCAGTTTGAGGCCAGTGAAAGTGGTCATACTAAAGTATCTCTCCTCATCTAACCTCAGTTCTCCTCTAGACCAGCCACTGCGCTCTGCTGTGCTGTGTCCTGAGCACTCTGTGTTAAGCTGGGTCATTCATTAACTCTGCTATGAGGGCAGCCACCCTTGAACACGAAGCCTAAACACATTGTGACAAACCAGAGTATCCCCGCAGTGTCATCACATCACCTCGCCACTTTCCATTAGTGCCAGTCCAACATCACCTCTCCTTTAAGACCACAGAGGGGCCTCACATAGTAGACCTGGTCTCCACCCACTGCCCTGTCCCTGTGCAGTAGGGTGAAGTTAACCCTAGGCACTGATCTAAGGTCACTTTTGTGTGTCTCTCTCTAATGGTTAAGGTTAGGATTTGGGGATAGTAAGCTGATCCTAGATCTGTGCTTTTCGGGCTACTACCAGGAGCTGTCCCGGAGTCCCTCTGTTTTCATGATTTATTTACAGGCAGGCAGCCAACACCCACCCTCTTATGAGGACCCCAGTCCATAAACATAGGAGTGACAGTCGAGTATGGGACCCTCATGGATTCAGTCAAGCCCCCCGCCCCACCTACTTGCCAGGAGGTGAACTTCACCGTTGTCATGGAAACACACTTTCCCCCTTCCCTAAGGCCCCTCCCACAGTTGTGGCTCTCTCTGCTCTCCTCAAACTGCACAATAATGGCCGTGGGCTGAGGAGCTTTTTAGTAACTCAGCATGTAGTGTACAGTACAGTACAGTACAGTAGCCTACAGTGACTCTACAACCAGGAATGCATTAGTCCCAAGGACTTTCTATATAATGAATGATTTCTTTAAGTGCTTTCTGCCTTTAAAATCAGGTCAGCTGTGGTTTGATTAAATCTGTTTACAGTATATTCAGTTTTGCTTCCTTATGCATGTTTTTCTGGTGGTTCAGAATAGCAGAAGTTACCGTAGCAAAAGCATTCTGGTTATTTTGCTGTGGTTGAAGATTAATAGAAGCAGACATACTACTTCTAAAGCCTCATACTGTTCTCTAACTGGTCTGTCTGATAGCCTGACTGGAGAGATTGGCTCCGCACACTTCTGTCTGCCTGTGTGTGCACACTGCACACTCACTAGACTAGAGCACTCATCCACACACTCACACACACCCATTCACATGAGCTCACACATGACTACACACACACACAATCACAACAAACCCAGGCACTCTGACCAGCCACACACGCATGCACGCTCACAATGGAATAATAGAGCGAGAGGGATTGCATGGAAGATGACTAACAGGGAAATCTTAAGGTTACTTGCGTAACCCCGGTTCTCTGATATAATGAGTGAGATATGTCACATGTGGAGGTTCGCTAGGACCTCCTACTCTCTCTGAAGTACATATCAAAAGCGTCTATTGGAGACAGACAGGTAGAGTGGCGAATGAGGTGAGACCCTCAATTCCATAAAAGGAGCCAGTCTCCCACCGTCTGGTTATCAGATATCAGAGAACTGGGTTTACACAAGTAACCTTAAATTCTCTTTTAATTTTATGTTTCGATATCTCATATGTGGGGATATGGCCAACTCAGAAATTGGCGTGCTCAGCTCAAATGTTTGTAGTGACAAAGGGTCTTTTGGTACCGGGTTCAAAAGGCAAATACTTAAAGAAAGGAAAAACCTGCACTCACTGAAAAGTTTTAATGTATTTTGTTTAGCAGCAGAGGTCAGAACAAACGGATGCGTTTCTGCGGCAGCCTTCATCAGCGTTTCATATCAGCTAACTCCCATATCGCAAAACATGCTCTTCGAAGCCAGGCAAGTCCCAACATCAGTCCCAACATTAGTCCTGAAACTAAGTATGCACCGAAAAGGTGCAGAGACAACCCAATAGGGAAAAACCTCATAACAAAGTGATGGGAAGCTCAATACAAGGCGCATTCAAGCTCAGTATAATGAGATATGCCACAAAAACAGTGGCTAAAAGACCTCTACCTCTGTAGTAGAGGGCTCGTCCAGGCCCCTCCGAAGGCTGTCACTATCGCCATTATAAATCAATATAATGGTCCCCATGGATATCTTCGAAGAGAGAAGGGTCCACCCTCTTCTGAGGGTGGTTGCCCAATGAGCGAAGAGCATGACACCCTTGGCCGAGCTGTCCTATAATCCAAGTAGATGAGGACCGCACGTATTGGACAACAACGGGGACGCCATTCTAGGGAAGGCGACACGCAAAAAGGCAAAGGTTCCAATTTAGGACAATGGGAAAAAGTCGACCCGGGCCAAGGATGGGGTTAGGTACATTAACCTGAAAAACCCCTGGGCATACTGCGGGCGCAAACCATGGCTGGTAGAGCACAGTCCACTTAGGAACTCCAAGGGCAGCAGAAAAGCGAAAGATGGAGGAATATTACATCTCCACACTTTTCAGCGGCTAGTAGATGCTGCGAAAGGATCTGAAGAACAATAGACATGTCCCTGGACGAGCTAAAGGCTTAGAGACTGGGCGTAAGCGACGTGCCCCCCTTAGAGATGACACAACAATTATGGTAAACGGTATAGCTGTCGGGGCCTTGGCAGGCCGAGAATGAGGCTAAAGGACCTTAACAGCGATGAACCTTCTGTCCGTACAAAAGATCCTGCAAGGAGCATGGGACCATGGAGAACAGAGTGTACGAAGGAACAATCTGTATAGTCACACCACTTCTCCACTGTAAAACAGAGAGCATGCATTGGGGTTGGCACTCTTTTCCAAGTGTGTATAAGTCCTGCATGATGATAGCTGTCAGGACTGGTTGTAAGCAGGGTTGTAACTGCCGACTGGAGAATCACTGGTCATCGAGGGGCTCTAAGATGAGGAGGGAAACCATACGGCATTGCCCAATTTTTCCTGGGTGTGTCAGATCTCCCACCCCAAATGCCGTGGTCACCGTGTTTTGGGATGGGGCCTCCCTGGGACTTCATAGGGTCGTTGCTTCTAACAGGCTTTAGCAAGTCAGTCTGGATAGATGCCGGAAGTGGGCTCTCTCGGGACAGAGTAGCCAGCGCCATGACGTAAGACATCAGGCAATATAGCAAAAGGCCATAGGCATGAGGAAAAAGGGCCACAGTTGATGGCTAAAGACAAATTGCTGTCCTGCTCTGTGTGTCGGGGGCTGACATGCTGACTTCTGCCACTGGATGAAAACCTGAGAAGGCGCGGGGGGAGAGCCTGAGGGAGGGAGGCACGTGGGTGCAACAAAAAGTCAGACAAAAAGTCAGACTGCACAGAGAATAGGGTTTTGTCTTAACGCAGCCCTGCCTTCCCACTGCTGCGAATCTCAGAGAGGGGAAGGAGGAGCAGCCATTAAAACCATAGAGAGAGGTTAGGGCAGAGAGCCGTAGGCCCTGCACTCTATCCTCCTCAGCCGCAAGGGCTGCGCCCTAGGTTGGCCGACCCTTCTTACCTCCCTTAGCGTAAGACTGCTTCCCTACAGGTTTGGCCTGGTTCAGGGGCCTAGCCTGAGTTTTGTCAGACTGCTGCGTCGCCGGGATCTTCAGTCCACCAAGGCCAGCTTGTTGCCCCCTCCCAGCTGTGAGGCTGGGGCGAGATGCAGAAACCAACGGGCTGCCACGGGGCAATTAGTGAGCAATTAGCCTGCACTTAGCCTGGCCATGGCTAAGGAAAAGTCATGGCTCCTAGTTGCGTATAAGACACATGCTAAGGAGAGTTACTTTGGTGTGCTGTATTCATTTATGTTGCTACATAGGCTATTTATTACAACAGTATGAGTGTTTTCCTGTTAGGAGGCAGGGTCCCTCTCTTCCTTCGTTCCCACTCTCCATCCATCCCTCCTCCAGAAGGTCCATGTGGTGTGTCGTCTCTGGTCCGCTGCCCAGGCACAATGGGAAGACCAGGCCTGACCCATTCATTGTGCTGCTCTTAAAGGAAACCACCAGTCAATGTAGGCTCAATGAGGCGTCACCGTTTTGTAAGGTCTGATAAAGTGCGGACTAAACCGTCTGGGATCTGGGCTGGTCCACCCGGTGTTGTGTCCTCCATTATGAAGGGGAGCAGTTGTGTGTGTTGTGAATGTAGGTCTGTGTAATGCTTGGTTAGTGCTGAACACAGGGAGGGGGACTAGGGAGGGCCTGGGCGTTGGGACCATTGAGGACTGGTTTAAGATGTCACCCCAGTGTTTGGAGCTGCTGTCCGCTGTCGTTAATTGTGACGAGGGATGATTGGGCGGCTCCTTAAGACTGGAGGACTGGAGTTTTTTTGAGGGACCGGATTGGTATCTTTTGTGTTGAAGATTTTCAGATGATGTCAAGATAAGAGGAATGTCAAGATGATCAGAATCGTTAGGATGTGTAGAATCTCCCAGCGACTGTTTTGTCCTCTTCTTTTGAATGACTTCCACATGCAAAATGTTGCCGTATTAAGAATGCATAACTTTGCAATACACATTTTCCCTGTCGTTAAAGGAAAATTACCAGTCACGCCTAGTTTTTCCGCGCTTTTCAAATGACACTTCAAAAGATGCTTCCTGGCCCAACTTAGCATTTCCCAGAACCCTCTTGGGATGAGATGGAACAAATGGGACGATGATCCGGAGATCAAATTCATTAAGCTAAGCATGGCCAGTAAGAAAGAGACAAAGATGGAGGGTCTTGGGAGTGCCATGTCTCTTGTCTAAAGTGGTTAGGGGCCCCGTGTAGGCGTTGGGGTCTCCAGAGGCTGCTTGGGTAATTATCAGCCCGGGCTGCACGTGTGAGAGGAAGAGTGTGTGTAGAAGTCTGGCTGGCTGGCTAGTACTGGCTGTTTGCATTCTCACTGCACCATGTCAATGGACTGCCCAAAGCGAAGTGGGGAGGGCTGTCCTGTAAACTGGATCCTATATCCCCCTATATATACCGCCCTCTTCCCTATACCCTAAACAGAGAGAGAGGGGGCTTCTGAGGAGGAGAGGAGACATCTTTGACATGTCTACTGGAGCCCGTCAGGACAAAAGACCATTTCCTGCTCCTCCATGTGGAAAATGTCTGGGAGAGGAGGAGGAGGAGGAGGAGGAGGAGGGAGGAGACAATTAGTGGGATTTGCTAATCACCAGGGCAACACTCATTTAATTGACATGTGAAATGTTGTTCAATCTAACAAGTCGATAGGCAATATGACAATGGGCTGGCAATCAGGACAGGAAAGCCAGGGGATTTTGACAGCTGATTGCTGAGGGAAATGTCTTTGTCTTTCTTAGAGCTGGTGTGTTTGTATGTGTGTGTGTTTGATGGGGTGGGGGGAGACCCAGGGGGATTAAACACCATTATGCCTTTAACCCTTTTAGACAAATAAACACAGAGCAGCACACTCTCAGCTTTAGTAAGAGAGTTGTTTGTGTGTTTGTGTATGCGCTTGTTTTCCCCCCTCCTCTAAACTAGTGAAAAACAGCTATTTGTCATTGTATTACCACAATAAAGATGACCCTGACAATTCCAGACAAGAAAAGGAGTACTCCAGCAACAACAAAAAACCCAGATGAAAAAAAGTAAGCCCCTTTCGCTTTGACAGATATCAATAAGTATTTATGTTATAGAAAAAACAGCAGCACCATATTGTAAAGTCTGGAGTGAAAGCATGGAGTGATGACTTAGAGACCAGGCAATCCACAACCTATTACAATACTTTTATTTACCAGTCATTCATTCAAAAAGCACATTGAACAGGTTCTATACAAACTCAGTACACTAAAATACCAACCCCTAACACTGGAATAATCCAAAACGCTAATAAACAGGTATTTCATCAATACAAATGATGTCACTCTATAATAAATCATTCTCAATAGTTTTCATATCAATGGCCTCAACATTACTGGGCATGTGTGTACCTGCTGGATAACTTGTGGACACGGCTGGCGCATGCTTTCCTAATCAGTCCACAAACAATCCAAGGTGGTGAGTAGGTCGGCGATACAATGTAACTTAACTTAACTAAAAAGATTAAACGTTGTTCTCACGTCTGATCTTGATCTTACCATGGGAAATATTTTGCTAATATACTTGTGCACCAGTGGAGTCTGCTGAGGGGAGGACAGCTCATAATAATAGCTGGAACGTAGTGAATGGAATAGCATCAAACACCTGGAAACCATGGAAACCATGTGTTTGATGTATTTGATACCATTCCACCTATTCCGCTCCAGCCATTATCATGAGCCCATGCTCCCCAATTAAGGTGCCACCAACTTCCTGTGTTGTACGCGCTAGCAACGTGAACAAACATTTGCAATATGTGTTTGGCACCAAATGAGGGGATAGCAATGGAGTGAAATGTCCGACGTGACAAAAAACAATCCGAAAAAAGTTGAAAGTAGTTATTCACACTCAGCCATGACCTTTTATCACAAATTTACAGGAGAGAGTATTGTTGACAAAGTACATGAAAAACCTATGGTGCCAACATACGTAAGGAAATAAGGAGAGGTATATTTGTGTTAAGAATATGCTTTGTTTCTATTTCAGAATCTCTCTATTTCCTTTACCTCCTGGTTTGAGAAAGACCCCCTCACCTGGCTTGTGACTCTTAAACTGGATATCACTCCTGAGAGTTGGCTCGGGGACAGACTACTCCTGTTCAACCACAGGTAAGTCCCCACTCATACATCAGCCTCATCTTAGAAGTGTTTGTCCATGTTTGTGTGCATGTGTGTATACAGCTATGTGTGTTATATTGGAGCAGGGCAATCCTCCACCTATCCCACATATAATCAAACTGCCATTATCAGAGGTGACCTCCTAATACTTAAACCTAGAATCTGAGATCAACGTAGATGTATCCCAGTCTGAGTATTACAGAGTGTAAGTCTGCCTTTCTATTCTATCTATCTCTGTGATCTGGGCCAAGAGAGGTTTGTGCGCTGAGGATGATTCATCAGCTGGCTGCTCCTCTTCTAATCTCCAGAGTCACGCTCACTCACTCTCTCTCTCACACACTGGCATAGTAACCCCCTGTCCCTCTCCGTGCCTCCCTCCCTCTCTGTCTGTCTCGCGTGCTGCCGAGGCACTATCTACTACCAGAGTTCAGATGTTGCTCTATTTGTACCAGGGAACGCCATCCCACCCCCTGCCACACACACAAGGATGTGTGCATGCACAGGCAAGCAAGCATGCAAACACATACACACACCTCCCTGCCATGCATGCCACACCCCGGCCAGACAGACAGCTTGGCTCCTGGCCAATAATCACAGCTGGATCGGATGCTTTAAATGTGTGTGTGGCGATGGGGGCTGGGGAGGGGGCCGTGTCTGGCGCACCGGATTGGTCCACTAGTACAGGTTGGGCCAGGGAGGACTGTGATTGGATAGAGGGTAGCGTGCAGGATTAACTGCGCTGTCTAGCATGGCCTCCCCGAGCGCTGCCTGACAGTTCTGCATATTGGATGGGTTACAGCTTATGAGCCGTGTGTGTGTGTGTGTCTGTGTGTGTCTGTGTGTGTCTGTGTGTGTATCTGTGTGTGTGTCTGTGTGTGTGTGTGTCTGTGAGTGTGTGTGTCAGTGCAGGTTATCTGTGCGAGATAACTCTATCATCTATGAGCAAATCTGCACAGTCTCGATTCCCCGACGTGATCACGGAATGCATTTGCCTGGCCCAGACAAATCGTTACATTTTTAATGGCGGTTCCGAGTTGGAATCACCAATCAATTCTCTGGCTTCGGCACTTTAGATTTGTGTGACTGTCCAGTGGTATCACGGCTGCAATACAAACAATGATTAGGAATATTATTGATGAGAGCAGTGCGCTAGAGTAGGCTAAAGAGGAACTTGTGATTATGTTTTGGCACTAAGATGATAGAAGGTACTGACAATGAAATCGGTTTGCATGTGCTTCATGTTTACTAGAGGCAGGATAAAACACTACGTAAGAGGTTTGGTTCAATTTCCCCCAATCGTCCGTTATTTGGAGTATAATAACACTGGAGCTTGATGCAGCTGCCATTATCAGAGAGCAGCAGGAGAGCGTGTGTGTGTGTGTGTGTGTGTGTGTGTCTCTAATGTATGGACACTTACCTGTGTGTATGGTGGTGGCCCGATTTAACCTTGTCCTTCCCAATCCTTCTCCATCTGACTCTCACCTCAGCCTCCCTCCTGACAGCAGGCTGCTGAGGTACAGTCAGAGTGCTGCTGAAGCTGGAATAGGTGGCGTGCTGGTTACCATGACAGAGCCCTGGGGTAATCACAGTTACAGCACTGTAATTACAGCTGTCACTGCCATCCACTGTAATTGATGCAAGTGCAGGGCTGCGCCGCCACCAGAGAGGGCTTACCCTACACGCAACACACTATGACAAACACATTAGCAAAGAGGCACGCAGGTACCCTACACACACCACACCAGACACGTCCTGCCAAAACACACACACACACACACACAGTAGCACCACACACGGCAGCACCAGAGCGGACCCCGACGGCCGTCTTCATCCCACCTGCCTGAAGGTCAAAAGATTCCCTGCCTGGCTGGCATCTCAATCATTAGCGCTTAGCTTAGCTTAGCTTAGCTTAGGAAAACCATCTGGCTCAGCAACTCTCCCTCCTTCCCTCCTTACTATCTCTCTCTCATACTCGCTTAGTTTTAATGTGTGTTAGCAGTCAGCAGCGTTGCAGTCTTAGCCATGATGCTAACGTGGCTCCCTGTCTCTCGGCCTCTACTGGTTGGTGGGTACTGCTAGTGCTGTGTGTGTTCACAGATGGCAGAGGGAGGGTGGAGGGTGTGTGTGTGTGTGGTGATGGAGAGCGCTTTCGGAAGCCCCAGACAGCTCGGGCGTCTCTCAGGCAAGGTGGTCCGTCTGCGGGCATCTGGACTGGCACCCCATCGCTGCTTCTCCATGAGAGCGCCACTTCTTGACACTATTGCCAAGATGGTGGAGAGTGAACACTGTAGCAGCTCTCTCTCTCTCTCTCTTCGAAAACAATGACTACTTCCGTACCCTCGGATGTGTTTTTCAACATCCAATTCAATGTTTTGTTCTGATATATGATTAGTGGCAAGTGACAACACTAAATAGGTTTATAAATGAAAGGAACCAGAGCAATGTTGAGCCATGGAAAAAGCACAGTCATGTCCACAAGCTATTGTATGTGTTTGATATCAACTTTGATATGAGTTGAACTTTAGGCTTGTAGAATAACTTTGAAGATAATTAGAACTAAACAGACAACTTTGTTTTTGAAGCCAGTCTGAACGATAGCTTGGTTCTCTTTGTTGGTTGGTTATTGATCTGAGACTGGAGGTCGGCTATGATTGGCTAGAGAGCCCTTTAGAAGGCTCTGTGGTATTTAATGCTGTATGGTTGTCATGGTTATGGAGGTCAACATAAAGAAGCTCTTCCATGTCATATACTGTAGACTCATACATATTTTCCAGAATGTCCACCCCCATGTCTCTCTCATCTCTGGCTATGTTTTTGTTCTTGTGGTTTCCCACCCCCATTAATATGAGATTTTACACTCTTAGAAATAAAAGTTATATCTAGAAACTTAAAGGGTTCTTCGGCTGTCCCCATAGAAGCACCCTTTGAATAACCATTTTTGGTTGCAAGTAAAACCCGTTTGGGTTCCATGTAGAACCCTTTCTACAGAGGGTTCTACATGGAACCCAAAAGGGTTCTTCCTAGAACCAAAAAGGGTTCTCCTATTGGGACAGCCGAAGAACCCTTTTGGAACCCTTTTTTCTAAGAGTGTAGACAATTAAATGAGAATTCATCATGTCTGCTGCAAAGAGACCGTTGATGGTCTTTTGTTTGAGTGGCAGGGTAGGAGGACATGGATTTTGACATGGGAACTGATGAGAACAATTTAGTTTTGTGTGAATCGTCCTTCGTCTAATCGCCTTACGCACACACACATTTGTTTTACTATCCTTGTGGGGACCAAACAATTGATTCCCATTCAAAATCCTATTTTCCCTAACCCCTAACCCTAACCCTAAACTAACCTTAACCCTAACTATAACCCTTACCTAAACCCTAACCTTAACCCCAAAACCCTTACCCCAACACTAAACCTAACCCTAACTCCTAACCCTAACCCTAATTGTAACCCTATCCCCAAACCTAACCCTTAAGCCTAATAAAGCCTTTTTCCTTGTGGAGACCGGCGATATGTTCCCACTTGTCCCAATTTTCCTTGTTTTACTATCCTTAAGAGGACTTTTGGTCCCCACAAGGATAGTAAAACCAAACCACACACACACACACACAGAGAGACTTGAAGTATCACTGGGACTACTCCAATGAGTGGTAGTGATTTGGCCAGTGGGCACAAAGGGCGGCAGCAGACCCAGCTATTTGTGTTCTGTGACAGGCATGGCACAGCTTTAGGGAACCAGGGAGTCCAAACTCCACAGAGTTGACAAACTCATCTGTTCCAGAGCATCACATGGAGCGTGTTGTGGAGGTGTTGGTATGTTCTGGTTATATTAGTGGGAGGCTGACATACCAAACCACTTCAGTTCCTACTGTGCTTCGGGCCTCAATAAACTATTTAGGAAAAGAGGCTGTTGCCATGGTTATCAGCCATTTTCTCATCAGTGTATGTAGGCCATTCAGCTTTATTTATTCCCATTAAACCCATGCCTTCTGTAGGAACCAACTGTTACAGAGCACAGACCAATTGTTCTCCCAACAGAATGCCCAGTAATTTCCCCCTTTTTTGTAACCTGTTTGACAAAAATCATTACAACCAAAGATCTCGGGCTCGCTGTTTTTTTGCAAAGTAAAGGCTTTGAGGTGATTCCTCATGAAACCAAGACAGAAAATACCATGATTTGGGGGATTTTCACAACATTTAATCCATAGAAAGGTCCTTTGGAGGAAGGATTGTTGACATACTGTATATTTGACATTTGTATCTAAAAGCATAATTGAGAAATAATTAATCAAAGTTGTCATATTTATGACATTTTGGCCTTACCCAGGCCTCCTTTAAGACTATTGTTATTTTTGTTCTCCATAATGGTATTTTTTTGTCCTGAGGAATCACCCTTTGATGAAAGTCGACCAGATCTCTATTGTAATAACCTAACAATATTTGTGTTGTTTTGTAGTTGAAAACACGTTACTCACACTTTCTTGATCTTCCTTGAAAATATGGTTTCTAAAAACACACCTTAATATCACCTCTGGGATAAGATAAGAACAAAGTCAGATAAGAAGCTTTTATGTCAATATGAGCTGAACTTTGCTCCCAAACCGTGCTCTCTCTCTCTCTCTCCCTCCCTCTCCATCCCTCTATTTCTCTGATGATTTAATTAAGACCAAACTCTTTTATATCACTCCTAGACTGCTGTGCAGCTGCAACCAAAACATATTACCTACCAGACATTGGGTTCACACTGTAGCAGGGGACACACACTTTGACAGTGTTGTTGTTGTTGCTGGTGGAATGGGCTGTAGTGGGCTGTAGACTAGCTAGTGTTTAATTGTCCTGTAACCTGTTTATTTAGGCCCTTTGCACCTCGCTTAACAGGAAGCCATCTTCCTCAATTGGATTACAGCTAATCAAATATCTAGACTTGTAGAGTCAACACACACAGGTGTGATAAGGCCCTCTCTCCCCCCAGCACCAAGGCCCACTCGTCCTTCGCCTAGCTCAAACTAGAAGGCTCTCTACTACAGATCTAGGATCAGATTATGCTACCTCCGATCATATCAGTAACCATTAGAGGATGATACCACATCTGAGCTGGGATCAGTGGTGACCTTATACCTACTCCCCTCTCCATATGCTTGGGCCTATCCCAGTCTGCTGTCAGCCAGCGGGACACAAGGCAAGGTGTGACTGTTTGAAGAACGTAAAGATAATCATTGGGCAATTAATTGGCACCAAAAGGGCACCATTAGTGAAGTGCAAACGGGTGATTGGGGAGCTGGGGATAAGGGGCGGAGACTGAGGGCCTGGGGTATAGAGTGAGGGCTCTAAAATAACAAATTTGGAATTGAAATGCGAGGCGTTAGCATACCAGGTTTTATATGATAAAGTATTTCATTATGCCTGAGGAATGGCTTGAGATATAAAGTGAATGCGCTCTCGAAGGAATGTTTATTTTCATAACAGTATTTAGTCGGCAGATGCCTAGAGAGAGCAGCTGCAGCAGTTGCTGTATTGTTATGTAAATTGTAGTGCCAGCTGTTGTGTTCCACTGACTACGCAAAGTTTTAGAGATCAAAAGGATCCTTTACAGGATTTTTTGTGTGTGTGTGTGTGTCTACTATTCTACTAACTTTGCTCAACTTGGAGTACAGATATAGATAGTACTGTATGATTATGTTTTGGGACTGCATCCCAAGGCTGAATTGAGTAGTTTTGCGGTAGTCTCTAAAAAAGAGAGCGAGAGATGACAGAAAAGGGGGCAGGTAAGAAAAATCTGCTTTCCCTAGCAACAGGCAGCTGCCACTCCTTGATCGTTTGCCTCCCAGGAAGTGACTGATATTTTTGTTGTTGTTGTTTTAAAAAAAACATATTCTTGATTCAAAAACACATCTAAGTTGAATCGCAGAGAGCCCCCATCTCTCTGGCTGACAGCAGGTTACGATGATCATCAAGAGGTAGCAATGGGAATACGTTCCTAGAACAACAAAGAGAGAAAGAGTTTATCGAGCCCCCCAAGCCCCCTCCGTCACAGTGAAGCTCACCTAGAACCCCTCACTCATCATGGGATCTGAGACAACACACTCTCACTCTCTCTGCTTTTCTCTACTCTGAGGAGAGTAGCTGTTTTCTTTGCTGTAAGTGTGTGTGTGTGTGTGTGTGTGTGTGTGTATGTATGTGTGTACACATGTATGTCTGTGTGTACATGCACACTTGAGAGTGTGTGTGTGTAGTTTGTGTCTGTGTGCTACTATCTCTCTCCAGAATCACAGGCAGACTGGAGTGCCTCTTCCTACTATGGCCCTATATCTGTTGGCTGGGGTTGGGACCTATCAAGGAGAACATGCTAATTAAACCTCTGCCATCTCCACTGACAACTCTATCTCTCTCTCTTTAAGTTGTACACCATTAGCACTAAAGCATGAACACTGTAGGAAATATTTATTTCCACATGAATAGCACAGGATCTGTAACAATGCATTGAAGCACAGTCATTGGGGAGCTAAGACAATAAACCACAGAGCGACAGGAGAGACAGACAATCAGTCAGGTTGGCAGGATGCAAAGATGCACACAGATGGGTAGACAGACGGATAGATAAACAGACAGACAAACGAATAATGGAGAGACTGGCAGGTAGAGTGGCAGAGAGAAAGAGGCAGGCAGGGACACACACACACGTGCCCCCACACCCCCTCACTCACCCACACACGCTTGCCTGGCCACCCCATCCATCCACCACCCACACCCACAGGCAGGCGGGAGGGCCTGGTGGTGGCAGTGCAGTGGAGCCTAACGGGATTTGCCAGGTACTGTGTCAGGGTTCAGAGTTTCAAGGGTTCAGGGCTGGCTGGGCTGGATCATGCTGGTGCCTTTGCCTCCTGCACTGGTTGAGTGATCCCAGTGACCCTCATGTCCCTGCAGAGGTCCCTGCATGGGGACATGTCATCAGGAGGAGGGTTATTAGCTTACTGCCCTTAGCGCAAAGTGACACCAGGCCTCTGGGCCATGTCCACGGGATGGGAGGGAAATGCTTGTAGCAGGCCGTCAGGCATTGTATTTCTGACAGAAATGTTAGTTGGGTATTTCCATCTTTTGAGCACTGCCTCTAAAATATGACAGATGTTTTGTCAAAGACAACGGTTGCTGTGGTGGCACAGTCAATTCAGTAAGATTGAGCAATAGTTTAAAAATCTCACAGAATTTATGCAAATACTCTCTCTTTCAATTGTCTTTTTGATTAGACTCATAATTTATACAAATTATTATATGCCAGACAGTCTTTTTGATTAGACTCATAATTTATACAAATGAATATATGCCAGACAGTCAAGTGTTTTTGTGTTAACAAAATGGAAATCTTAATTTTTGTATTGCTAACAATAAGTCATGGCACATTGCTAGGCAACATAATGACACAGAGCAGCGGGAAGTCAAAAATCAGACCTTTGGCTAGAATTAGTGACTAATCAGATTGCAGAAAGTTGAAGCAGAGGTATCACGACTAGGGTTGCAAAGCTACCGGTAATTTACCAAAGTTACTGGAATCTTCAGTAATTTAGGAAATGTATTGTTGGATAACTGTAAAAAAAAAAACAATAAAAAAAAAAGTGTATATATTGTAATCATTTATTATATCTGTGTCCGTATTGTCCGTGAGTTTACTTTAACAATGGCATCTAATCAACAATGGCATTATTTTCAATTAACTCTGTAACTCTTCCAACTATTAACCTTTTTACAACTGCCACCAGTTTGACAGCAAAACATTGACAACAAATACATATTGACGTAATAAAATAAATAAATGTTTATAAAAAAACATATTAAGGATATTTCATGCTGAAACCCTCCTACCAACAGGACATTAAAAACTGTAATATCTTATGTTTCACGACTCGTGGCTGAACGACGACACGGATAATATAGAGCTGGCTGGGTTTTCCGTGCATCGGCAGTACAGAGCAGCTATGTCTGATAAGACGAAGGGCGGGGGTGTGTGTCTATTTGTCAATAACAGCTGGTGCGCAATGTCTAATATTAAAGAAGTCTTGAGGTATTGCTCGCCTGAGGTAGAGTACCTGATGATAAGCTGTAGACCACACTATCTACCAAGAGAGTTCTCATCTATATTATTCGTAGCCGTCTATTTACCACCACAAACCGATGCTGGCACTAAGACCGCACTCAACGAGCTGTAAGCATAAGCAAACAAGAAAATGCTCATCCAGAAGTGGCACTCCTAGTGGCCGGGGACCTTAATGCAGGCAAACTTAAATCAGTTTTACCTAATTTCTACCAGCATGTCACATGTGCAACCAGAGGAAAAAAAACTCTAGACCACCTTTACTCCACACACAGAGACCGTACGTACATATCCCAACCAGAAGCCATGGATTACAGGCAACATCCGCACTGAGCTAAAGGCTAGAGCTGCCGCTTACGAGGAGCGGGACACTAGTCCGGACACTTATAAGAAATCCCGCTATGCCCTCAGACGAACCATCAAACAGGCAAAGCGTCAATACAGGACTAAGATTGAATCCTACTACGCTGGCTCTGACGCTTGTCGGATGTGGCAGGGCTTGCAAACTATTACGGAATACAAAGGGAAACCCAGCCGTGATCTGCCCAGTGACACGAGCCTGCCAGACGAGCTAAATGCCTTTTATGCTCGCTTCGAGGCAAGCAACACTGAAGCATGCATGAGAGCACCAGCTGTTCCGGACGACTGTGTGATCACGCTCTCCGTAGCCGATGTGAGCAAGACCTTTAAACAGGTCAACATTCACAAGGCCGCAGGGCCAGACGGATTACCAGGATGTGTACTCAGAGCATGAGCGGACCAATTGGCAAGTGTCTTCACTGACATTTTCAACCTCTCCCTAACCGAGTCTGTAATACCTACATGTTTCAAGCAGACCACCATAGTCCCTGTGCCCAAGAAAGCGAAGGTAATCTGCCTAAATGACTACCGCCCCGTAGCACTCACGTCGGTAGCCATGAAGTGCTTTGAAAGGCTGGTCATGGCTCACATCATCCTGACCGGTTGCATCACCAACCTGGTATGGCAACTGCTCGGCATCTGAAGTCGGAAGTTTACGTACACTTAGGTTGGAGTCATTAAAACTTGTTTTTCAACCACTCCACAAATTTCTTGTTAACAAACTATAGTTTTGGCAAGTCGGTTAGGACATCTACTTTGTGCATGACACAAGTAATTTTTCCAACAATTCTTTACAGACAGATTATTTCATTTATAATTCACTGTATCACAATTCCAGTGGGTCAGAAGATTACATACATTAAGTTGACTGTGCCTTTAAACAGCTTGGAAAATTCCATGGCTTTAGAAGCTTCTGATAGGCTCATTTACATAATTTGAGTCAATTGGAGGTGTACCTGTGGATGTATTTCAAGGCCTACCTTCAAACTCAGTGCCTCTTTGCTTGACATCATGGGAAAATCAAAAGAAATCAGCCAAGACCTCAGAAAAAAAATTGTAGACCTCCACATGTCTGGTTCATCCTTGGGAGCAATTTCCAAACGCCTGAAGGTACCACGTTCATCTGTACAAACAATAGTATGCAAGTATAAACACCATGGGACCACGCAGCCGTCATACCGCTCAGGAAGGAGACGCGTTCTGTCTCCTAGAGATTAACGTACTTTGGTGCGAAAAGTGCAAATCAATCCCAGAACAACAGCAAAGGACCTTGTGAAGATGCGGGAGGAAACAGGTACAAAAGTATCTATATCCACAGTAAAACGAGTCCTATATCGACATAACCTGAAAGGCCACTCAGCAAGGAAGAAGCCACTGCTCCAAAACCACCATAAAAAAGCCAGACTACGGTTTGCAACTGCACATGGGGACAAATATCTTACTTTTTGGAGAAATGTCCTCTGGTCTGATGAAACAAAAATAGAACTGTTTGGCCATAATGGCCATCGTTATGTTTGGAGGAAAAAGGGGGTAGCTTGCAAGCCGAAGAAAACCATCCCAACCGTGAAGCACGGGGTTGGCAGCATCATGCTGTGGGGGTGCTTTGCTGCTGGTGGGACTGGTGCACTTCACAAAATAGATGGCATCATGAGGAAGGAAAATTATGTGGATATATTGAAGCAACATCTCAAGACATCAGTCAGGAAGTTAAAGCTTGGTCGCAAATGGGTCTTCCAAATGGACAATGACCCCAAGCATACTTCCAAATTGGCTTAAAGACAACAAAGTCAAGGTATTGGAGTGGCCATCACATAGCCCTGACCTCAATCCTATTGAATGTTTGTGGGCAGAACTGAAAAAGCGTGTGCGAGCAAGGAGGCCTACAAACCTGACTCAGTTACACCAGCTCTGTCAGGAATGGGACAAAATTCACCCAACTTATTGTGGGAAGCTTGTGGAAGGCTACCTGAAATGTTTGACCCAAGTTAAACAATTTAAAGGCAATGCTACCAAATAATATTTGAGTGTATGTAAATTTCTGACCCACTGGGAATGTGATGAAATAAATAAAAGCTGAAATAAATCATTCTCTCTACTATTATTCTGACATTTCACATTCTTAAAATAAAGTGGTGATCCTAACTTACCTAAGACAGGGAATTTTTACTAGGATTAAATGTCAGGAATTGTGAAAAACAGAGTTTAAATGTATTTGGCTAAGGTGTATGTAAACTTCCGACTTCAACTGTATATACTAGGCGGTGTCAGAGGAAGGCCCAAAAAATTGTCAAAGACTCCAGTCACTCAAGTCATAGACTGTTCTCTCTGCTACCACATGGCAAGCGGTACCGGAGCGCCAAGTCTAGGTCCAAAAGGCTCCTTAACAGCTTACATTTACATTTTAGTCATTTAGCAGACGCTCTTATCCAGAGCGACTTACAGTTAGTGAATACATATTTTTTTATACTGGCCCCCCGTGGGAATCGAACCCACAACCCTGGCATTGCAAACGCCATGCTCTATCAACTGAGCTACATCCCTGCCGGCCATTCCCTACCCAACCCTGGGCGACGTTGGGCCAATTGTGCACCGCCCATGAGTCTCCCGGTCGCGGCCGGCTGCGACAGAGCCTGGATTCGAACCAGGGTCTCTAGTGGCACAGTTAGCACTGCGATGCAGTGCCTTAGACCACTGCGCCACTCAGGAGTTAGCTTCTACCCCCAAGCCATAAGACTGCTGAACAATTAATCAAATGGACACCCGGACTATTTGCATTGACTATTTACCCCTACCTACATGTGCAAATTACCTCGACTAACCTGTTCCCCTGCACATTGACTCGGTACCTGTACCCCCTGTATATAGCCTCGTTATTGTTCTTTTATTGTGTAACTTTTATTTTTTATTTTTTTTACTTCAGTTTATTTAGTAAATATTTTCTTAACTCTATTTCTTGAACTGCGTTGTTGGTTAAGGGCTTGTAAGTAAGCATTTCACTGTAAGGTCTACACCGGTTGTATTCGGAGCATGTGACAAATACAATTTGATTTGATTTGATTAAACACCTTACTCAATTATTTCATATATTTGATAACTACAGACACCTGTGATAATCTGAAGTACTCAAAAGGGCCACTAGATGTCTTGTGATAGATTACATTAAATCCTTGAAAGATGCCAAAATTCTGGTAGTTTACTGGTAAACTTAGAAAGTTTCCAGTAATATGCCCTCCCTTTGCAACCCTAATCATGACATTTCAATTTACATAATATGTACATAAACCTTTCTATTTACATTAGCAACAGAATATCATGTGCCAAGAGAGGGTTCATGGGCTTGGCAACTCAACAATATGCTCCGCAGCTCAAATCTACTGTAAATATCCCAGTAGCCGCTAGCCAGGTAGAATGCTTTAAACAAACTATTCAACTATGCAAGCAACTTTTTATCTTAACCATATTACACTCTTGAATAATGCAACCAAACCACAATACGCTCTTGAATAATGCAACAATTCACAAGCATGTACAGACAATTAAAGGGTTTAGTTTCTCGTCCGTACACTACATTTTAGCTGCAAGTCAAAAGCTACTGCTAGTTAGCTAGCTATAGCTAACAACATATGCTTCATCAAGTAACGTTAGCCTATCAAAAATGAATGATTTCTGCTCTTATACAAATATAAAAGTACAGTAGGCCTACATTACAATTTTAGCATATCAAAGTTAACAAACCAGGCTTCATTTTTATCAATATCATGCAAGTCATTACATGTTGTAAAATTAAATTGCGACTGAAAACGTGTGTAATTCACTTGGGAGTTGATCAGCTGCTTGCTGGCCAAATGTACAGTGGCTCAGTGCAGCCAAGCACACAACAAAAATATAATTATTTTAAGGTACATTGACAATTTCAGAATGTAACAGGCTGTAAAACTCAATAAAACAAGTAACAAATATAAGGAATACATTTCAGCTGTTTCAAAAACCTTGCTTTGCTATTAAAGGAGCTCTATGTAATATTTTAACATTTTAATTTCAGAAAATGTTGTTAATATGTCTTCAGTAATAGATACTCTTTTTTTTGGCCAAAAAATGTTATTGGGCTCACACAAAATTGCATTCTAATAGTGCAGCCTTCTTATTGGTTAACAAAAGACGGACCGGCTCTTGTTGTCAAATTGACTGGGGCCAGCAAATCTCTTGTTGTCGATTCAACAAAGGGCCAGTCAATTTGAAAACAATAGATTTGCTGGCACCAGTTAATTTGACAACAAGAGACGGTTCGTTGTTGAATTGTTACATGTAATACCTATACAAGCATATTGCTTGAAGAGATGATTCTGTTTACATCAGACTGCTCGGAGAGGTCGCCTAAGGTGGCATAGGAGACGTGAGAAATTCGCAAGTTGACACCACAGTAATAGGCCTAGCCGCGGGTATTCTTTCAAAACCTCTCGAGAATCTATCATAGTGTAAAAACGGTCTTAGTCAAAAGGTGACAATTGAGTCCCGTTCCCATTGGAATCTATTGGAACATGACATTGTACAGTATGTGCTTTTACCGCTTTTACCAAGCCATGTCCTAGTGGTGCATGGAAAGCAGACTGTGGACTTTGTTCAATTGTCGATCTTTCTGAAAAATAACCAAGACTTGAAAAGACAGCACATGCAATCAACAACAGCCACGGTTACCTCTCTTGTTCAGTGATTGGCTTGGCAATGAACTTGAACAGAATCCTTCAACAGAGGACACAGACGCTAATCTATTTAGTTTGGATGGATGTATAAATTCAGTTTAACGCTTTTAAAAATCCTCAATGAAATGTATTGACTAACTTCCGTCCGCAGCGGTCGGCGGACGAGCTCCAAAGTAGTTTTGAAGTATCTGTGAAAAGACTCCCCTTAATCCATTTTATTTGCTCAGCTACCTCTGAAACCATTTGTCCACAGAGCTCCCCCCTCCTCTACTCTCATCCCCCCTCCCTCCCCTCCTCTACCCACAAGCCCAGCCCAGAGGCCAGGGATTTAGTATGGAGGTGCAAGAGCCCACAGACAGTTAAAAAAGAGCCATCTGGCTGAGCGGTGGGGGTGTGGTGGGGGAGCCGTGCTGGGCAATCAAAATGACGGACAGCAGTGAAAAGTGTTTTGCAGGCTCCCACATACATGTGAAGTAGCCCGACTTGTGAGTTTTCACAGCTCCCCCTGATCTTCAGGTAAACACTAGGCCTGCCATGATATGGCCTCACCGCCTCAATCTGTTTGTGTGTGTATAGTGTTAGAATGACTGCCCACTTTATTTGTGTGTGTGTGTGTGTGTGTGTGTGTGTGTGTGTGAATGTGAGTGTTTGCAAGCGAGAAGAGGTAGGCGTCCGGCGGTGAGGCGGGTTAGCAGGTGAAGTAACACTGCATCCATATTTCATAAAAAACGTTTTTTTTTTTAAACTGGCATTCGACGACTTCTAAACTCCGATGCAAAATGTGGCTCACAATCGTTGCTCTCCCCTCTTTGAACAAGTATTATAATCCCATTCTCTTATGCTTCCATCTCTCCCCTCCAACCCCCTCCCCCCCAGCAGTGGCCCCTTTTTCCTCCCTGCTCCAACCCCTCCTAATGTAGGGAGCTAGGCTTCATTTTTCAATCTCCCTTTGGGGCTCTGTTGTCAGAGAGCAACCCTTAGGAAGTCTTTATATCTGCCAGGCAGGGCCTCTCGCGTTCCTCCACCCTCTCCCTCCGTTCTCATGGTTGTCCCCCCCACCTGCTGAGAGCCTGATCCCAGACAGGGCATCGCTTCAGCGGGGGACAATTACCAACACTCCCAGGCTTTGATCATCTGACCACATGGAAGCACAACAGCTGACCACATGTTTCAATAGACAAGAAGAAGAAGATGGAAAAAAGAGGAAGAGGTAGAATAGAGAAAAGAGGGGGGAGAAGAAGAAGAAGAAGAAGAAGAAGAAGAAGAAGAAGAAGAAGAAGAAGAAGAAGAGGAAAAAAGCGTTCCCTTTGAATTCAGAGAGATATAGTTAGCTATCTAGTATAATTGTTTAATTTGTGTTGTAAACAGTTTTGTTTTATGATTATGGATTTGGATCCCGGCAACCTCTACTTATTACCGACAATGTCTGGCTTCTGCAGCCTCTTAAAAAGTTTGGTTTCAATTTGCTTTTTTTCTCTTTTGTGAGTGTGGCAGAGAAAGAGAGAGAAGTAATTTGAGGCGGTGCTTGTAAAAGTGAGTGCTAATTCTGATGCCATTGTCGGCCAAATTGTCACTAGGCCAGCTGGGCAGCTAGACTGCTACTGCTCAGTATCTCTCCTCCTAGCCGCAGCCTCAGCCTCTGCCTGGTAAGACAGATTGAAAGGCCTCTGCTCCACAAAATCACCACGGCCCCATGTGGACCCACAGAGGTCACCCCAGTGAACCCCAGTGAACCAGCTCACAATGTGGAACAGGAACATTAGGCCTTTTCAAAGAGAGAAGGCGAAAACACTCTTCTAACTTACACAGAGGTATGTTGTTCCCTGACTGTAGACAGAGAGGTTAGAGTGAAAGGGGGATGGATAAGTTAGATGTTGATGTTAGACCATAGCCAAGAATACACCACACATAGTAGTGTAGTTGTAATAGCAATGGTATATCAGTAAACACAGAAAGTTGGGGTAGTGGTGAAAGTGAATGTTGACACTGGGAAGATCTGTATGAATTCGGAAGAGTGCAGTTTTGGACCAGATGATAATGCATTTAATCTCCTATAAACCACACCACACACATAGCCCATGCTAACTTCCATAATCATGTAGCTAACATTTCCAGACACTGTCAAGTGGATTATGCGGCTTCACAGTGCTATCAGTAAATCTTTCTTTAGAGTAGCTCTCTCATAGCAGTTGAAAGTATTGCGAAGTTGTGAGGATACAGTGTTTCATGATGGATCACCTGGGTCCGTCTGCCTGTGGCTGGGCCCCCAGTGGTGCACACTGGGACATGAGGTCTGAATTAGGGGGCTGGAGGAGGGTTGGTGGGGGGGTGTTTGTTTTTGCCTGTTTGCTGGGGATGGCCTCTTGGAGTGTCCCAATTGTGCAGGAGATCACTTTACCACATTAAGGGCGCCTGAAAAGAGCCTCTTCACCAGCACTTGGGTCCAGGCTGGAATAACAGGCTCTGTTTTGACTGGCTGACATCTCCTGACACCTTTTATTGTGACCCAGTGCTCTGCTCTGGTCTGCTCCGTCAACCAACAACCTGCTTCTGCCTGTACACAGCCCAGGATGAGCGTACACACACATGGGCGCAAGCACGTATGTGCACATGGACAAGGTTACACACACATGCACGCACAAACACAGGCTTGCATATAAATAAACTCAATTGTAATTATATATTTGTATATATTTATATACCAGTGAACATTGTAAATTAAATTAATCAGTTTGTGTCTATGTGTGATGAGAAAATAATAAAATGTCTCTACATTTTGGCGTTATAATTCTGATTTTGTTTTACATCTGTGCAACAATACATACTAATTACTTTTTATTTATGTTATATCACAATAAAACTATTATTATTACTATTACAATTTAGATTTCCATGACCATTGCCATTATCTTCATTATTTAATATCTAGTTTTGTTGAATTTTAAGTGCCTTAATTGAAAGGATTGTGTTTTACATTATTATCCTCAACTTAAATGAAATTATGTCTCATAGATCAATGTTGGATCATAATTGGACTTAATTTGTTCTTTCATTTGTTTTATAAAGTAAGGTGGAATGTATGAGAACTTTGGTATGTGGTAAAAATCTGCAACAAGCAAACTTCTCCCTTGCAAAAACAATTGCATACTATTTTGTCTGTTATGTACAGGTTTCATTTGTATTGTTTTGAGAAGGACAGTTATACACACTTAGAAAAAAGGGTTCCAAAATGGTTCTTCGGCTGTCGCCATAGGAGAACCCTTTTTGGCTCCAGGTAGAACCCTTTTTGGTTCCGGTATAACTTTTTGGGGTTCCATGTAGAACTCTCTGTGGAAAGGGTTCTACCTGGAACCAAAAATGGTTCTTCAAAAGGTTCTCCTATGGGGACAACCAAAGAACCCTTATAGGTTCTAGATAGCACTTTGTGTAGTCTCAATATTCACATTCTTCCTCTAAGACATCATGTTATTTTCCCAAAGAGGAAGTAATTTTATTATGTAACATTTCTGGTACTGGTCATTTGTGTATCCTACCTAGTTCGTAATCATTTTATCCGGCTGTTAAAAATAATTAACAAGTCATGCTCTTTTGTCGTCCACCATTTTAAGTCCTCTGTCCAGCAATGAAAGGCTTTTCCATAAGCACGGTCACATAATAGTGTCCGAATCCATTTTAAAGTGCCGTAATTCAGGGGTTTACAAGGCCCATAAAACCCCAACATGCCCCGATAATGAGAAGCATGAATGGAAACTTGGAGTTCCTTGTGGCCCCTGAGGGGGAGGGAGGGAGGGAGGGAGGGAGGGAGGGAGGGAGGGAGGAGGGAGGGAGGGAGGGAGGGAGGGAGGGAGGGAGGGAGGGAGGGAGGGAGAGAGAGAGAGAGAGAGAGAGAGAGAGAAGAGAGAGAGAGAGAGAGAGAGAGAGAGAGAGAGAGAGAGAGAGAGAGAGAGAGAGAGAGAGAGAGAGAGAGAGAGAGAGAGAGAGAGAGAGAGAGAGAGAGAGAGAGAGAGAGAGAGAGAGAGAGAGAGAGAGAGAGAGAGAGAGAGAGAGAGAGGAGAGAGAGAGAGAGGAGTGAGAGAGAGAGAGAGAGAGAGAGAGAGAGAGAGAGAGAGAGAGAGGAAGAGAGAGAGAGAGAGGAGAGAGAGAGAGAGAGAGAGAGAGAGAGAGAGAGAGAGAGAGGAGAGAG